>NW_026623449.1:938173-959444 GCF_030028575.1 Malurus melanocephalus
AAAAAAAAACGCTGAAGCATCACTTCACATTCATGTATTCCTATGGCTTAACTAAACCCGTTGGCTTTGTTCTAGACAGGTCCTTTCAGTATTGCTCAGCTTAAGGGTCCTTTAAAGGTCTTGATCTTCATTGATTTACACTGGCTCAGAGTTGTATAAGAATRTGTATAGACATTTCAGAGTCCTCCTCTGAGAGGTCTTATTGCTAGGGTGGAATAATTAYACACCTATTGACAAACTGCTCTGTGATCTTAATTTGCAGCACTCATGTTAAATCCCACCCTAATCTCAGGTATGTGACACCAGTGTTTAATGAGAGGAGATTATGGCAGTATTAAAGGGGTGCTAAAGTGAATTCAGCTGTTAAATAGYGTACAGAAATGGCTAAAAGTGAACTTCTTTTACTGTGGTTTCAGTTAAYTCTTACACTTGACTTGCTGAGATAGTGTACCTTAAGTTCTTTTCACCTACTCTCAATTCGTTCATTCATCCACTTCTGCATAGAAGCATAGGCAGATTTTTGAGTTTCATGGGAATTTAATAAAGAGGRTGTCCAAGGTGGAAAACACTTTAGGACCAGGAATGAATGCAGTACAAAGCCATGAAGGTAGGAAGTAACCTTGCAGGTGATGGTGGAAGAGGACCTGCATCACTGTTCATCAGGGGGCAGAGTGCACTGAGGTGWCATCGAGTGTGCAGCAAGCTTTCTCAAGCCCTTATAAAGTCTTAGAGGTAGCCCATCTATAGCACCCATTCGCAGAAGATCCCATTAGGAGACATCCAAAATGTTTATTTTACTACTCAACAATGCATATTTTCTGTGGTAAGGTCAGTTTTTTTATCCTACTTTGAATGTCAACGGTTTGTCATCAACCTTCCTCCTGTTTTAGTCTCAGAATTTAGGCAGAGAAATAGAGAAAACACCTCCTCTGTTCCAGCGTGTCTGGTGGAACAGGGCTGTGCCCTTTGACACGGCATTGTTCTCAGGTTTAAAGTCTGTTTGAATAGATGCTGCATCCCAGAGCTGCCTGTAAAGGCAGAGGGCATCTGTCTCCTCTGCCCCTTTYGGGAGGCATCAGGCAGAGCGTGGAGCCAGCCCGTGTGCCACCAATTCCAGACAAAGGCTGGAAAAGCAGCTACCTAGWATGGGATCAGCTTGTCGTATGGTAATTTAGATTGAGATCAGGAATGGTGTCGTTTTCCCCTCGGAGACAMGGGAATTTGTTGCGGTGCCTGTGGCTGCTCCCATGCCCTGAACGCTGATCCCATTGCTAGAGAGCCTCTGCAGTTTATTTCTCCAGCGGTTTTATGAGCTAACCACACCCGCTGCTGGTTTCTACAGTACCAATTTACAAGACTGACTGGTTTGGATGAGGAAACCCACATTTCCTGAGGTATCCCAGGGAGCTCAAAAGCCAAGACATTAAGAAAATTAACAGAAGTGGAGATTTTTTTTTTCCCCCCAGCATTCAGCCTTTAGAGAAGGCTGTTTGTTTGTCCTGCTGTGGAGGAGGCAGCTGCAGAYKCATGCTCTCAAACGTCAGGAACTTSTAGTGTTGCTCTCGTTGCAASAGCTGGAATTGCCAGMCAATTGCTGKTTTGCTGGTTTTAKYCTTGATCCCACAACAACTTTCTGTCCTAGGGGTAATCAAACTGCAGTCCCTSAGTGCCTTCACTCAGGTGGGCGAGGAACTGAGTGGAATAAACAGAGACATCCATCTTTAGCCACAAATAAGAGGTCTGTCTCACTCCTCTGCACCAGCTGCACACTGCTTGGATGCTTTGAGATGAGCTAGCCTGTATGCTAGCACAGATCTATGTCCTTTATATGCTTTTTTCTTSGTTTGTTTCCTCCTGGGTTAATAATAGAATATTTTGTGTTGTAAGGGACCTTAAAGATCACCTAATTCCAAGCCCCCTGACATTCCAACCTTCTGTTAGACCAGGCTGCTCAGAGCCCCATCCAACCTGACCTTGAACTCTGCCAGGGATGGAGCATCCACAGATTCTCAGGGCAAGCTGTTCCAGTGCCTCACCACCCTCACAGTAAAGATGTTTTTCCCTAAAATCTCATCTCAATCTACTCTCTTCCAGTTTGAAGCCATTCCCTTTTTCCTACCATTGCACTTCTTCGTAAAAAGTCTCTTGCAGCCCCGTTTAGGTACTGGAAGGTGCTGCAAGGGTTCCCCAAAGCCTTCCCTTCTCCAGGGTGAGCAGCCCCAAATCTCTCAGCCTGTCTTCAGGAAAGCTGCAGCAGCTGCTGGAGCAGTTTAATGTAAGACAAGAGTGAGTGTGGGAATCTGAATGGTGACGATACTTTTCACCTGCAGTGAACAGTTAGATCAGCACATTTGGGCCCCTGGAGCTGCAGGATATTTCCTCCAGCAAGGCTTTGCTTCTTTTGACAGTTCTGGTAGTTGGGGAGGGAGGCCAGGAGGAAAAGGCTGGTCCATATAAGCTCAGCCCCTGTGGACCTCCAGCCACCTGCTGGAGCTTTCCTGTGCTGGCCCTGCAGCTCTCCTGAGATGCTAGAAAGTGTTACAAAAATTAGACTTGGAGAAATACAGAGGGGTGGAGATTTTTTTTTCTTTGAGCATTTGACATTTGAGTTAATGTTGGTTAACTCAAAGTTCCTAGCATTAGGTTTCTTATTCCAAAATTACCTGGAATTGTCCTGAGAGAATCACTTTACCACAATAGCTTTATAAAAAGGCATTAAAAAAAAAAAAAAAANAATTGAGGAATTGCTGCCATAAGTCTAAACAGAATTATTACAGAGTAGTTACTGTTAAATGCTGTGTACTCAAGAAACTGAAAATATAACTCGCAGGCCCAATTAGGTGCTTCAAAATATTAAAGTAATGCAAAGGAGTTATAGACAAGATCCAGTCTAGGGTAGTGCAAAGCAAAGGCTATACATCTGGAAATTGCAGAATCAGCCCACGTAAAATACACGGATGGGAAACAACATCGGTACAGCAGCGCATCCAATCGATTTCATGGCACTTGTTTAGCAAATGCTGAAGCACGTGAGTGGCTGTGTAGTGACTGCATCCCACCTATCTGAGGGCCCTGGGAGTTCTCTTCATCTCTCTGGGAAGTACTTTTGGGCATCTTGCAAGACAACAGTGTGCTAAGGTGTGTTCTGTCCTCAAAGAGTCCATAGCCTGGTGTTGGTGATGTGCTCATAAAGGGTGGAGAGGAAAAGATACAGGAAAGGATAAAGGGTCACCGTGAAAAGATGGTCTGGTAACAGCCTGGGCACACTCACTGTCTGATGATTTATTCTTGATCCTGCCACTTGCAGTGATCAACCCACTCACTGCCCCCAAATTCCCAGAGGCTCCAGCAGTTTCCACTCTAGTCAGTCAGTGTGATATATTTTTCAGGAAAAGATTTTTATAAATAATAGCAGTGATGATAATTCCTGTAGGAACTTCAGCTATTGCTTTTCTTACCTTATAGTTTCCTTTAAAAATTATCTCCTAATCCTTCCCRGGGATGACTCCTTTCCGGATAGGATAATCCATCCTAACAAATGGCTTCTGTGTTCATCTTAGAAGTGCTCAGGGTATTCAGTTGTTAAAATTTGAGATGCTCTTGTTAAATGTAGATATCTTATTTTAGAAGGTCCCACCTTCTAGCAAGTACACCCTCTCACACAGGGGTATGCGAGGAAAGCTTTGAATTAACATCCTCACTCCAAATGAATCTTTAGTGTGTTTTTCTGGCAGAAAGGGAAGCTGTTGGCCTGTGAAAGGGTGTCACATGGTTGTGAAACATTCAGGGCGCTGGTAGTTTCAGCTGCATGCACTGCTTGACAAAGAATCTAAGATCCTAGAATTCTAGTGCTACTGTTTATACAGTTAATTACTCTTATAATRAATTTTAGTATTGAAAATAATAATTACTGTTATTGAAAAAGAGCTGAATATGACATTTTGTATAGTTATCTCTTTAAAACAAGTCCTGTTTTTTCTTTGCCTGAAGTAGTTTCTTTTTAAATAAATGTCACAGATGAGTGTGAGACTTTCTTAAAACAAGTGGTATAGGAGAATGGGAAATTACACTTGTTTACTTTTCCCAATAACAAAAAAGCAGGTAATTTCTTACAACTTCCCTTTGCTGAAGAAATGTCTTTAGATGAATGAGTTGGAAATTATGGATCCAGYCAAGTGCAAGCACTGAAGTGCACACTTGTGTTCAGTCAGGTCTCATTATGGGAATTGCTCATGTCCTTAAGATGGAGCATGTGCCTTATGCTGCAGAGCTAAGTGAGCTGGCCTTTCTAATTTCAAGATTATGTTTATTTTCTTTTTTCTTGTGGAGTTTTTTCCCCTCCTTACAATGTGAAATAGTTCCCTGTGAACCTGATTTACCTAGTGCAGCTGTATTGCTGATGCAGGCACAGACCAAGCTCCTGTGTGCAGATGGCCCTGTGTGGTGGGGTGAAAATGGTTAACAGCAGCCATTCGCTTATGTAGCCACAAACATATTGGTCATTCCACATCAGGACTATCAAACCTCTTCTTCTGACAGCCTCACACCAGAGCTCTTGCTTCGCTGCCTTATAGTCCATCTCTTTAACTGCTGATGAATGACATAAACCCTTAACATTGTAAAAAGTAGTAATTTTAAATACTTGTAGATTTCTTGAGTCTTTTGATCTGCACCTATGGGCATGTGTCCTGAAAGGACATTCCTTTGACCAATGTGGTTGTATTAAACATTCTTTTAAAAGTTTAATTGACAATTTTTTTTCATGCATTAAGGTTTGAGGATAAGGCAAATCAAACCTTGGTTTTACCTGGAGAAAGGATTCATGACACAGAAGAGAAAAAATTCTAGGAGGTGGATTTTTGTTTGAAGATGTGTGCTCACTTCATATATTTGGAAGGGTGCTCTCTTTTTGTTCTTTGACATTCAAAAAATCATTTAAATCATTCATGATTTAAACAGAACAACAACAACAAAAAAGACAACCAAACAAAAAAAAGCCCACAATCAACTTTTTATGGTATCAGTGTAGTTGTAAGAACTCTCAGATTTTGGTGCTCTTGGAGTTAGCCAATATAAATCATTATTGGTAGGAATAAGACTTTAAATATTTCTCAAACCAKAGAGGGTCTCTGCCTACTAGAACCYGGGTGCACAGATGGTGTGTGCAGAATGCAAGGATGTGAGCAGCTGAGGGACTCCTATCCATCCATGGGCCTCAATCCAGGGAAGTACCCAATGTCTGTGTTCCTTTTCCATGACCCTGWGCTGAAATACCCCCAGCCTGGGGTAAACTATAACTAAATATGGTAGTTCTCTGCCTGAAGTATCCTGGTATGACTCAGTGCCTTGGACCTGTGCATTTTGAAAAGCAGAAAGTTTGGGTTTTTGGTGGCAGGCAGATGCTCTGGTTCAACACACCGCTCTAGTAAATTGAAATGCTTTCTCTGGCATTGTTATGAGAAATCCAGGGTTAATGTGTCTAATGAACACAAATAAAACCCAAAACAAAACACAGGGCAAAAATCAAATTATTGTTTGAGGCACACTTGTGGAATTTCCATTGATGTCTTGGKTTACATAYCAAACCAGAAGAGYRTAGGTTTAGATTASATATTAGRAAGATATTCTTCACTATGATAGCAGTGAGACACAGGAATGGGTTGCTTGGAGAAGCTGTGGGTGCCCCATTCCTGGGAGTGTTCRAGGTCAGGTTGRATGGGGCTTTGAGCAGCCTGGGCTAGTGGAAGGCATCCCTGCCAATGGCAGGGGCATTGGAACAAGATGATCTTTAAGGTCTGCCAACCCAAACGATCCTATGACACTATAAACAGGTGGAAACCATGGTATTTGTTAAAGGAGCTGTGGAGGCAGAATATTTGTTCTGTAGTCTTTCTTACTGAGCTACTACATAAATTGAATTTTTCCACAGCAGGAAATTCTGACCTATTTTGTATTAATTGAGTTCATTTACCATGAGGTTGCTAACTTTAAAGGGGGCACCTGATCTACATCAATTGAGTAGCTGCATGCATTCAGCCTCCCTCTGCCAGGTACTGAGAGGAAATAAATAAATAAAGAGGAAAATGACTTCCTATACTGTAGCTGTGTGCCCTGGACACGTAGGTAGAAATTACCTTTGTGCTCATGCTTCACATGAACAAAGGTTTGGTCTGCATTGCTATTGAAAGCCATTTCTTTTAGACGGAGTCTCTGCATTTATGGAATTGATTAAAGTTGGAAATAAAGTGTTATGATGCAATTAATCCGTATCTCTGTCAGATTTTCTCATAATAAATACCTTGTATAAAAGCATATCTGTCAATGCAGATAAACACTATCCATATGCTTCATCAAGCAGGCAGCATTCCACTGCTGCCTGCTTGTGGAATTTGTGTTCCTGCAGTGCAGTACTTGGGTTTGATCCCATTTCYACTGCAGCCAACAAGACTCTACGGACCGATTATTATCATTTGATAAGTGGTTAAAGCCTGAGATCCCTTACTCTTCCCATGATAACTGAGTGACTGTGTAGGAAAACAAACTCAAAGATGATCCTAAATTAGACAAGTCAAAAGAAGAAAGGATTATTGTGATAAAGCATCAATTTTTTTTTCATTTAGTTGGGCTTTTTTCACCTAAATTAAATTTAAAAAAACAAGTGACAGGGTGATGAAGATCATTTTAGAAGGTGAGGATTGCAAGGCAAGTTGCATAGACTGTCGTTCAGGCAGAGTAACTGATGCAAAACCTCTGAAGATTTCACATTAGCTATGTTGATGTCATGAAAGCACGGGTAACTCTGTATAAATCTATTTTTCCCTTGTGCTGAATGGGAGGATGTCTGTGACAGATGTACACCACGAAGCAAATTAACATAATGTAAAAACTGACAGGAAATAGTTAATAATTCATGACTTCTGCAAACCGTGGTACCACGTATTTAGATGCCTGTTTGTCTCTGTTTCAGCGCCTGAAAGACAGTATCAAAATGTTCTGTAAACAAGAGATAACCTTCTGTGAGACACCTGTGTTAAACTCCTCCTGAGAATTTTTCTTACTACCAAAAGTATTACAAATAATATTCTAAGTGACAATCCATCTTTCTAGGAAAATGCCAAAAAATAAAGAACTACCCTGTTTCTAATAACCATTCTCCATTCGCCCCCTCCTTTTTTTTTTTTCCTTTTTTTTTTTTTTTTTCTGATTCACCAATACTTCCTGGTGCAGTGGGAGAACTTGGCAGGCAGTCTGCATTTCAATTAAGCACAACTCTGCTGCCTTTTCTTCCCTTGGATTCTCCTCTCAGCCCAGCTGTAGTGGCTTCCTCCCTCCGCTGGCTCTGCTCCTTGTGCATCCAGGACCAGGTGGAGTCTGGGGCTCTGGTTATTTACATCAAAGCTTTAATACTGTTATTCCAGCAAAATGTTATGGAGCTTTTTGCTTCCTAGATTACAATTCTTTTACATTTGAGAATATAAATGTTTATTAGGCACAAGTAATAATATGAACACCCAAAATATGTTGAATTTGGGAAAAAAATTAGCCTGAATGGAAACCAGAACATGCCACATTAGAGTAGTACAGAGAGATGTGCTCCCTGCTGTGGTGGCTGGTAATGGGGTTATTCCTAGCTAGAACCCTATCATCGGGAATTTTGTGGCTAAGGCACTTTCAAACCAGTTGTGAAGTCTCAAAGGCTGGTGTTCCACCACCAGGAGACAAGGTCCCCTCAGTTATATTGACATTACACCTATGTAAGTAAGTCCACTGGCACACGCTGCTTTCCTTGGAAACAGCTTTTTCATTATTGCATTCTAAGGAACAATAAGCAATAAAGCAGGCAGGTGYCCCACTGACACCCCTAGCAAAGCAAACCATTTCAACTTGGTTATTCATGGGCTGTTATAAATTCAAGGTTGTTATAAATTCAATCTCACGCAGTTATTTCTAGCACTGYTCACTCTGAAATTTACCTGCTTGCCCTCTCCACGGCAGATCCCTCTGTCTGTGTGTGCAGTTCTCCTCCACCACGCAGCTCACTCCAAGGGAAACTAGAAGTTGTCAAGAACCTGTTTCAGCATAAAATAGCGTGAAAGAGCACAGCTCTTCTGCTGTTCCAGCACAAGCTGAGTGCTTCAGAAACCTCTTCTTTTAATAAACTGTCTCCATACAATTGYGTATTTCATGCAGTAAAAATAAGTGGAGTTACATTTACGTTATTTGTAGATGCCTAGGTGTGTAGCCCAAGAAATTCTCTCTATTAATTGCTGCTTGGAAAATAATGAGGGGAAAAGGCTTCCTTCAACAGATTTACTTAATTCTAGAAAAATACTGGTTGTTGCCAGCGTGTGTCTAGATCCATGATAATTGATAATCGATTCAATTGCCCTGAAGTGTATTAGCGCTCCCTTCCTGTTTCTTATTTTGCTGTTACTTGGGCTTTTTTTTTCTCTTGTCTTTCTTCTCTGCTGTTTTTTTATGATTCATGAAATTTTGCTTGTGTCATCTTTGCAAGTTTTCCTCTAAAATTGTGAGGTTTAGAAASCTGTTTTAATGAAAGCTGAGATTTTAAATTGCTTCCAAAGCAAAAATTATCAACAATAATGAGAGTAACAGTAGAACTAAACATTTAGATGTTCTTGACTTCATAGGGGCATAGACAGAGACATCCTGACTCACCTAAACTATTCTCTGTTACTGCACATGAATGTCGTAAAATCTTTTTGAAAACATACCAAGTGATTTATCTAAACTGTTTAATGTTTCTTGCCAAATCCTTTTGCTACACAGCTAATTTGGTTATTACTCCTCCAGAGACTGAGCACATTTTTTTAGGTGGGTACCCACCACTAGGGAGGAGAGATGATGCACCCTTAAAAATATTGCCTCTGTAATTTCTCTTATAATCAAAGATAAATGGAGGGAAAKGAGGGAAAAATCTTTATTGATTATGTTTTAACATTATTACATTTACACAAGTTCTTGAGCAGTGCCCTAGACACATTTTCATACCAATTCCATGCTGCGAATCTCTGCCTTCCCATGCCAGCTGCAGGGGAAAAACAGGACCAAAGGCAGCACCTCAAGAAATGATCCACAGCTCCTTCCWCCTAGTAGTGAAGTTATTTTTACTAAAATCTAACTCTATGTAATTTAAGTCTCATGGAATCATAGGATCATTCAGGTTGGAAACGACCATTAAGATAGAGCCATAAACCTAACACTGCCAAGCCCACTAATCCATGTCCCCAAATGCCACATCTAAACATCTTTCAAACATCTCCAGGGATGACAACTCCACCACTCCCTGGGCAGTCTGGTGCACTGCTTGACAACCCTTTCGACAAAGAAATTTWTCCTAATATCCAATTTAAACCTCCTCTGCTGCAAACTGAGGCCATTTGCTCTTGCCYTACTGCTTCTTGCTTGGGAGAAGACAAACCCATCTGGTTATACACTCCTTTCAGACAGTTGTAGAAAGTGATAAGATTTCCCCTGAGCTTTCTCTTCTCCAGGTGAAACAACCTCAGCTCCTCTAGCCACTCTTCAGTAGACTCATGTTCTAAAAATCTTGATCTCAGTTTTGCCCTTTGCACAGCAGCTGGTGATGACCAGATGATTWACTTCCCTTTTGCAGATGCTTTCTGATGTTTAGGTGCATTGACTTCCTTGKCATTGGATCAGTTGATTCATGATCTCAAGTCATCACTTGTATTTTTCTTCAGACTTTCTTAAAAGAAGTGTTGTTAGGTGCTCAAAATCTGCAGGTAGCTGCAGTAAGGAAGCTGTCCATGCAGGCAGAATTAATGACTGGTGCCAATAAGGCTGTCAACGATAGAGAACATGCAAGAAAGGGAAATGGTAAGGCCATTGGTGGAGCTGTGAATGACAGAGCCTATGTTGAAATACGAATATAATATGACTATAATATGAATGAAGAACTACTTCACATGAATGTATAAACCCAAGAATAAGCAGTAATGCTAAAAGGCTGAACAGTTATATTTGTGCTTTGTATGTGAGAGAAGTGATGTTGAAATTGCAGGATGAAAWAAAAAATGTTTCAGGATCACTCATAAGAAAGGAGGCTACTAAAAAGGGTTTTCTTGACTTTCATATTGACAGGCTGAAATTACTTGCATCTGAGAGTTTTGGAATAGTTGGCTGAATGGGTCTCTCAGACATCAATTTCCTCCACAAATAGCTATTTGAAACCATGGAAGAGATTTGACCTAAACTTAGMATTGCAGAAGGATTTTTTGAGAGATATATTATAGTCTAATTCTGGGGAAGAGAGTGGAACARCTAATATAAAAATTGGTAAAAAATGAACAGGTAAACCTGGTACCACACAAAAGTGCCCACTAACATAAACCTTTCTGGAAGTTATCTTCCGGAAATCAGAAATGTTCAAGCGATGTGTTCTGGTTGCTGTAGAACATTTCAGTTGATACCATGCMCTGTTTGCATTAGAACTTAGAATAACCTGATTTAACGCAAAACACTACTGAGTGTATTAAAACCACATGACTGACAGGTCTCAAAATGTAACTGCGATAGGAACAGTGTTTCTAGAAAGGCTTGGTAAAGCTCTTGGAGTAAACAAAACCTCATGCTTGGCACTGGCAAGGCCACACCTTTAGTCCTGTGTCCAGTTCTGGGCCCCTCAATTCAGGAAGGGYTTTGAGGTGCTGGATCACATCCATAGAAGGRCAGCAGAGCAGGTGAAGAGACTGGAGCACAGGTCTGATGAGGAGCAGCTGAGGGAGCTGGGTTTTTTAGCCTGAGAAAAGGAGGCTCAGGGGAGACCTGATCGCTCTCTACAACTCCCTGAAAGGGGGCTGGGGCCAGGGGGGTCAGCCCTTTGTACCCAGCACCCAGCCACAGGATGAGGGAACACAGTCTTGAGCTGTGCCAGGGCAGGTTGGACATCAGGAAGAATTTCTTTACAGAAGGGATGATTCAACATTGGAATGGGCTCCTGGGGAGGTGGTGGAATCACCATCCCTGGAGGTGTTTAAGGGAAGCCAGGATGTGGCACTCAGTGCCATGGGCAGTTACATGGTGGTGATCGGTCACGGGTTGGACTCGATGATCTCAGCGGTCTTGTCCAACCTCATTGATTCTGTGAAAACCTTGCTAACAAATGWTTGCAGCCTGTGCAAAGTCTGAGGGAGCCAACAGTTGCAGCACTTGAAGGAAAGTGGTGGAGATGCTTGGTAAGCYGGGCACTGCCCAGCTCAGGCTCAGTATGCAGTTACTCAGCAAAGGTAAAATGAAAGCTGTTTGCAAAGTGCCAGCCTGGAGCACTGCAGCTCTGACAGCAATTTAATGATCTTTGACGGAATAACTTGCCAAACCTCGGTATCAAATCTGTAAAAAAACTGTAAAGACTAAAGGGATCCTGAAATTCATGAAGGGAAGAGTTTCAGGCAGTATCATTAGAACTTATCCTGCCCTGTATTTTACACAGGATGTGTATGGCACTTTTATGGCACTTTCCAGTTTGTCCAGAAGATTCATCTGGGAATGATTAAAAGGGTCAAAAACTGCTTGTAGTTTTTTTTTTCCCTAGGGGAAAAAAACACCTGCCTGAAGAGTCCAGCAAAAGGATAGAAGTTGACTAGACTGCTGATCATGAGTATCTCCCAGGCAAAAGGAAATGAAGTTGAAAAAAATCCTGATTGATTTTGYAAAATGTGTAATGTGTTATAGGAAAACATAAGTCAGGACACTTCACGTTTAGTGAGGGCTTTCAACTGGGAGAATAAGGCACGAGATTGTTTAATGAGTTGCAATGGATTCTCGCCAAGAAATATCTAAAAGATACTATAAAAGTTCTCTGTGATATGCTGGTTTATTGGCTGATATCTAAGAATTTATGACAACAGCATTTAATGAGTCTCTTTAAATGGAGCATTTTGAGTGCAAGCGAACTGCCAGTTTCAGAAATGGATGAAGAGTGACATGGGGAAAAAGCTGTGAATGGGGAGTCTGGGATGGGTCCATGGGAGAAGACAGAAGGAGGGARGGAGAGAGGGTGAGGATTCGAAGTCAGTAAGGGGCTGGAATGTCATCAGCAGACTCCTGCAGAATGAAAAGTAGTTGGGAAACAACGCTGACACTGTCAGATAGCAGACAAAAACATGGAAACCTTTTAGTGAAACTGAAATGGGAGAGTGCTGTGGCAATTCCTAAAGAGCACTTTAGTTCCTCCCAGCTTGGGTAAAACCTCGAATTGCTGAAAATCCCACTTGTTTCTCTGTTACTCCACAAGAGACATGTTAGACACTTCCCAGAATTGCAGAACTAAATCTTTCGAAGGATACTTTCACAAACATCTTCTAACGCAGGAAGATTAAAATTAATTCAGTCTTCACAGGGCAAAAAAAAGAGAAATTCCAAGAGAAAAATAATACAAAACCCATTTATAAGGTATGGAATCTTTTGGTCAGTCAGAGCAATACTTTGCTTCTCTTTTCTTTTTCCCTGTCTTCTTCCTCTTTGTGACTGAACTTTCCATATCACAAAATGAGTATCTCACAGCTCACTTTCTGTTTGAAGCTAATAGGAACTAACCATTCCTGTTGTTGCTCACAGACCAAAAATCTCAGCTAGAAAGTGAAAGTTATTTAAAATAAATGCGGGAGGAAAACACAGCCTAACCTTTGAGCTCGRTACTGGCTAGTCCTGCCTCAATTCTGACACTTTCCAGTAACACTACATGCTTCATGGCMGAAGCTGAGCAGCACAGCTTCCAACCTCAGTACTTTCATTTCAGTGCTTCATAATCTGTCTCTGTTATTTATTAAAGAAATACAACGGTATCGGCAGAAATAATTTATCTCTCAGGAGATTAATTCTCTCATTTGTTTGCCAGGTTATTGTGGAAAAGAATTCAAAGCTGCCTTACAGAACTGATAGCTCAGGCTTGTYTTTGTTTTCATTCTTTTAAGTTGCATGGCAGGGATGTTGGGTATTTTCTGGTAAGACTCTCTTCTAAAAATATTTTTTAATGTGAACTAGCTATTAGTTTCAATATGAGCTCCTGCTGAATTTGCATGCACTCAGACTGCAAAAATTACTGTTTCCATCACAAGCACCTTTGCTTCCAGAACATTTTTAGGAGATAAAACTACRGAACATAAACAGAGAAATRGAAAGTAAACAAAATATGTAAACAAAAATATTTACATACAAGGCAAAAGTGGTGATAATAACATGGACACTGAGTTAATTTAGCTTGTTGGAGAGCTCTGCTGAAGTCATTTATGTGCCTGTAACTATGGAAATATGCCAGCATCCTGTGTTAAGCCAAATCATGAGTATGCAATCAATGAAGGACTTAGAGACTGAAGTTTTTTACTGTGTTCAGGACAAAACATGATTTATTTAAGTAGGACACTGATTCCAAGTTGTTACCTTGCCTGTGCACGCTGCTACAAATTATTAATGTCCTTTTATTTTTCTGACAATATGATACATGAAGACTTTCTGATTCTTTGCTGAGGGTCAGGTGAATTACATCACATAGCTCAGAAGACTTTCAGTAAAGCAAACAACTGGATCACTACACGAGCGTCTGTGCAATCTGTGTTTGGAAATGGGTAGGTTCCAGGAAAAGCTTTCATATCCAAGATGGTTTTGAGCTGAATTGTTGTGATAACAGCAATTGGTGCTSTGAGATAAAAATCTTGATGATTTTATTGAAAACTGGTGTCAGTGTGAACATTAGACTCAACAGTCACTGGTGGAAAAATCCCACCAGTGWTCACTAAGCATAATGAAAACTTGTGCTGATGGTGAGAAATACATCAAACTGACTGCTGTAGATGCCTTTGGTGTTGATTGGGAGAGTGAGTGAACAGGAGGTCCTGCTCTCAGTTTGATAATTTTCTGGGTGTTCTGGGGGAACAAAATTTTGCAGCAAAATTTCCACCTGCCTCTCTGAAAACTTGAAACGTGTYATTCCCTTCTGATGCAAGGCATGTCTGGGACTCTGCTGTGCTCGTCTCTGAGTTGGTGACACAAGTCAGGGGGAAAACCTGCTGAGCCTGTCAGGCTGGCCAAGATTTTGGGCCTTACTGGTCTAACATGCTCCGCTATTTGAAAAATGTAATTGGAGGTTTTTGCTGTGTCCCCGAAGCCTTGCTGTCTGAGGAGAAATAGAGTTTTAAATGTTGTTCTCCCCTTTGGCTGCTGCCCTCACCTTGTCTGTAGGACATATCACATAAAATCAGTAAGTCAACAACTCACAGAGCTTGAGCAAACACTATTTTACAACTGTTCTGAAGTAGAGGGTAGATGTGGAGTTCTAACAAACTTGCTAGAGATGGAGATTCAGAGGTTTTGGTACTTTTTGAAATTAATATAAAGACTTTTGAAAGRTAGTGTGAAACTTTGGACCAGCTCCTTTGTCACTGGTAATGAAAGAAGAAAAAAGAAGTCCAACTATGTGTAACAGTGTCTCAGGTTTCATGTTGCTGATCGGGATTCTCAGATATTTGTAATGCGACTGTAGCTGTCTGTAGCAATGTAAAGAATAATTCGGAATCAGTAACTGTATAAAGGTATTTATGTAATCCCCAACTTTGACTGTGAAAATTTACCTACCCTTGTTCATGTGCTGCTGCTTAATATTRGTTTTGAATATGCAAAAATAGGATGATGCACTCTTATTTGGATGTATGTGGGGTGAGCAAACTCACTTCTGTATTAAATTGTCTTGGGCTCATCATTAATGTAAATTTGGAGCAAGTTGTAATGATCCTTCTTGGTTTAAGCCTTGTGACTACTGAAACCCAAGGRTCAAGGGTTTGGAGAATATYAAAGCATTCCCTTATCAAAGCAACTGGCAAAAAATTAAATATATTTCTTCACATAAATACATGAGTTGGGATATAATAGTTGCAGTTTCCTCTTTTTTTTTCTAGGTGAAAGGACATGCCATAAATGATATATTACAGTATAATGACAAGAAATATTCCTCAGTGTGCACAGCCAGAGCCCTTATGGATAGCAGATGTCTCATGCAAAGCATGGAGCACACAGACACGGAAGGAAAACACAAAGTACAGCAAGAGCTTTGGGGGGAAAGGGTGACAACTATCCTGCTCCTTGTGTGTATGTGAATCACTTGTACTGTTACCAATATTTCATCTTTTCTCCACTTCAGAGCATGTAACACTTACAGGAGCACATCAAACCAGTGACCGACCCTGTGCCAAACAAATTTTGAACTGGGTCTCTGAAACAGAACAAGTGTCATGGCAAATGGGGAAAAAGGTGAACTTCACCATTGCTCTCAGTAGTCAGGTTCTGTAACCTCCTGGCCCTTGAGGAGGCATCTCATGAGCAGCAGGAGCGTGTTGGGTAGGTGGAGGCTGTCCCAGATGTTTCCGAGAGCTGAGTTAGGCTCTTGCTACAGGTCACACCCTCAGGGAAGTTTTGTTTTCATCACTGACTTGGAGGGAGCTGAGGAAGGCTTGGTTACAGGTATCCACTGTGAGTATCCACGGCTGCCTGGGGTCAGCTGAGGTTTCTGAGCACTGAGGATACGTTTGGGAGCGGTACAGCAATATCTTTGGCCTGCGATTGCGATCACCAAGCACCTCACCGATTAAAAAACAACCTTTCTTCAGGACAAAAGAACAAGTGCCTAGAAGTCAGAGAGCTCCAGCAGTAATGTGGGATTATTTCAAAGGATGTGGTGATAAGGAAGTTATTGTTTTATGATGGTTTTCTGCTCCCAGAAAAAGTCATATCCTTGGCAGGGATTTGGCATTTAGTATTGCTTATTTACAATAATTTGTCACCTTCTTTAGGTAACAAGTGTCCACAGGGTTAATGGGTTCAGTGKCTTTGTTGGACATTGATAATTTAAGGACTGCTTTAAAACAAACACTTTTTAAGACCTTAGTTAAAGTAAATTAGTTTTTGTCTAAGAATATAAACAAAGCCAAGATCTATTTGCCTGACTTARGGTTAAATTAGAATTTAGTGCTGGGATTAAGAAGGGACCTCATTGCTTTAGTTTCACTCTAAACTCAATTTTCATTGGGATTATGAGGGAAATTCAGTGCTATGTAGAATGTTAGCATAGGCTTGAACTTCACCCTTGTGCCATGGAAACCCTCTAGAAGTAACTACCAGAGATTAAAATATTTAACAGCTCTACTGCCTGTAGTATTAAGGYTTATAAAACAAAATCAGAATTTAAAAAAAAAACAAAATGAAACCACCATCCCTTGGCTCTTTTTAAAACTCAAAGTTCTGCAATGGGCATGTTACACTGTCTCTAAATAAATATTTGTTGAGTGACTGAATGTTAACTACCAGGCATTGGTATCGGCTTCAATATTGCAAAAATCTTCAGTCACGGCTTCCCTTCTCTCTGGACATTYATCCAGCACACAGTGCTTTTGCTCTTGTTTATACTGATCCTCTTCCTCCTCTGTGGGAATAACTTCCCTGGGGACAGTTGATAATGAGTATAAAAAGTATTACTACAAAATTTGGCTTTTTAAATCCACCCAGTGAAATGTTTTCCCTTCCCATCTTCTAAGTGTTACTGGCTTTGAGTRAAACACACCACTTCTGATCTGGCATCCAGTTTTCCTTCTCAGGGAGAAGGAAGAGGCTGCAGACCTCTTCTGCCTGAGGTAAATAGGTTAAAGTAGAAAAGGAGGCAATCACCCTTATCACACCAGTAGGATGCCTAACTTCCAGAACATTGCAAAATAATTTATGAAAATGAAGTGAAGGTTGTATCCACTTCATACTTCGTTTCCATTAAATTGGATTATTACTGCATTTTATACCAAAAAGCATCCATTAATAGACCATATTCCTAGATTAACCTCACTCCTCTTCATGTTTTTTTTAAAAAATATGATGGAGTGTTGTTTGCATTCTACATGATGAGACAGAATCCTCCTTAGCAAACGTCTTCAGTCTTTACTCTTTACAGACCAATTTAAAAAACCCAAAAGCCTTGGAACCATAGTATTTCTGAATACTAAGATATTGAAAGTCAAGAAGAAAACACAAAAGCCTTCTCCATTTAACAAGCTGCATTGCGTCTGTTTTCTCCCTGGTTTCTTAGCTGAACTTTTCCAAYATTTCAAAATTTTATTTTCCAATGTCATGACAGGAGTCACAGTACACAATCTGTGTACTTCATCATGGGTTTTCTTTCTAATCTGACTGTATTCCAACACGCTGCCATGTTAATTAGATGTTTGACCACCTTTCCTTGGGATAGGCCTAAGATATCCACAGTATGTCCTTTTGAAAAAGGCAAAAAGATAAGCAGAGTAATTTTAAGCCTTTTCATATTTACAGGTACATTCCCAGCACTTTGGCCATCATGTCTTTTTTTTAATGGGAGTGTGATGGTTGAAACGGCTGGAATGTGTCTGTGAGTAATCAATGCCTCAAAATGCTGGGGCTTATCTGCAAGCCTTGCTCRAAGGTGTGCACTTAGTACTTGGAATCTCTCAAAGACATGTTAACGTTCATCCCCTCAAAAGTACATTTTAGACCGGCTGGTCCCGTACACCGTACAGAATGTGTATTACTTTCTGCATGAGGTAATGGGCAGTGCTGTTATAAGATATTCTTAATAACTGTTCTTACGTAAGAGAAATAGATGTGTCCTGTTATATGTGCTTGAGTAAGAATTCAGGGCTAGAAYGAAACTGTAGCCAGAGAAGAAGGCGCTTTTAGGATAAATGTGCTAGTTGAGGTGCTGCTTCCTACTCAGGCAAGCAGCACAAGGTTGCTGGTGTGTGTACATATATATACATATCCTCTCCCCAGTTCAGGCATTATTTTTTAATATTTCCATCTGAGCAGTCCTTACTTTCTCTCATAGACCTTCTATGCTGTGTCTATGCTTATAAAAATCCCTTTCCCCCTGCTAACAAATTAACACGAAATTTGAAATTTTACAGTCTCCTTTGTTATTGCATGTAATAAATGTTCTGTGGCTTTAACATATTCCGGTATGGGTACCTGAAGAATTCAGTCTTCTTCCTTCAGAGGATCAGCTGTGTTGAATAACGGCTCTATTTTCTCCCCTTCGCTTTCCCATCGTGTCATTATTTGTTATCACAAGCATCAACTTTTTGCTTTTGCAGTATTGAGAAGCCAGAAAGAGAAAGAAATCAGACAGGGATTATTGGAGAAGCTAAAACACTTCATACTTTCAATCATCTGGTTTTAAGGGCTTCTTTTAATTTTAAAAATAATGCCTCCCTTGCAAGAGATGGAGTATCCATGTTTTCTTCTGACTACTCTGGAGCACAAATTGCTGAGCAGTGTCAAACTTCTGTGTGTTTTACCAATACTCTTCAGTCAGTCCAGGTGCCAGTAGCATGCATACATAAACCAGAGCACTGGAAGTGCTTTCACTTGGCTGATGATGGCTATGCGCATTCAGACTGGTGCAAGCRCTGATTTGGATGGTTGATTACATACATATGCATATCCTGAGAAAAAACAATGCAGCATAACTGGTCCTAAATCACTGGTRTGTTYCAGAGTAAGTGGCAGTAATCAGGAGCTTGCCAGCTTCTCCTCTGGGTGATGGGATGTTCCCCACAAGCACCAGGGGCCCTGTCACTATCCTGTGCAGATCTCCTAGCTTGTCAATATATTAAACTTCAGTGTGGGTTGTGAAATTTGCTTTCCCACCACCAGAGGTTTTTTTGTTMAGTCTGTCTTTTCCCTAGAATTTAGTCCAGATGCAGCTGACATAAACTGGTCCTGTGTAGACTTGAAGGACCGTTCAGGAACCCATCTGATATCAAGACAGATGTCAATGACTTTTCAAATACATCACCTGAAGGCTGCTTTTAAGAAATTAAAAACTTTGTGTTCCTATAGGATCCCTAGAATAATTCACATAGGAACCACATGAGTCATCTTCCCCAATATTTTCCAGCACATAATGGATAAGATGAGGCAGATTGTATTTTCTCTGACCAGTAAGAGTAATGAAGTCCCATCTGGTATGTTGATCCTGCTGAAATCTTTGATGAGGGGAGGAAAAAGAGGAGTTAACCCCCGCTAAGGTCAGCTCATGAAGCTTCCTTTCTGCCTTTCCATGAGGTTTTCTCTGAGTTATTTCTACTAAGCGAAGTGTAAAACATAGTAAATGTAAAAGGTAAAATGTAAGGAGTAAAATGGGAAGAAATGGAAATGGAAAGAGTCTTTACAATGGTGATAGTAATTGAGAGGACAAACTGTGCTTCCTATCAGCTTAAGGCTTTGTTTGGCTTTTCTGGCAGCTGTATCTTCCGCGGGTTAAATAGTGCACAWCTGTAGAGTAAATGCACTCATTGATGGTGTAGCTCCTATCCAAGCTTCCGAGTAGAATAAGGTTAGAAAAAGGTTAGGAAATTAAAGTAGTAAAATGRCATGCATTTGAAAATTAAATTATGTGATTCTCTCCACTGTTCTCCAGCAAGTAAAAAACTTTCTATCTCCCTGTAGGTGCTGTGGGGTACCTTACCACCCTTATCACAGAATGCATATGTAAAATGACAGATCTTCACATCTTTAGATGTATTTGATCTTCCCCTCCCTGATTAGTCCTGGAAAAGAGAGTGAATTAATAACTAAATAAGCTCTAGAGGACAGGCCACTTTTTTATTCGTATTCAAAATGGGGCGCTCATTTGCCAGAAATTAATAGACAACTTCAAGAACTGAAGGTGTGAGGGAGCTCTTAGAATCACTGAGTCCTGCTTACTTCACCTTCCTGATGCAGCAGCACAATTCCTGTTTTTCTGGGCACTGAGCTGTGCTGAAGCCCATCAACCTGTTGGTGCACAGGAGGACAGGACAAGTGGTGGCTCTTGAGTGGCATTCAGATGTGAATTCTCCATTGTCAAAGCACATTCAGGCCGTGCTGGCCGAGACAGTGAGAGGTTTACATTGTTAATCAACTACACCGTATCCATGTAGGTAGAGCCAAGAGGAGTCTGGCCAATGAGCTAGATGTGAAATAATTAAAATTTACTGAGTGGTTTAGATTTAGTTAGTTAGAGTGCTTTTCTTGTCTGATTTTTGAAGGCAAGTTGTTTATCCAACTGAAGCGGTTTAAGATACAGCAAGGAGTATTGACATCAGCAGMGATCAATGAAGGACGAAGAGGTCTATTTAATCTAGGAAATGAGTGACTTGGCTCTTTGATCCTATTGCATTCTTGTATTCCCAGAAGGTTAAATTTAGTCCTGCATACACAAATTCTGTTTGACTAAGTTTACTTAGGTTTTAAATATTTGTGGGTTTCTTTTGTTTAGGTTCTCTTGTATAACAAGAAAAAAAACCTACTGTTACCACATAATTAGGCTGTTGCTGTGTAAGCATGKGCAGCTCTTCTCAAACTTGAGAGCAGAATATGCAAATTAAAACCCAAACATACTTCTTTAAACTTTCATACTGTATAAAAGAGAAAAAAAAGAATAGGAAAACRCCCTCTGACCGATTGTATACAAACCAGCCTCTGAAGCGGCATAGGAAAATGGCTCAAATTTGTATTACCTAGAAATAAGTCTTGTTTGGCTCATGTTGCCTGCAATACTTCCATTTTCCAGAAGGAAACCTGGTGCAGCCTAATGTAAAGGTGCACATTTGGTTCAAGATGTAAAAATGTAAGCCTTAAAGAACATGAGAACAAGGCTGGTTTTCTAACGTACTGAAAGACAGTATCAGAAAAATTCTCATAATCSCTTAGTCTAGGAAGGTTTGTTGCTTTGGTGTAAAATAAACAGAAATCAAAGTGTGAGGGTGTTTTTATTATTTATCTGTACTTCAGCAAGCCATAGCAGGTGCTAGCATGAGATGAGCTTTGGTGCTTCTTGCCACAGACGCACTTCACCGTGTGTCATCAACCACGAGTTTTAAAAGGGCCTGGATTGAAATATTCCTTATGACACAGAAAATAGAATGGRAAAACCAGGGAGAGAAAGGAAGTCCCATCAGAGAGGCAATAGTGCAGCTCTTGCTTCCTTCCACATCCCTCGGCCCTCAGTCGCTGCCACGCTCCCCCTCCTCCGTGCGCGACYCGGGCCGAGCTCAGCCGGGCCGGAGCAGGGCAGTCCGGAGCTTCGCCCCAAGTCCGCACTGTCCTTGTGGCTTTTATTTTTATATTTATTTTTTCAATACCCCCTGCCTCGGGCGGAACGGGGGGCGCTCCAGGGGGCGAGGGTGGGTCGCGCTGGTGGGAGCAGCGCCCGGTGCCAGGGCAGCACCGCAGCCGCTCC
>NW_026623449.1:959866-1039002 GCF_030028575.1 Malurus melanocephalus
AGAACTTTCTGCGGGCGGCGCCGAGCTGCACAGCCCCGTCGCCGCGTCGCTCCTGCCCCGCCGCAGCAGCCGCCGCCACCGCCGCCTCCCCCGGGCGGGCCGTACAATCCTCGGCAGTGTCCTGAGACTGTACGCCCGCCTCGGGGGCGACCCGGCCGAACCGGACCCCGCTCCCCGCCCGCCGCCGCCCGCGGAGCCCCGCGTCCCGCGGGCAGGTGCTGAGCGCGCCCCGGCCCGAGAGGCGGCGCAGGAGCCGGCAGAGCCGCCGCGATGACAGCTGACAAGGAGAAGAAAAGGTGAGGGGCCGCGGGCGGAGCGCCGGGCTGCTTGGGCCGCCGCGTCCTTCTTCTCCGGCTGCCCTCTTCGGCCGCTGGGCAGTGCGGGCGGGACGGCGCGGCCTCGCCTCCCCCCGGCACGGCTCCCATGCGCGGACTCGAGCCGGAGCCTTTGCGGGGAAGGGCTGCGGCGGGAGCGACTCAGGTAGCCCGGCCCCGGCGGGGAGAGGGGCAGCGGAGCAGCTCCGCACCCCTTCGGGGTAACCCCCGCTCCGTCAGGGCCGCCGCCGAACGGGGACCGCCCGCCCGGGAGCTGCCCCCGGCGAGCGGCACCGCGGCGGGCAGCGCACCCGGCCCCGGCCCGCGTTGGCGGCGGCCCCGGCCGTGCCCGGCTGCGGGCAGGTGCACCTACAGCAGGCACGGCCGGCCGGTGCGCCGCCAATGGCATGTACGCCATGGCAGGGCTTGGGATCAGAGACAGCCGAGTTAGGAGCAAAGTATTTTGCAGTTGAAGACGGGGGTTTTAAAGGTAGCAGCACCCCTAGCAAAACGTATTTCATGATTAAAGTCGCGTGAATGAAAATGCCAAGCTGTGTAAAACATTTCGACGCCTTCTCGCTCCAGTCCGAGACGCTGGCCGCGGTGCGCGGGGGACTCGCATCTCCCGCGGTTCATGGAGCTCYTCAGCTGTCAGAGGGTTTACCCCGAGGGCCGAGAGTTCCAGGAGTGCCCATCTCCTCGTCCGTTGCTGCCCTTCGAGGGGGATGTAAAGCTAGACATTCCCACACTGCCTTAGCGAGCCTTCCAGAGGGAATCACAGTAACGCACTGGTGGTTTTGTAGTTCATCAGAGTGCGTTTTTGTTGGCTCTTGGGGACTAACGTCAAAATAAAACTCAGCGGTCCACAACACAGCAGTTGCAGGTGGAGATTAAGAGAAGGAGTATCTACTTGTTGCTCCAAASCTATAAACAATTCCTGTGGCTGAGCGAGGGCACTGACATGGGAAGAGCTAAGYAAGTGGATAAAGGTCTGTGAAGTCTCGTAAGAGGATATGTACTCAGTCTGTTTTACACAGCAGGCAGTCACAAGGATTAGTCTATTATCGGCACAGGTTTCTGTTCTGGGTACAGATTCTCTTCATAAAGTATGTGATTTACACACTAAGAATTYTATGTTGTCATTTGTCRTGTGTACTATCCAGCTGGTGATGCAGTAAACTTTAAACCCTGGGKTTTTGATTGTATAATAGCTCCTTTTTTATTGAGTCACCCTATGACAATGTAATAAGGGAGGTATAGTAGTGTAAATCAGACCTTTTCTATGTACTTCTCTTTTCCTCAGTTTATCAGATGCTAACGTATTAAGATTAAACAAGTGCCTCAAGTGTATTTCGTTCTAGGTAGCAATCTTATGAGCAGGGTATAAAATATACATACGTTTTGCATCTTATGTTGAAAAAGTAAAAAATTATAGTACAGTACAATGTAGTTATAAAAACATGTTATAATAGTTTATAAAGCAAGAAGATGAAATAATATGTATGTTGGAAACACACTGCATTCATTGTATCACCTCTTTTTAATCAGGCACTCTTAATCTCTTCAGTTTTAACCTCTTACTTCCAAGCACAGTGAGGGATTGAGCACTGTTTAATCTTGTAGGACAGCACGCTGAAGCAGTTTGTTGTAACCTTCAGATATAACACAAACCTTACAGGACTGAAGTCTGAACCCTGATCCCGACTCTGTCACTGGCTTTAAATATTGTGACATTCAGAGACAATTTTTCTGTTTCTCTCAGAAGTAGGCTAATTGTTATCTGGTWCATGGGATTGTTGCGTAAATTAGTGTTTGTGGAAGAACTGGGAGAGTGTCATATGAGGGATTTCAGATAGCTGGCTTGTGCCTCCCTGGCAGTGCGCTGTGGATGTCCCCACTGGGGATGTGCTCTATGTAGCCTATTGAAACAAGATAGTTTTRCTTTCTTGATTTTCCAATACTATTCTAGAACAGTTTTATTGCCTTGAGTTCAACAGTTACTGTATTGTTTGCTTGACCTCTATCCCCATAAGCAGCTAGGATCTCAAGCCTAACTTGCTAATAGCATTTATAAATCACTTTCACGGAGAAAAGGTAGGGCGGAGTTACCAGATTTCCAGGCAGCTCTGAAACATATGTTAAGAGGAGCAGTTCTCTTACTGTTAAACAACTGTTCTATGGGAGATAATCTTTGATTCTCTYAATGATCTGTTTAAGTGGAAGAGCACCCTCGGGTCCTCCACTGAAGCTCTGTTTGCCAGCAGAAAAGAGCAGTTGCTTTATTTGGAGCAAATGTTACATAGCACTTTCAGTAGGCTGATTTTCCACATTTAAAGTTAGTCCAAGATGCAGAGCTGAGATTAATATGATTATTCCTTTAACTTACTTTTAAAAAATCATTATCTACATATTATTGAATACTTTCTTAGAATGGCAGTAATGACTAGGAGAAGGAGGAATAAAAGGGTGTACCACATTTTAGCAAAATAGTAAAAGCTAAGCAAGAAATATCTGGGATCACTGTGCAGTACAATGACAAGTGCTAGATAGGTTCCAGTGTAATTAGAGCAGTCTGATAGAATATCTTGATGCATTTTTTAATTATCTGTGGGACATGGTTATTTTGTTAGCAATGGATGGTGTGTTAAATTAATTGTTCTGGATGGACAGCCGTGTCTGTCTGAGAAAATTTTGAAACCAGGCTCAGGACAAGTCAAGTGCCACTGAGAAGGATGCATCATTTGGCTTCACCTTTTCAGTTGTGTTTTTACTTGGGAATTTCTGTGTTTGTTTTCCAGTTGTATAAAAAATAAACCAATTTTGCAGCTCAGGGCGTTTCTGTACTAGTGGTCCCCATGTAATTTTACATTATATTTTGTGACTATAATGATGTAATATTACATTATTAAATGTAAATCTGTTTAACTTCTGGTCCAGATAATAAAGAAATGGGATTGCTCCCAGTTATTGTCTAGGTAATAGACTGCTTTCATTTACCCTTTCACTTTGGGCTTTATTTGATGTTGAGCCCCTCTAATGAGACACTTTGTACCTCAATTTTCACTGAGCTTTTCCTTCAGGAGAGTAGTTTTGCCAAGCTGAGGTCACTTTTGGCTGCTCCTCCTCAGGATGAGGAAACTGTCCTGATGGCACAGCTCTCCAGAGCTCAGGTATTTGCTCGCTTGTAATGGATACAATTTGGATGTTAGAAAATGTGAGCATTTGGATGTGCCAGGATGTTAAACTGCAGATTTCAGGAGTTRCACAGTCTCAGTTTTGTTCTGCCCYGAAGGTTTTCTGCATGTTACTATTGCCAGCTATATTTTCTGCTGCCTGTGATTCCGTGATGGCGGTGAAAGAGATGATCTTGTCCATTCTCTTGCCAACGTAGGTTGTTTCTTATACTCCTGTAAACCTCACTTTGTGTACTTCAGCTGATAGAGCTTTGCACACTTTGCTTTGCAGACTGTTCCGTAGATTACTCAGCTTCATAAAATTTTTTTCAAGTTTTGCTATTGCTCAACATCTCCCGATGCACAGTTCACATATTTAATTTACTTCTTTTTGCGTTTATGTTCACCTCTGCCCTTACAGTTTTTCTTATTTAGAATTGTCAAAAGGAAATGTGATCTCCTGAATTCCTGATGAACAATCTGTTGAAATTGGCTGTTTAGTACATGCTTATGGCATGTTAACATTAAGCAACTTGTATTTACGTTTCAGCACCACAAATTCAGGCACTTCATAGCTTGCAGGTAATCTTGAATGATCCTGGCTGCTCATACCCATGCTAATTGGTTTTGCYCCTTCTGTTTCTATATTCGCTGCCCCTTCTGCATTTCTGCAGATGTCTGGCTTTTCTACCAGAGGGTGGCCCAAGGGTACAGGARTGAGGAAGGTCTCCCTTTGCTTRCAGTGGTGTGTAGCAGAGGTTGGGCTGAGCTCTGGCTTGRTGACCTGGACTACTTGAGGACTCTTGACTTCTGCTGCCCAGCTCCTGTGGTTTCATCTCGATAGAGCCAAAGTATTTTATCTTGATGAAGACTGAATRGCTTTTGCTATGGGAATGCTGTGCAGTGTCAGTGCCTCCCAGTGTAGACTATCCTCCCAAAGTGACCTAGGCTTCTGAGGATCTGTGCTTTGCAGGGATGCTCCAGGGGCTTGCTCTGCTTGTGTTTAGCACTTAGCYCTAGATCGAGTTCAAAATCTGTCACCCCTTGGTGTACAGCAGCTTTCTGTGCCATGTCTTTTTTATCTTTTGATGTCAGTCATCTTTTGTCACGTTTATCTTGTGTGAATCATTTGGAATGTCTTGCATATTTGAGGTACTGTGCTAATACCAGTTTGGGGTTTATTCTGTAAATTCAGGAGGTCCATCATGACTATCAAAAATGAATCTCTCTGTCTTTCTATAATATTTTTTACTATGATGGATTCATAAACGTTAAGTGTTTTTGTTGGCAGGTTCCAAGCAGGAGCTGCTGTTAGGTGTGGCAGGGGCAGAATTCTTCAAGCATTGAACTTTTTGCTATTATTAGCATAAACATTAGAGCAAGGAAATGAGCAATACAAAGGCAGATTGTATTTTAAAATAATTTAGATACGTGGAATGGTTTTGTTCCTCTAAACCTCTTTGTGAAATGCTATTGTGTTCATTACTCCAATGTTCATGGTGGCATGTATTTCTTAATAGTTATAAATACTTCTAGGAGCTGGCACAAGGTTGACAGAACCCTCTTCTTAAATTAAGAGAAAGTGCGAGAATGAATACTATGCATYTGGCAGGTTTTTTCTCATTTGTCATTTTTGTGCTAAATTTGCTTAAAAGGCAATATAATAAAGTAGTTATCTGGTGAGGATAAAACCTTGACTGCTTATGTGAGAGAAAATAACTTCTTTCTGACACTTACAGAGCTACTTTTTATGGAGGCTCTTTCCGAAGTCTGTAAAATGGGAAACTATTTTACTGTGCATTTGGAAAGTAGCTTAATAAAGTATAGTAGGCCAGTTGGCTGATAAATAACTAGTGTTCCAAAGTAACTTACTTAATGGTCCTCTTTACTTCTTGAGCTAAAATCTAATTATGATTTTGKTTCTTTCCTCTGTGATTTTTTTAAGTCTAGAAAAATTCAGCTGAAACAAAATCTGCTGTAATAAATTTTTATTAAATGGGCATATTTAGGCCTGAAAACAGTTAGACTTGTAATTTAATTTACTTGACTGTTATTACAAAGAGTTTGGAGCTGGATAGCATCTCCATTATGCTTCTCTGTCCATTGCATTACATGACACAGCAAGTATTCAATATTTATTCTATAGAAACTCATCAAATGTTTTGCCAGGCAAGAAGCAAAGTTGCTTTAGTTGAATTTTTTTGTCTGAACTTCAGTCAAAGAGGTGCCCTGGTCTTGACCCTTCCTCTGTGCGCTAATATGTGGAATCAGCAGTTTTCTTTGAYTTAGGGGAATGTTTAGGGTGTTGCCTCCAAGAAGATTGTCTGAAAAATTCAGAAACTTTGCACATGCTTTATGTTAGCCTGTGGGTGGACAATTAATAGCGGCTTATTGCAGCTTTATGAACAAATTCTATGCATCTGGGCAGGAGGAAAAAGCCACTTTTTTGTTTTGTTTGTGCTTTCAAGTAGGACAAAACCAGGATAATACAGCTTCTTAGTGGTTTTGATTCCTATCACAAATATGTTGAACCATCGTCCAAGTTACAAATACTGCTTCGTTTTGCTGTGTGTTTATGCACTGATTTGCTCTCAAACAAACATTAAGTAGAATATGTTTTAATCTCAGATATTTGTAGAGTATCTGTAGAACCAAGCTCACTGATTTCTGAAGAGATTTCAGCAACATACTGGTGTTTCCAACAACAAACATCTCTCAAACTGCCCCTTGCCTTTGCCTTGCTATTCTGCCAATCCATACCTCTTGAGGCATGTCCCTGAATCCCAGCCGCATGAGTGAAAACTCCAGGCCGCAATTTGGACAAACTGTAAAACAGGAATTTCATGGAGAGAAAAACTGGACTCTGGCCATTTATGGGATTTGGGATTTGTTTGCTTGGGTATTTTACACATACACATACACATACATATACATACACACACACACGCACACATACATATATATATATGTGAGTAAACAGTTATGAGTTCAGAGTCCTATAGTGCTCTCTGTTGCCATACTCATTTTTTAAATCACCCCCCCCCCCCCAAAAAAAAAAAAAATCAGTAATTCCTGGTCGGTTTTACTTCCTTCTCCACAGCCCTGGCAAAACAGAAGGCTGAAGAACTGAAATTTCCCTTTATTTTTGGTTACATATATTTGCAAATGTGTGCATACTTCTACAAATGACAATACTTGTACCACATTTTGGAGCTAGAAGAGTGTGAGCAGTTTTTTGTTTCAGGAAATAGTATTATCTAAGGAAAGGCTAAAATTMGAAATTATATAGGGAGGGTTGTGCATGGTGGCTCTTTTTTTGGAGGGTGGCGGGTTGGTTGGGTTTTGTTTTATTTTTTTTAGACAGTTTTTTTAGAACAGTTCTCCTAATAGATGAATCATGTGGGTGTAACGTATGGCATTTGATAGCAAGCAGTCTGTTTGAAGGTATATGTGTAATAAGATTACCGGGATCATTTAGAAACTATTTGGAACTACTGAAACGTGAACATAATCTATTGTAAATATTTGTTACTCATTATCTAATTTATCAAAATAGATTTGGTTAGAGCTTGGCAAATGAAGATACAAGGTGCAAGTCTTGAACAATGGCCTATCAAGCACTGGAAGAGCTGCCGATGCAGGTGGTGGAGTGAGTTTTTTCTATAAAAACAAATATTTTATTGGAAAATAATTTTCCAGAGCACGAGGAAAACAGGAGCTAGTGTTCTAGTCTTAGCTAGACTAAAATGAAGGGATTGGGCTGAGAAATTGTCCAAACATTTGGAGACCGCTGAAACATTTTTGATTTGGCTTCATTTTTATAAAGTTTCCTGTGTTGCCCTGTGTTGTTAATTGAGAACCAGATGTTTTAAATTCATTTGAATGAGAGTTAAGTAATTATTATTCTCTTGTAAATTTAAAGATTTTTTTCTTTTTTTTTGTGTTTCTTTTCTGGTGTTAGACTCAATTGGGTTTTTTCCCTGATTTTTGCAGTACTGAAGTTTACAACACTGTACATGGTGGCTTGACCTCAATCAAATTCCTGTCTTCCTCTGAGGGGAACTCTTCAGTTTTGTCTGCTAAACCAAAATATTAGGTATTCCTTTTACACTAGTCACAAGGCATTTGCCACTCTAGGCCTTGAACCCAAAACAGAGCATAGACAAATTACCAGGTCTGATGAGAATACTTAGTCGTCTTTGGCCTGGGTTAGGCAGGAAGTGTGACTTGGCAATGACAAAGGTCTTCTCTAGCTTTGGTTATGTGAACAGCTTTTTAAAGACTGTAGTATAATTGAAAACATAGCAATGAAGGCCCTCCATAATCCTTCACTGGCTCCTGATAYGACACGCAAGAAAGTCAAAATACAGGAGAGACGAAAACAGCATATTGCAGAATTTCTAACTTGTTCTCAAAGGACTGATAATTTCAGAGCCACGTTCTGGAAAACCTACCTGCGTATGCTGAGAGATAGAAATGTTTGCCTTTCCCAGGAAAGCTATTGCTCTAAGTGACAGATATAATAGTATCTCGAAATATAGTCATCCCAGGTAAAATCCACCTTTGGCCTAGTACATGTGTTTTCTTTATGTAGTAAGTTTCTGAATCCCTTATATGTACGTATATGATTTAATACGTAGAAGGTGGTTTGCTGAATGGCTTCAGTTTAAGAACCCAGTACAGTGGCCTGAACAAGTTGCATGAAATCTTAAAAATGTGCCCTTTTTCTCTTCTTAAAAGGGAAAGCTGGTACTGGCCTCTGTGTCAGAGCCTTACGAACTTTTTTTAATCTGCGCAGGAAAAAAATCCTTTAAGAGCTCATAATTTTGGTGCAAGTCATCTGATGGTTTTCAAAATTTAGGGTGTAGTATTTTTCCTTTAAGATATATTCCTGCTCTTGTAAGATAAATATTTGCTTAGGTAATACACTGAAGCAAGTATGAAGTGGAATGGTTATTAGGCAGTTTTTATAAAAGTGGTGGAAATATGCTTTAAAGAACATTCCTTGTATTTTGTTTCTCCATTAGCATATCTAAGGTATTTACTGCCATAAAAAGGTGCTTAAACTCTTGGTATCAGAGTTGTGGTCATTTGCACTTGCATTTGTGTGATAAACTACAAAGCAGCCCTATTCAGCCATTGTGTTTGGGACATTCTCTGGCTGCTGTTGGTCTTCAGGCCCTGTCTGTTCATTCACAATTGTATCACCCTCTCTGCCAGTAAATTCTAKGTATTATTAGGTACTTATTGTTAAAATACTTCAAAGATCTTTGTGACACTAAGAAAACCACCCCACTCTGTTTTTCTGCACTTGTAAATGGGGAATGTTGCTAGGAATGTGCCCGACTTCTAGCTGTCTGTGCAATTTGTATCCAAAAATTGTTGCAAGTAGCAAAGTATCTTCTGAGATGATAAGCATTGTTGTTCCTGGTTAGATTTTTGTATGGCCTTATGATGAAATAACAAACTCGGTAGCTGATGGCAATGACAGTATCTTCAGACTGTGAGGTATTTATGGTGAGTATCGACTTAAAGCTGATAGGAAGTTTGCTTAGAACAAAAATGGCTTTTAAATGATCTGTGGAATGTCAGCATCATACATGGATGTGTGAGAAGAAATTCAACATTGAGTGGCTTTATCATGCCACGCCTYCTTAGGCAGTATTTGTCTGTAAAACAAATCTAGTGACCAGTTACAGCTATTCTCAGTTTCCCAGACTTTTTTTTCCATGGTGTCAGTTGCCTCCACTGTGTTTCAGAATGTGTGAGAGAAGATTRCAAGTTGGTGAAAGTGCATCTGGTATTCTCCTGTAGTTTTTGCCAGAGGWTTCTTCTGGAAAAGCTGCAATTGTCTAATGCAGTGGAGGTAGAGAGCCTTTGGAAAAGGGTGAACATTTTGGAATAGCCTCTGTGTGTTGCCTTCACCATAAGGTCTTTGGAAGAACAGCAAGGCTTTGCTTGCTGCTGGCTTTTCCCATTCCTCCTCTGTCACAAAAGAAAACCATGATAAATGTGGCCCTTGGTTTACTTCTTCCAGTTGTCCCCRTATTGACCTGGGAGACACAATTCCYGTTGTCCTGTAAGGCTGTCTTGCACGTCAAAGAGTGCAGAGAGTTGGAATTTGCCAGTTCTTGCACATGAGATGGCTGACTTTTGCTTGCAGAGGAGGAAGCCAGTGCCCCATCTAACCAAGACAGATGTTGGTCCTAACAGAACAGCGTTAATTACACTTTTAAGGGAAGGTAGACATGTGGGGATGTTGACCCCCTTTATTGCTTAATGCAGCATTTCTATGTGAGTGATTAGGTGGAAGATTTCTCATTTCACTGAGGGAACGTAGYTTGGTTCAGCTGTGGGTGGGCTGTTTTTGTGCGGCAACTGTAAGATTATCAGTTTGTGTTAATAAATCTGGTTCTTTTATTTTTTCCCTATGAATGATCTGAAGGATGTGTTTATTGCCATTACTAATCAGAGGGACGTTTTTATGGGAACATCCTTTCTATGCTCAAGTTGTCTTAACGCTTCTACTGGGTTTTACGTAACAGCTAAGCCGTATTTATGTTCCCAGTGATTCACAAAAGGGGACTATCCCATTCGCTTAGGCATGTGSTGGCTTGAAAATGAAATAGAAGCAAGTGCAGATATCTTGAGGGAAACTTAATGCTGCTGTTTCGAAACAGCCATTATTTCCCACTTAAGAAAAACCAACCCCCCAAACCTACTTTTGTTTGTCAGCTGCATGACTGGCCTGAACAAAGCCTCACTGACATGGGGACTTGGGCCAAAGCGCAGCGAAGCTGAATAAAATCATGTTTTGGATTCTGTCTCTTGCGCTTGTCTGCCACTCTCCGTAGAGCTGGCTGTGAAAGTCGCGTCTGGTTGCTGACCTGGCTGCTGAAGAGCGGCTTCAGCAAGTGGCTCTGGCCTCTGCAGTTGCTTCTCCTGTCTCCTTTCCCCTCCACACCCCCTCCCAAAGCCCTTTGCTCGCCCCAGTTCTTTGTTCTGCTGGGTACTCAGGGCATTGCGTTGATAATGTRGCCTGGACACTGTGGTGTGACTGATCACTGCGGTTATCCTAGTTCCCAGTCTGCAAAACTGGGATGGTAGTACATCCTTCCTTCCACCCTTTGTGTGTCTTATTTATTTAGATTGTAAACTTTTTTAAATAGGGGCTTTTTATTTCAGTGCCTAACACAATGCTCTAGATCTGTTGGCAAGAAGCTTGTGGGATAAACCTAACTTGAAAATGCTTTAATGTGGGGTTGTCAAATGGCAGGAGTTTGGTTATCTCTCACCCTTGTATTGCCTGGTTAATTGCTTTCTTTACTGCACCACTCCGTATTATCCCTCAATATGTAGGTTACACCCACGTGCTGACGGGTGACCTACGCCTTGGTTTGCTTCACCTTTGAATTTGTCCCTCCTGTCATATAAGATCCATGTGCAATTTAGATGCTCCAAGCAATTGAGAAGGTGGGGTGTTGGTGGCGGCGGCAGGGGATTGCAACACCCTGAAMGCATCTCAGAGATGATAAAACCCCTTATTCTTTCAGATTTCATCATGGAGCAGGCAGGCGAGCARCCCACAGGTCAGTAAGAGTGAAAAGGAAGGTTGGACCATCACAGCAAAATGAATYTTTGGTGCACAGGGGGAGTTCAGCAGGGTTTCAGCCAGCAGTCATTTGCTCTCAGTTGCTTTGGGCTGAGAGCTGTAAGAAAGTAGAACAGTGCTGATGTACAGGGTTTAGAGGTCAGCAAATGCAATCTCTTTCACAGAGGCTGAAGCCTGTGGGTCTTCAGTTAGTTAAGGCTTCTCTTGCTCACAGGTGCTAGGGTGGGCCTGAAGAAAGAGCCCACAGGGTCCTTACAGGGTGTAAAGAAGAAACAGTGAGAACAGCACAACATTTGATAGACTTGGCAGCTTTGCATGCTGTGTGCGCAGGCCCTGGAGAAGATAGTGCAAGAAGCCGTGTTATCTGCATAACACCACTTCTTTCCCTTTGCCTGCCAAATCTTAGGACAACATCCCCCGCCCCTCAAACCTAAATGTCACTGTAAACATGGTGTAGCTAAATTCCAGCTTCGCTAAAGGAAAATATGAAGCAGTGAACCAGAGTGACCAGCATGCTTTCTGACACTTTTAAAAGTATTTTGAAGGAAATAGATGACAGCAAATAGAGCTTATTCAAATAGGAACTTTTCAAACCTCTTCTAACCTGGGGAATAAAATGACCAAGGAGCAAAGTCTGCATTGCAGGTAACAGTAGGAATTTTGGGTGCAGTGRTGGGTAATGTGGAGCAGCAGTCCACCTAAAGGCAGAGTGAAAGGGGAACAGASCCTGCCACCTGACCTGTTAAAACCTTTTAAGAAGCACTGCCAGTGTGAAGTCATTATAGGGCATTCCTTCAGAGGGAGTCATGTGATGAATACAGTGCAAATATGGAGTGATTTCACGTTGTATTGCATTCTGAGTAGGTTACAGCCATGGAAAGAGCCTCCTGAGTCATTTGTTGAGCTGTGCGTTCCTGTTGATTTGGTTTCCTAAGTTTCTCTTTGTACCTGACTTAACAATCAGGAGTACTCTGGCTTTTGTACCAAAAAGCCTCCAGCTTCAAATTGTCTAGAACTTTTATCAAAATGGAATTCAGTTCCTGCCTCAGACCTCTGGGTACTATTTTGTGAAAATGCCTTTGAGGAAAATACAGTGTCTACTGTGTGTGATATTAACCTTCATCCTTCTTAAAAGAGGGTTTCACTTAGGGTCTCAGGTGGTGGATTAAGCAAATGAAATACCTTTGTAAGGTGTGAGGAAAGTAAAGCAAGCATTCTGTTCTTATACTTGTATAGGAAGTCAGTTCTGATTTATACTTGTAAGAAGGAATATTTAGTGGCAATTGTATTTCAGTGCACTCTGTTTTTAAAGCATTTAGTTTGCCCACATACCAGGAGACGTTTTAGTAAAGCTATGGAATATGAAATCACTGTACTGAWGGAAAATAAAGAGAAGGCCTCAATCTAGAGATATACTTGCTACAGAGAGTCAGAGCATCTCCCYCTCCACCTCGGAGGAAGTAAATGCCTTATTGTGCATGTGGTTGTAGGTATATTATAGTGTACTGTAGCTGAGTATGAATTGCATATAGGAAGTTTGGAGAAGGATTATGGCTCGGTGAAGCACTTGGAAATCAAAAGATATTTTAATAGATGATGAGGCAGTGGTTAGATGAATTATCCCCTTCTAGCTTGTTTCCTTAAGGAATCAAGGTTTACGTGGTTACAGTGTGYCTTATCTCCGTTTCTGACAGAGCTGTAAAGATCTCAAGGACGTTAAATACCTGGGAGTAGATGTTGTAMTGGCTTCAGGGAGAAGTTGCAGCCATAAGCGCATTTCCCTRTAGAGATGAGAGACTTCCTGTGGCTGAAGAAGTCCAGGTGCCAGCCAGCTACAGGCTTGCTGCTCTCAGTGCAGCAGGTTCCAGGATCCACCAGCAGTCTGCAGAATGTGGAGAAATGTGGTTTTGCTTGCACAACAGCTTGTTGCTTTTGTAGCGTGGTTCACTAGTTAACCCTTGTGATGTTTTAAAAGCCTACTGTGAGATATTGGCTTTGCTATTTGGCAGAAATAGATACAGATAAAATGCTGTTCCTTGCTGTGGGCATTTCTGAGTGTTTCAGTCTTCTTAGACCTTACTGGTTTGAGATGAAGAAACTGCTGTGCAACTATGATTAATACTAACACTCAATACTGTGGGCTATTTTAGACTGGTCACATTAAAACCACCAGTGTATGCTTCACTCGGGCCTTGAGAAGTGCAGCTGGACTTGTTTATGCTGCGCAGGAACCTCTGACTTCCAACTGGAGAAAGAACTGCACTTCTCAATAGCTATAGCTCTGGATCCGGCTGTAGAAAGATCTGTTTTGGTTGGAGAGGTCCAACTGTGTGTGCGTTGGTGTTGATTGTCAGAGTTATGATTAATTTTGGGCATTGTTATGCTGGCAGTAACAATGAAGGCATTGTCACCACTAACATTTTCACTTTCCTGTGTTGTGGCCGTGCTTGTTTAATCATTTTTGCAAAAGCAGTAGGTTATGGGAACCTTTTCATGTGCAAACCGCCTTGAAGGTGGGAATCTCCTGTTTAAGAGTTGAGTATGTTTGTTGTTCCCGTAAGTGAAGGTAATGATGAGAACTTTGAAAATCAGTTCATTGGCTTTAGCAATTGGTATCTACTGAAGATCTCTCATACTTCTCAGTACTTGAGGCAGTACTGCTCAACTGGTTTTTGTTTGTATTATGTATTTGCTGGAAGGAGAGTGCTATTGTGTGTTTTTTGAGGGTGATTACAAACATAAAATAGATTCTCTTGAGAACGCTTTGTCTGCTCTCATCACAATTGGTAATTGTTTTCTGTTGTGTAAGACTTTGCATGCTGTGCTTCTTATTTGGCAGTGTGTGTGTGTGAACSTAAAACTGGATTTCCACCTCCAGCATTTTATCACTGATGTTTTAAAGGTGAATCCTGGAACAAAGCATTAGACCTCTCTGAACTCATGTATTGCTAGATGATGAATGTTTAACAAATAAAGGCCAGTTTTTTCAGTCATTTTGGAAATCAGGTTTGCTGCATTTTAATGGATGTCTTCTCCAATTAGAACCTGTGTGAGGTAGCTTTCAAAAATTAAAACAAACACAAAAAAAAAATAATTACTTTTGACATTGAAGCAGGCTAAAATAGCATAGTTATGTGCAAGGTGGATGTCATCATTTTGCACTGAGTGTATTTTCCGGGGTCATTCCAAAATGCCAAGGGAAAAGGCATCCATAATCCTCACATATCCTATTAGAGAGCCTTGAGGTAGAGAGATGGGCAAGATGTGTGGAAAAAATGAAGCTTCTGCCAAAYGTTTTCTTTGTAGGTCACTTATTGTAGTTGAAATTACAGGGAGTGTAAGAGCAAGTGATCTATTAGCAAAGCCATGAAAACAAACCATTTGCCACTTCTAACAAGTGTCGGACCAAAATATCRGCCTCAAATTTTAAAAATAAGTGAAAACTTGGCAAAAAGTAAGGCCCGGGTTTATCTGCATTTCATCAGGTACATGGCGTCCTGGAACGCAGCCCACTGGCAAAAGCATGGGGAGTGTTATCCTTTGCAGCACTGGGAATGTTCTCTGCTGAATTTGGCGCCAATGACCGAGCTTTGCTTGTTAGCTGAAGTTCACACAGACTCCTTGCCAGGCCTGCCCAGAATGCTGTCTCCTCTGACTTCCTGTGGTCTTGCATAATATTTCCTTGCTTCTTGTATAACTGCTGCTCGTTCTGGTCACTGCCCAGTTTATACGGTCGACTTTTTTAAAAGGCCARTGGTGCAAACGTGCGGCCGAGCCATGTCAGTGGCAGGAGGTGTCCCGRCGGTGACGCCAATGGAAGCTCCCTCGCATGGGGAAGCCGCCGGCAGCGGGGGCGTATGTCAGTGCCGACACGGCCMAAGGCAATAAAGTTGGCTGCTGCAGCCTCGTGACGAGATAAGTGCGAGGCACGACACCAGATTGACTGCACCTTTGAAATATGTGCCGCTGTGSCTCTGATTTCTGTAGCAAATACAGGCGCTAGTTAGGGATGGGGGAGGCRGCACCCAATGGAGGCACATTTTCAGAGCACTCTGAAATTCTTACTATCCCAGATAAGTCCCTCTGTTAAGAGTCCTCACATTTGCCTTGAAAACATGCTCCAGGTATCCAGTGTATTAAGGACAATGATAGCAATTTCAGAAAGGAGCAATTTCAGAAAGGAGCTTCAGAAAGTGGTGTTTTCATTCCATGATTTTTAATGCTTCTACACAAGTTGTTTCTGCAATTGTCTGTGGTTRAAACATGCATTAATTTTGCATTACTGTGGAAGCAAGTGTATTTAATAATTTTTACCATTTACTAGCTTGGATTATTTGTATATATGTTTTCAAAGTGTATTTCATGTCAGCTTGTGCCATGTCACTGCATTTATGCTGATTCTTTTCTGAATATTTGTGTTTGCACATGTAGTCATACATACAACGCTCTGTGTACTTACAGAGCTTTRTCAGTAGCTCCTTTTCAGACAGATGTTTGTCTAATTCAACACTTTCTAGAGCTCCCTTTTAAACACAGTTTTCAAACTGTTACTCATGTTGTTTGGCAGACCTGTTCCTGGCATGGCTTTGGAAGGCAGAATAGTAGAGATGACAAAATAGTCACTTCAGTATGTTTGTAAACTTTCTCAGTAGACTGTACTGACTTCTTTGTGTTACAGTTCCCAGATCGTGTATGATCTCCCAGTTAGATTATATGTCCTTTGAAGAAACAGAAGAATCATTTTAAGGGAAGGSATTAGAATTGACTTAGTCATCACAGTTATATGAGATTCTGTGAAAATCATCTCATACCATCATCTTTTCCATGAATCCAGGTTATCCAGTTGTCATAGTAACTTTGACATAGAAAAAGTCATGCTGCCTACACATGACTTCTTTCCAACACTTTTAATCTAATTAATTTAATGGAAAATAAACTTTTACTGGTCAATGTGTGTTATTATGGAGCTTTCCTGGTCACTTAAAAGTGGTTTATTACCTTGTATTCTTAGGATCTGCATTTAATGGCTACAGTCCGGCTAATACAATGGTTGGGGAATTGTCAAAGTAATAGAGTGGTGTAGCTACTGACATCTAGCAAACCATTTTATAGTRTTGGGAATACGAGCACTACAGGGAGGTGTGTATAACATGTACTGCATTTTTGACAGATGGATACAAAGCCAGAAATCCCTGTATGGCTTGACCAAGCAGTTCTAGCAGCATGATTTCCAAATAAACCAGGTTGACCTCAACATGTTTTGACCAATGATGGAGACAAGCTTGCTCCTCGGTGATGGGTTTGGAGTCCTGGATAAGTCATACRAATATGAATTGTATGGTAGAAGTAGACTGAGGCTGGGGTTGACCTGAKATTAGGGAAGAAGCATAAGAATTGCAAAAGGTGTTGGGCTGCGCACTGCTTAGCCAGCTGGAGAACACACTTCACTGTCAATAAAGATGGATTTTCTCTCCAAATGGAAGCAGTTACAGAGATATTTTTAGGACCTGACAGTCCATTTYTTTTAATAAGTATATGCCTCTCCTGTGTAAATAATTTTAAATTATTTCAGAAAAATTGTTTTGTCTTATAATTTCAGAGCTAGAAATTTACTCAGCATGTAAAACAAGATTTAGAAACTCGCGTTCAAAATAGAGGGTCTGAGCCTTAGTCCTTGTTTTGCCAGGGTTAAAAAGACACAGATGCTCTCTGAATCCAAATGTAGCCCAGTGTTGGAGAGATCCATGGTCACATGGGCGTGTTCGCTTTTCTTTTTCCTTTGATCATTTAGAAATGTGCAAATGGGCACTGCMGAAGGTTTGAGGGTTAATCCTCAGCTGTACAGGCTGACAGATACCTGCTACATTCAGTGGGATTTTTTTCCCAGTAAACAGCTCGGGAYTGTTCACATGTGTACATGTCTAAATACGGATCTCAGAGAAGTAAACACGCGTGTCGCTGTACGCAGTAATCTCTTTCCGAGCTGGGAACACCCTGTGTCCCTTGCGTGGCTGAGGACACAGCCACGTCTGGAGCTTGGTGCAGGCCTGTGTTAAGGACACTGATGGCCCATCCAGTGTGTGTCCTGCCGCARGAGAGGAGTGATAGGGATCTCTGTGGGTACAGCARCCTCCGTCACTCAGCTTTTGGTGCRGGGAGATACTGCTCTCCTTTGAAGGATGTGCTAGGGCGGATACACACTTCCCAAATGCCTGTGCTYGCAGATAAAGGCGGGACGGAGCAGCTCGCCTAACAGCGAGTATTTTCAGCMTGCATGCCTGCCCTTTCCTGAAGCTGAAGAGCTTGCTCAGTGTTTCTCAGGCTRAACTTTTACAGGAACAAGAATAAACTTCTTATCTAGGAAAGAGTCTGTATAAAGGCTAACTGGAAACAGCAGAAATGGGGTTATGCTCACAGTGTCAAAGAGCATTAGAGTGCTTTTCATGAACTGTGTGCTGCAGCTGGCAACATCTGCGAACCTCTTTCGCAGGCAGAGGGCAATGAGAGACTTCTCATACAGGTATTGATRTTGAGGAAAAGTTGCTGATACTTATTTTAGTTTGTTCTTATAATTTAAATTTTTTTAATGGCACTTGCCCAGAGGCTGTAGTCTGTCAGCAGGGAAAGCCAGCCGTGTGACATTACAGCAGAACACGCTGTGTCTCATGCAATGTAACTTGTATCCTGTCATTAGGGACCTGTGCACATGAGGGAATGCTGTAGGTGTGTAACAGCAGTTTTAATGGGATACTATAAAATCCTGTCTTACTAAGTGCTGAGGACCTCAGGAGTTTTGGAAGAGTTTCTCCTACTGCCTGATGTACTAATTCAGTGTACTGAATTATAGCCTCTTAGAGGGTAGATCTAATAATGACAATTAGTACATTTGTATGCTTAAAAAGCTTAAATGATGTGGTTTGGAAAAGTGAAATGAAAGAACAGTAAAATTAACATTAAAAACCAGCGTGTGTTACAGTGAGGAAATACAAAAAATAGAGATCTGAAAAGGTCCSTGGTTGACAGATCTGTCAGAACAAGCAGAAGTGAATAGTGTTAACTGTTGCTTATGGTGTATTGTTTTTTGTTWGAGTTTTTCAAAGTGTTAGGGTATGACAGGGATGTGGGACTGTGCAATAAAAGTTACGTTATGCAGCTTTTCAAAATGTTAACACAAAAATCCCAGAAAGAACRATGACRTCTTACACAGTGTTYACACTTCAGTTTTTCTAAATAGCAAAAAAACCCCAATTTTCTTTTGTTTGCTTTAATAAGTAAGGATGGAAACATATTTAAAAGAAAAGCTTGATGCACGGGAGCTTTAACAGAGGATGAGGCACTTTTGCATTACTAGGGCTCCTGCAGGCCTGTTGAGGTTGTGCTTTGGGGGCAGGTGGCATTTGCAGCACCGATGCTTCTGGGGGCTGGGAAGGAGCCGAGGGGCTCTGCCCTTCCTGCGGAGGAAGCTCTGCTCACCAGCATGGCTTTCTCCTGAGGACACTGCTGTAGGCTGCTGGCCCAAAGGGAGGGCTGGCAGGACAGGACCATGAGCTGTAAGGGTTGATGAGCAGTTCAGCTCCTGAGCATTGTGCTGGCTCACCACAGTTTCAAAGGGGTTTGCTGAGCCTGGTGTGTGCTGGACTTCAGTCATCAAAAGCAGCCACAGCCAGTGCTGTGAGGTTTGGCTGAACAGATTGTCTTGGGGTCGGTGCTCATGGGAAGGCTGGGAGGCCAGGAGGCCAGGAGAATGCTTTGGGGAAGCTTCTCTGCTTTCTGTGTGCTTCTTGAAGCRTCTCCCAATTGAAATGGGCTGATGAGAAGATGCTGGGCTACACCAACCTCTCACCTTGCCYACCAGGGATATTTCTGTGTATTCCTCTGTAGGCAAGGGTGCACCGGGAGGATAAAATGGGTTGATGAAGGGGCAAACCAGCTTTACTTTTGCTCTCTCCAAATCAGTGAAACCCCTTCCCACTGGTTTCAGTAGCTATATATGCTTTTTGACCAAACATCTCATCGTTGTGTATCTGTTAATATGTGTATGAACCAACTTTTAGTTTGCTATCTGATAGGTAAGGGCTCTTATGAAATTCTGATTAGTCTGCTTTTATTTTTTTTTTTTCAGGAAAACGAACACTTGGTACTAGCAACCATAATGATTCCATACCAATTATTCAGCCTTTTCACCAAATTACATGTGGTTTTTTTTCACAGCAAAGCCCATTTTTACATACCCGTAGGACAACACTAGCCTTGGCCTAACTCTGGGGGATTACAGAGATAAGATACCAACCATGGTTAGCATCATCTTCTGATAAACTGGAGCATCAGTAGGGTGCAGAGCTATAGCCTTGAAGGCAGAGAAAATGGTATTTAGGGCTCTTTGAAAATCTTGGTTTAGGGATTGCATAGGAATGATAAACACACAGATTTTTCAAGGTTTTATGGGTACACTGTTGTTAACTTTTGCAGTAATTATTGAACTGSTTTCTTGTTGCTTGAAAACTRGTACTCTCATTTGTTTGTCACTGTTCAATTATTGGAGTGAAGTGCTTGGTGACAAATTGCAGCATGGGGAAATGCTAAGGTTGTCTATTTCAAGCAACATTTGAATACTGAAAACATGGGAAAAATGAAAGGCAAAGGTTAATGATTTAATAACAAGGTCCCCAGGACTGTGCCTTATATCTGGAAGGCAGTAATTTGCATTTGCTTCCTGTAGGGTGACTTTACTGAGGAACTKAAGGCACTTACCATATGCAGATGCTGAAACTCTTCTGTCCATCTGTTACTATTTAAAAGGTATTGAATCTGTGGTGGAGGCTTTGGAGTTGTCAAAGGAGAAGGAGTGAGGCTCTGACAGACGGGAGAGTGCTGGTGTAGGCAGGGAGTGATCAAGAGAGAAGATGGTTGTGTGTTCTCCAAAAAGCTAGGGAACACCAGGGTRGTTAATGAAGTCAAAYAGACTCTGTTTAGGAGAGGAATGKTTATGTGCTTGATAGAATTGCATATGCAGAAAAAAATATGTATTTTGTGGTTACTACTACTTACATACAAAGCAAAGCCATAATTACAAAGCTGTTCCTGTTTTTGAAACATTGTGTGCCAAGCAAGTTATAGATACTTGTAGGGTGCGGTAATGTCAAAGATCACCTGAGTGTGAAAAAGATAGGCTTATGGGCACCAGCTGTATTCACAAACCAGCTGAGGCTAAATTCTCATTTGCATCATGTTGTGGAAACCCAGTTTCCTTCAAGTATTTGAYGCTGGCTTCTGCAGAACCTGCGTGCCCTCAGCAGAATGTTGCGGCTGGTGGGTGGCTGTAGACCGGGCACCTGGTGGAGCAGGAGACTGGCGGCCTCTGGCTCTTCGACACTTCCCTGATGCTGGTCTGGTGGCAAAGTACATGCAACAGCATCATTAATGTCCCTGTGTTCTTCCCCTGTGCTGTATGAACAGCTCAGGGCAGAAAAGATCTCCTTATGTTGAGCTTGATGATGAYGAAAATGTCTTGTGAAACTCAGTAGTTTCTCTGCCTTTTTGATTGTGCTGATGGCTTCTTCTGGAACCACCTCCATTATATTGATTCTTTTATATTTTTTTTAGTGTTTCAAAAAGTTCAAGGAAAAGTGTTTGTTTTTTTTTTTTTAAGTTTTATTTTATTGGTTAATTGAAGACAGTTTTAGAAGAGTGAGTCCTAAGTGTCGTTGGAATGGCAGGTTCCTAGACAGTTCACACACACATCGAGCAGCCTTCCCTCTGGTACCGACTTCCCCGATGTTGTTTTAAGATAAATTAAATTATAGACATGAAATAGGGTACAGCTCAGATGCTGAGCACACGGGCCAAGGGCTTTGGCTCTGGCCGAGCAGCCAAGCTCCCACCAAGCATCCCCCAGGTCAGCCGCAGGGTGTTGAACTTGCTGCTCCAGTCCCTCTTGCAGAGCTCTGAGTCTCAGATTACTCAACATTACTCACTGGACCTCTGCTCAAAGCAATAAAAAAGTGTGAGCACCCCCAAGTCCCTTTGTAAAGCTTAGAAATAGYTCACAAATAATTGTAATACATTAGGAAAAAAATACACTATTTGTAGAAAAATATGTCTAATGTTTGCAGTAAGGGATTAGTTATGTCGTCCTTTCACAGCACAGTTTGAAGAGTCTAAGAAGCCCTAATTTGTGCAGACAGGAGTACTGATTTTATTTGAAAACGTGGCCATTTTGTGCTTTTGCCTGCCCTGCTGTGCCCTGTGCAGTGCTGATGGGACTGTATTGTGATGTCCCTGGCCACAGCACTTTTGCTGTTACATATAAACTAAATTTAAGGAACTTTTAGTGTTTGTTGTGTACAGTGAACCTCTGGGAAAGCTTCAACCTTTGACCTCTGTAGTGGGTTATGACAGGGAAGATTCGTAAGAGCTTGATTTAGACTCATCTTTGGAAAGCTGGTTAAAAATATTCAAATACCATGTTCTTCCTCCTCCCCCATCTCAGTAAAGGTCCTCTTAAAATAYATGCTCTAACACTTCATTTTTGTCATTTCTTTGGGAGCCCTGTCATGAAGGCTGCTTGTAAGGAAATGATTCAATTATATTCATGTTTGTGCTTTAAAATTGCCTTGGTGGAAGTCCAAGAAGTATTTTCTTGCTCTTCCAAATTTCCATGTGCTTTAATATTAATCTATTTTCATCAATGTGACCTGCCCCAGCAGTAACATTTATTTGTAATCGGCCATGTAATGTTTGCTGAARGGACATAAAAGCTTAATTGAATTTATGTGAGGCTTTTAAAAATCTTATTCTGAGAAAAATAAGGGTTTTATTAGCAAGTGAAAAGACATTTGACAGTATTGGGTAATTTGTCACAAACCTGAATAGGCAGTAAAGAAATTATGGCAGTAGAACYCTTTAATTTCCCTTTTACAAAGTAGAATGTTCTTTCTTTGAAATCTTTGTTACTAGCTTTTAATTTTGCGTTTTATGTTAATAAATGTTTATGCTTGAGTTATGGAGGCAATTTCAGGCTGAACAACTCGTAATGACATTGTTTATTACCTTTCAGAAAGAGCCTTTTTATGTGGGTTATATATCACAAATTAAAACTATCTAAAATTAAAGAATATGTTTTTTTAATGGTAAAACAAGTGCTTTTCAAAGCAAGCCACAATATCTGGCTTTCAGTTCAGTATTTGAAATTCTGGTTTTCTAATACTACTATTTCATTAAGTCAAAGTGAAAAGATATTTCATGAAASAAGTGACTGTATTATTTAGCAGAATGGTTATTATTAATGACTGATTACTTGCACTTTTAAAGCAGTTGATAATATTTTGTTGTTATTCTTGCTAAATTGTTTGTAATCAAAGCCATTATACTATCATTTAAATGGAGAGTCCACTGTTTGCCCGTAACAGCTGGCTCACTAAATTGGCTTCTATAAATAAATATATTATTTTTGATGGAAGTTATAAAGCAATCTGTTTACCTCTACTGAAGTAAGTTGAATAGCTAAAAACATTGCTAAAAAAAGGATGAAGAGGAGCACTGGAACAAAATTAAGTCCTTCAAGGGTTCTTTATGCATATTTATTATTTTAATCAAGCACGACTTCTCTGTGGTTTTGCGGTCTTAAGAAAACTGGATGGAGGAAAAGTGCTATTTCACTCTTCCGCTGGCTAAAATGTAGTATTTTCGTCGTACAAAACATTGATTCTCCATGATTGTCCTGAAATGTTTTTGGAATCACATAGAACTAAATGGAGAAAAAAATATGAAATACGAATATACAAAAACTTGCATTAACTGCGTGGAGAGAATAAAAGCTTTAGCATGAAATMTGTTCTTTAGAAACACATATTGGTTAGAAACAGAGATCTCAGTGCCACATATGCTGAAAATGTGGTCTAACAGCTTTAATTTACCTTYGTCTGTCAATGTTAATGGACAGAGCAAGTGCTGGAGCTGTTGTAAAACAAATCTGTTTTCCTTTTGTCTGCTCTGGCAGATAATGAAATAAAAGCTAAATTATCACTGATAAAAGTAATTTGCAGAAAAGCATTGATAAAAATATAACAACAGAGCTTGCCATTAGCAGTTTAAATGGATAATGTTTACTTGTAACCTACTTTTGTCCCCTGGTTTTTATTGTCTTCTMCCCCTCCCGTGCGAGGAAGAGCCTTTTCAGTAGAGGCTCCAGGCAGAATTATGGGTATACTAAATCCTGGCATTGGTAAGTTTCTGAGGAATAGCTACTATTTTTTCCCCTTCTTTTTCTGAACTACAGTATTRCCATGTCAAAGTTTGTATGCAGTTTGAAGTGCAGTAATCAGTAGAATTTTGTCCATCCCACCTTGAGGAATGTGTCTGCTAATGGTGAAAACTGAGAAAATTGCTTCTCTCATGCAGCACTGGCAGCTCCTACCATGAATACACGGTAGTTAGTGTGAAGGTCTTTGTTCTTGATGTTTAGGTGTGAGACACATACTCTCCTTTCTGTCTTTCTGTATGTCTGYGTCTTTTTTTCTTTTTTTWAAWTTWAWKKWWTAAGATAGAGAAGTTKGAAGATGTGTCCCAATTGCTCACAAATATCCAGAAATGGGAAGGCAAAGACAGCTGAGCCCYGTGTGTTTGTGTGTGCACAATGATTCTAGTGTCTACCTATACAAATGTTTAAACACATGCACAAACATCTAAGTTTTATAATTTCCTTTTAAAACTGATCTCTCATGTTTTTTTAAATACTTGGATTTCTTATTACATTTACAATGGGTGTCCAGGCCAGTGTCCAGGSTAAAATACTAGCCRCAGGGTACTTGAAGGATATTTGGTRTCTTGCAAAATGTRGACATGCTCACTGGTACATTTGTAGTTTGTAAAAGTATTTATTTTAAGACACTGAGTTCTGAGTGACCAAATAGGGAACAACTGCTAAACTCTAGCTGCAGTASTTAAAGTATTTTATATTTGCAGCCTGGACACTGCTGTACAGCGCTTGCCAGTTTGCAAATGTCAAGGACAGTTACCCTCTCACATTCCTTAATGACTTGCTTCTGACCATCCTTTAAAATACCTGCCCTTTCTCCAGCTCCTTCTCCAGCTATTGCTGCCAATTTCTCTTTCACTGTGTGACTGCAAAGACTGTAATCCTTGGGAAGCCCGGGTCTTGTTGGTCCAGGCAATCGGTAAAGCACATGAACTCCCTCTCCTTGCTCTAAAAACTAAGACAAGGGCAGCCAAAAAGCTGGGGAAGGTCCTTTCATTTATGTAGCTGTTCAGATTATTAGCTAGAACACATAATCTTGCTGATGTTGGTCAGGGCTAAAACAATGTGCAAAGCTACTCTTATTTTATTTTTTTATTGTGCATTAATGTCTTGATATTTTCATGTGTAATGTAGGAGAAAATAWCACACCTATGAACTTTCTAAAGTAATTTTATCTGACAGAAAGCCTCTGTTAAACCTGTAAGCTATATGTGTCTGTWTTGTACTGTAGTGCCTTAACATTTATTGTGGCTGAAGTATGTTTTTATAAATTTGTAATGTTACAATACTTTGAGCTTTATTTCTGTATTATGTCCATTCTGTGGGTGACGCTTTATTCCCTCTGCAGCGTCAAAATGTTTAGAAAAAAGAGTAGAGTGCTATTTAAAATCTGTTTGTGGCAGAACAAGTAATTAAGTCAGTACTGGTCAAATATATGAAAGTTGTCCTCAAAGATGCATTTAGTAGCACAATATTTAGATAGCAATACAGGGGAATAATAACAWTACCATTGTGGAAGAAACCCTAAGTTTTAGTTGACTGATATCAGTGCAAATTTAGGGCAATAACCCGAAGGTGTGGTGGCAGAGGTCTGCTTGCAGTGCAGAGTGKCAGGTGTACCCTGGCTTTTAACAGGTGATTCTGTTCATGGCCTGTTCAGCACGATTTCAATGAAGTTAAGCTTTGAGTAAAATCAAAGCTGTATTGCCATGGCTGGATAATAGAGCAGTGCAGTGTGTTGGCACTGGGTTCACACCAGGTTAACAAAAACATCGGAGAACAAAATGGAGCAGCAAAACTGATGGGTGTTAAGAAACACAGGTCAGAATGTGAATGCCATGTACCAGCAGATACAGGGGAAGCTCTGCTGTTTGCAAATAAGTAAGTAAATATGACAATCTTGTAGGTGTGAGTGGATGTTGGAAAAAGCAGTTTCACTGCAGAAAATGGTCCCCAGTTCCCTGATGTTARAGTGAAATAGAGACGTAGCTTCCAAAACTACTGAAACAGCAGCATGRAAGATAGAGAGCTTTAGGAAAATAGCATCTCTGCTAAAAACTCAGTKTAAAATACCCATTGAGATGCAAAACTAAATCCTCAGGATGGCTAATCTTAGGCTAAGCTCTAGTTTAAACTTCTAATCTGCCTACAGGGAGGAGGAGGCAAGGGCTCAACTTCTCCTGGCCTGCAGTGTGAGTGCCAGAAGCACACTAGTAAATGACCCATTTTAGRTAGTTTAGGTGAGCAGTTGGACCAGGGATTTAGCATGCAAGACCTGAGATATTTGAACAGACAKCCATGAAAAGAAGTTCACTCAGCCCAAGCTGGAAAAGGCTTTTCAGTAAATGAAATGGTCTTTCCTTCACTCGGCGGCTCTTCTCACTAGGAGAACATGTACCTCTCTGAGAAGGGCTGGCAGGGGTCTTGAATGTGCAAGGGACAGCAAGGGGCTCACTGAGCAAACAGCCATGGGAACTTCCCATGGCTGAGGATACAGCAAGCGGGTGAGCAGGAAAATAGTTGGGAATATATGGGAAAAAAATATTTGAGCATACAGAAAATAGATCTTGACATAAGGTTAATGCTAGTTTTAGTTTTTTTGGTTGTGAGGTTTGGTTTTGTTTTTTTTTCCTGAGGGCTGAGTTGTATCTGCACAGTTGCAGTCATGTATGCTTCTATGAAGTACATTTTTGTCTTTTCTTTAAAGTTTTGGTACCATATCTTTTCCTCTTCTTTACGGCATCCCTGTGGGAACGAGAAGTGTATCTTCCTTGATGAAGCTACTGCGTGGGCTGAGCCCTTTTGTTCTTAAAAAGTGTTATTCATGGAGTTAAACAGAATTAATCTTTGTCCTCCTGACAGTTCTCAAAGCCTGGCTAATTAGGATGATCAGTTCTTGCATAACCAGGACTTAACAAAGTCCAGATGTTCCTGTATTTCAGGCACACCTGCACCTTTTCCCCTCTGTGAAGCAAGACACTTAGGGTGAAAAGTTCTTGACTTCTCTCTTTATCTAATGCTAGGTCTGCACTTGGAAATGTTTTCYGTATTCTTGGAGTCTTTCTACACTCGTGGGATTTTTTTTTGGTTGTGTGCTTTCCCTTTCCTCTCCCTAAATCTGCTGACGGCACTCCCAAATCTTTATCCCATTTTCTGAATTGTGTTATCTACTTCCTCCAGAGATGGTTTGATAAAAATCTGGCTTCCAGTTCTCTCCAYGTTTCGGGCTTCTATGTGGAAGAGGACATCATTTAATAAACCTCKGTTTGTGGTCTTTCTTGCTTTCTTTTATGTGGTATTCATTTCAAATGTTCCTCAATATTTTATTTATTTTTCTCTACTGAAACACATTTGTATTTAGACATTGGAAAAGCTGTATCACTGACTAGCTAGAGATTAATTCTCTCATAGCCTATGGAATTATGTGAAACTTCCATTGTTTTCTGTAATAGACTTGTAGAAAGAGTTACTTTTTTTCCTTGCAGAGCCCTTGATTTGTTTAAAATTTTCCCAAAACTGTTGTTTGTTTCCTACTTTCTCTTTTAAATCTTTATTCTTCTTTCTTGGTATACAAGTAACAGAATTGATGTRGATATCTGGATGTTCCTTTCCATGTCGAACCGTCACTGCTTCTTAATAGCTGATCTGGTGTAAGGAGTCGGACATGTCCCAGGAGAATCTGAGAGCAGAGTATTTCCTGTTTATTGGCATCAACACAAGAAAACATAAAATAAAACTTATTTTGAAGAGATGTGTTCCAGTGTCCCATCAGTGCAAGTCAGGATAACTCCATTTAAGTTAATGTGTTGAGGTAAGAATTGATCCCAGAGACAGGGGTGATGTGTTTCCCCAGAGGAACACTGGGGAGGGGAGACCTTGCCTTTGTAGTATCACAGGATGGTCCTTCATCCTGAGTTCTGTTGTGTCCCCACGGTGTCCTCTTTCTTTGTACCACAGGAGCCATTGTTTGCGTGGGGTTTCAGGTGTTTTTTGCTGTCCCTCATGTCCTTGAGTTCTCTTTGCGTGGGGATGAGTGTCAGAACTGGATCCCTGCACTGAGCTGGAGTCAGATGGGTCAGACATGGGACATCTCGTGTCAAGGATGTTTTTCCAGTCATTTTGTTGCTGTTTTGTTTTTAATGCTAAAACAAGGAAGTGAGGARTTTAATATTTCAGTATGATAATTTAAATAGCTGCAGCTCCCAAAAACGTGGGAAAGACATGTTTTGAGACTGGCTTGGCAAAGCTGTTTGAGYCAAGTGTACATCAGAGGGTTTGCTCTATGGCATTCCATCCTTCCCATGTAAACACTGGGGAGGGAGAGGTCACAGAAGCAGGCTTTGCAGCTGCTGTCTGTAGCCACTCTTTGGTTTTCAGAGCAATCCGTCTGTGGAAATGTTTGTGCCCGGCGCAGCGGGTCCTGGAAGCGTGTGACAGTGAGTGCGGGTGTGCACAGTGACTCTGGAAGTGCTGGAGCCATGGCTTGCTGGGGCTGCTGCCTCTGCAAGGAGAAGAGGAAACGGCGTTCACCAGACTAGACCAAACTGTATTTTCTGGGAACTGGGGTGGGGAGAGTTTGTGTGTGTGGGKTTTTTTCCCTAAAYCCCACAGCTTATCTTGCTTGTTTCTCTGTCTCTCTTCTCCACTCTGGCCAAACTCGACTTTGCAATTCTTCACTCTTTCCTGCTTGGCCTGATGTTTTCTGTGCACCTAGTTTCTGCACWGAATGTAGCAGTGATGCAAGACCTATTGGTTAGGAGGTTTTTCAGAGTATGAAGCAGAGACTGAAAGTGAAGTGGTATTATGTTGGTACACGTATGTGCCCAAAATAACTTCAAAAATAGGCAGTAAGGAATAAATTATAATGAAGGGGAAAGAAAATCTGTACAAATATTTTGACAGTGAAGGTGACTGACYAGTAGAGCAACCTTCTAAATGTTGCAGTGGGTTGGCTTTGGTTCTCCATCCTTGAAAGTTGCTTAAGTTGGTCAGATTGTTATTTTAAAGAAATGCTCCAATTCAAATTGTTTTAATTCAAGTGAATCCTGCAACCTCTGATCTACAGGTTAGACAAGTTGCTGGCATTCTTCATTTCTGGGCTGATGAGGTTTGACGCTGTCATTCATCCTTCTCCCAGAGCTGTTAGCAAGCTAGAGCTTCAGGGAAACAAACCTTCATTCAYGTTTTTAATAAAACATGCTGTAATCACAATGAACAAAATCCCTGCAGACGCACAGACCTACGCCCTATCTCAACTATGAKTTGGAGCTTAATTGAAAATATAGGAGAGAGAGGCTCTCCTCTTTCTTCTTACATGGTGGATTAGTTTTGTTCACTGTGTTTTCAGAAAGGTTTTATCAGGCTTTTGTTGGTTAAAGCTAAACAACCTGTTCTCAGCTGCAGTAAACATTCAYTGGTAGATAATAAAACTTTATTTAGYATCAGTTATGAAAATCGCTTGTTTRATTCTTAGTGATCTGAGATATTGGTTTCCTCTTAAGTGGAGAAACAGTGGTTGAAATATTTGTCCACATGCGTTTGTTCTGGTAATTATTGTTGTCTGACACAGCCCTTGAAGATTTTTCCCAATGTTTCCAAGTTTTCTTCAGAATCAACAGAAATCGGTAGAAATCCATTATCTGTATAAGAAAATTATGATAAGAACAAGGGAGAAAAGTGTATATAGGCAATTGTTACATACAATCATGAATAAAATGGGGTTTTTGTTGTTCTTTTAAATTAGTAATAAAATCAATAGTATGTACATGAAGTGTATTTCTCCAAGGCTTGTTATTTTATAAATGTACCATTGACTAAAAACTACATTAAATCAAGTTAAGTCATATTTGTACAATATGGATTGACTCCATTAAATGTACTATGCCTTGTTCTTTAATTATGATTCTTGTTTTCCATATACCTTGCCTTATAGGAGTTTCGTAGTCTTCAGTGCATTTCACAGTAGCAAAAAGCTGTTCCTGTAAAAGAGATAAATATTTATCACGCTCTGTATTGACTGTGAAAGGACTTTTTTCCCCCTGTCTACGAGGAGGTAAATACATTTTATAACTCCCCCTGGTCACAGCAGCATGTTCTGYACAAACGTAGCTAACTACACTGGCAGACAAATACAGTTCAAAAGAATACATTAGCACAAGGAGCGATRTTCCCTTTTGGATTCAGCTTGTATCAACATGTGTACGTGGTGCTCTCTCTGCACCTGCCTCAGGCCTCCCCTGCATTTCTGTTGGTTGTGGTACAGTTGTTTCTCAGCCTGCCTCAGCTTTGGCCTCTGTACCATCCCTGTTGTGTTTTCTAATAACAAAATCATGATTTTTGGCAACAAGTGCAACTTGTTTTCTTTTTTTCCTTCATTATTTTCCYTTTTTTTTTCTTTTGCTTTTTCTGAGAAAGCAGTTAAGTTTGGGGAAACTGTGCCGTTCAGTTGATTAAGTTATATAGTTTAGGGAAAGGACGAGAAAAATAAATTTTTTATTTTCCAAGAACCACTGTAATGAGGCACAAGGTATGTTTACAAAACAACGTTGGTAGTTACTGAAATGAGAGCACCCTCACCCCTGCCTTGGGAGATGCCATCTGTTTTCTGTAACTCCTGTGGCCACTTATGTTTGTTCTGATCCAGTCACATGCATTTCAGATGTGCATCTTGGGCATTCTCATCAGAAATTTGGTTGCTATATAGTTGGAATCAAAACATTGAATATTGAGGTGCCACACCCTGACAGATGCATAGTTCTGATAGATCTATAAGACCTGCCTGGCTGTAATGTGTTGTTAAATAAGCTGACAATTGTGGGTTGCATGAAATGAAACAAAAAAGCCTTGTTTCTTTCCTGGAAAAGTTGAGTTCTACCTACCTGTGTTTTTCATAAATAGAATTTATTACAGCTGACTCCTGCCTCCTGTCCTCTTGGCATGATGGGACCATGGTGGAGATGAGAATCAAGCCCAGTATATGCATATGCACCTTGTTTGCTTAAATTTAAGGAGGACAAAAACTCCAGCAGGAATAATGAGAAAATACTGATATGTTAATTCATAGTTCTGAAGTAAAACCCAGAAAATATAAAGAGGTRTGGCCATGTAAATTTACCTTTGTATATGTACCAAATTTCTTCCTCGCTTTGCTTCTTCCTATTTTCATAATTTTTTTTCCCTTTCCCCAGAGTAACCATTTTTTCTATTGTAGCTACATAAAAGTTTAAGGAGTTAGTAGACAGTAGGAGCAGGGAAGCAATAAAGCAAGAAACACCAAAAGAGAAAGACTGCGTCCAGTTATTTACWTTGTGTTACAACACAGACTGCCTTTATATCAGTTCCTTTGAAAGACAGTGTTTAGCGAGTCATTATTCAGGGTGATGTGTCAGAGGAGCTAGCAGGTTTCCCGACAGAACCAAGCCTTAATTTTTAAGATATTTCAAATACTGCAGTTGAGTGCTGAGGGGCCACAATTGTTTCCTCCTCGAGTTTCGATGTCCCTCCGACTCCTGCCCCATCYGTGGGTGTGGAGAGGCAGGTCAGCAGTGAGAAGGCTCCTCAGGACTTAGCCAGGAGCTTAAGGTGTGTGTTTTGGGGTTAGCCCCCAGGTTACATCGCTCCAGGCTCTGATTTTAGATGCAGTTTTAGAGGAATTGCCTAATTTGGCTGAAGTGWCTGCTGCTTTTCTGGCCAGGTAGCTGAAGTAGTCTGACCCTTTGGTTCAATCCTTTTCCTTCGTAGTAAGTGAAGAACAATATTTACCCCAGCTCAAGCAACTAAATTTCAATTTTTGTTGGCCTAAACTAGTGGCGGACTTTTGAATACTAATCAGAACTCAAAATCACAGCATGCAAMGTTATCCCTGTTCCAGTACCTGATGACTTGGGAGGCAGTTAAAGAGCTACTGTATAAAATAACAGCCCTCCAAAAGAAAGCAGGGGCTAAGAATGAGTTGTATCCCAGGGTGTTTGTACGGACAAACTCCACACCCCAGAGGGCAAAAAACGCAGCCTGGCCCTCAGAATCTGCACTTGATCATCATTGCAGGAAGTGGAGGAAGCTGTGTTACAATGAATGATCAAAATTTAGATCATCTCTATTGCTTTTTTTCAAGAACTATCATTTCCTGCTTGCCAAAGATATGGACATTTAATCTGTTTTTCTGTGAGTCCATCATCTTACCATRGATGGCTACAAGTTGCCAAGAGATAGAGAATGAGAAATTATTAACTTCCATCRTTACCAAGTGCACGTTAAAATTGTTAAGGTCCAAAAAGTAAGGAAGGGCTGGCAATATTTAATAAAGATTTTATTGCAAGATATGTTTTCTTAACTTCATTATTAGAAGAGTTGACACTTTGGAAGGACAAAGCGTGACTTATTAACAGACAATGGTGCAAAGTAATTTTAATGAGTATTTTGAATGTTCTCTAAAGGAGACAAAACATCTTCATTTGGAGTTGATCTGTGTTGCCACTGCAGTCTAGAGCATCCAGCACAGTGGATCAACACATCAACCACGTCGTGCTTGAAACAAGGTGACACAAAGTGGCTGAATTTCTGTTGTTGATGCTTTCTGTACAGACCTTAGGAGTGAGGGTGCTGTAGAGAGCATCATCAGAGAGCAGCCCAAAGCCTTAGGAGAAGGAGCTGTTTTTGTGTTCCCAAGGCTAGGGAACACAAAAATAGYCTTTGCTGTGTTGGTGGCCTTGCTGACTGTGATGGAGACAAGCATCTGTGAGAGCATGGCCTCCAAAGACTGGCTTCCAGTTTACAACTGTTGATTTCAGAGACTCATTTAATTATGGATCATTTGTTGCTTCTTTTCTGTCTGGCTGCTGTTTTATCTGAAATATTTTATTATATAAAATATAATAAACATAKAATAGCTGCTGTTTTATCTGAAAYATTTTATTAATTCTAGCTGAAATTGGTAGGGAAAAAACCCCACAGTTGAAATGTGTTATGGTGGATTGTATAGCAATTTTTTTTAATTGTGGCAATATGTTTACTTTATAATCCCTAAAGAATGCTCACTATCATGTGAGCCAATACACTTTTAAATTAAAATTCTTTTACTTTGAAAATTAGGATGTCTATTTGAGTCAGCTCACATAGAGGGCCTGGAGATGCAGAAGAGAAGAAAGATGTTTCAGAGAGGTTTTGGTGGATGGCCTCTTACATGGCTCTGTTTGGTGAAGGTTTCTGCRTCTTTACAGCTTGCTGATTTCTTTTCAGAGGTTGGAGAACCTGCAACATATTGAAGGGTGGGCTGTTTATTTTCCCTGTGTTGTTTTTATGTACTGAAATATTGTMGTGAAAATAGCTGGGTGGGGTGTAATGAATGTTTTCAAAGACCTTCCTTTAAAGGAGGCTTTTTTCCAGTCCTTGGTGGTCACCACCCATTTTCCTGTGCTGTGCATGCCTCTCTCATTGTTCCTACCCACAAAGGGCCCTTRTGTGAACCTGTCAGCAAATGTGCCAGGACAACAAGCTAAAATGTCGTGAGATACTGGCCCAAGCCCGCTGAAGCACCAGGGTTTGCCCCCACAAAAGCTGGTGGGTATTGCKCAAGGCAGGATGCAACATTAGATTGTAAAACTTGGGATTTGTCAACAAYGCTCTGCGTGACTCTCTCAAGTGTTTATGGTTGAGTGGGTTTGGGGCTGCAGTGTAGGTACTCATACCACTGATAGTAAAGTCACACGATGACAATGTTTGTCCCTTAGGCTTGAAGTGAAGCTTAATTGAAAAATTGTCCCTGTTTACCTGCGCTTGCGCCATCTTGATAAATAATGCCCGTTGTGGTTTGGTATGGGCTGAGGATGTGGTCAGTGCTCCACTGAAAAATGAGGCAGGTTTTGAATTYAACTTCGGGGCCCACCCCCTCCCCAGCCTGCGAATTGCACTTCATTCACCTTTAGCTTTAACCCRCTGGTGAGGAGATAAAGCACATCCTCTGGTATGTGTTTTTTAGAGTAGGTAAATAGTTGGGTTATCTGAAAACAGATCTTAGCAATACCTGCTGAGCCTTTGAGCAACAATATGTATGGACCTCTAGATTAGCTGTCAAAATTGACTGATCACTACAAGTAATGCCACAAGATAAGGATCTGCAATCTCTCAAACACAAATCATTGATAGGCATCTGGGGTTGTGCATTGTCATAACCAGCCTTATCCCCACCACTGCAGTGCGATTCCAGGAGGGGAAAGCAGAGTGGTACATTTATCACACACCAAAAAAATGTGGCAGATTTAAAAGCAAGTCCAGTTTTGGCCAGTGTTGGAACAGTCATTCCTGTTGGTTTCTTTAGAGTGTTTGGTGCTGGGCCTTTTTCARACTGCTGGTTCTCTCTGCAGCTTGCCTTGCCTTGGCTGGTGTCRCAGTTGATTGCCACAGGGAAGGAATCCATGATCTTGTTGGCGCAAAGCAGTGCAAAACCAGTCTGGGGAGGGAAGACCTGAGCTGAGCTGATTGGCTGGTCCTTTGAGATTTGACCATATGCTATCCTCCGTGTTTCTCTCCAAATKCCCTTAACATTTGAGAAGATGGAGGAGTGGTTTCACTGATTTGTGCTAAGTGCAGACTGCAGCATCTTTACAGAGGTGATCCCCAGCTGTTTTGACYCTCTCTGTGACCAGCACTGGTGCTTTCTGAGCATGCAGTGACTTGGAACAGGATACTGCTCTTCTTGAAAACTAAGCCAGGGAAAAGTCATCTAGTAGGCAGTGGGTTGAAAAGGCAAAAAGGCAGTGCTGCTCTCTGCTCTAACATATGATCAAACAGCAGCCTGGCATCTTCTCTGCACGCTGTGAGCCTCAGGTGGTTCCATGGGGCTGTGTCTTGCCCCAGATGCCAAGTGTTTGGCACATCCTCTGAGGTTCCAGGCTTGTGGTGGAGTGGCAACAGCAGGGCAGGCTACACTACAGCATTGTAAAATAATCCTGGAAGAGATTAATGGCTGCCGAAATCCCAATACTTATCTTTCTGTTCAAGGTACTCATAAAACTAGAGAAAAAACGGAAGAACATAAATCCTGTAGACATTGTTTTGCTTACTATGATTAAATTTATCAGGCTCCTTTGACATATTGTGAACTTAAATGCTTTAAAAAATCTAAGTGCTCCTGCAGCCTCGGGGAGGTTTGCAACTTGAACTTCCAAAGGGCTACACAGTTGCTGTGATAACTTCAGTATTTACAGTGATACCTTCAATTGCACTTGCAAAGTRATTTTCTTTCAGTAGCTGCATTAAATGCAGTTAGTGCTATAAAAAAGATGACCATGCAATGAACATTTTAAAACTGTGTAGGTGTTACTGTCARCTGTGGTGTTCTTGGAGTGATACRGACTTASCGAATCATGAATATGCTCAGAGASACCAAAAGTTTGGTATTCATTTAGGCCTCATCTCTTGATACTGTAATTGTAGTRGCCAAATCCTCTATTGTAGTGCCARGCATCCTAATGAGAATGGAAATKAGTCTCTCATTCATTYCTGCAGTAGTCACTGCAGACTCTTCCCTCCTCTGTCCCTGTGACACTCAGATTTCTCATTTTCCTGTCATCTCACCTTTGGTTTTAAATTTAGGTGAAGGAATTGCATCGATATTGTAAAGGCTGTAGGGGCCAAGCTATGCTGAACTAGCAGGAATTTGTTATTTAATGAGTATGTACAGGAACACTAGAAATCCCTCAAACAAGCCAAGGGGCTGGTGGGGAGTTACAGTAAGTTAGGGCAGCTTTAAAGGAAGGGTGGAAGATACTTCATTTCCTTATTTTTTGTAATAGTAGTCTTTCTTGTTACTTTCAAACTCTCATTTCCTTTATTAAAGAATTCCCCATTTTGGCGTCGTCTGTGTTTGTTTTGTCTGCGCACTGGGTACCATATCCCAGTGGGCAGCAATGCTGCTTTAGCATCTGCCCTCCGTGACCACTCTGCATATTTCAAACTGGTGTTGGTTTTTTTCCCTTCCACCTGAAAATAATTCTGTGCCTTTCCCCTTCTTTTTACTCTTGCTGGTGTGCTGAACCTGGGCATCTGGAGTGTTCTCAGACTTTAGAAGTAGTTATTTTCACTGGAAAGAGGTSTAAGGAGGGATCTGCGTGGCACTGTATATGGGTTTCCCTCACAGCTTTCCTAGTTTGTCCTGAGTTCCTGGGGAGTGAGTAAATTGCTGTTTCTAGCACTTTTTATTTACCGATGGTCACTTTTATTACTTTAACGGAGGGTGCTTTCAAAATCTCAGCATGCCCTCCAGAATAAACTGCTTGTCAGGTAGAATGGTTACAAATGCTTTTTAAAGGAATTTTAAGGCTAAGTAAGCATGACTGCTGGCTGCTTGGTGTCTGCAAGCACATCTCTGGGGCAGTCAAGTGGTGTGGTTCTGAGATAGCTGTGGAGTGCCTCACAGTCAGCAAACCTCCTTTTTTATTATCCTGGTTCAAATCAACTAGGGAATTGCCAAGCAGAAAGTAATGCAAAATATAAACTCAGCAAAAAAATGGATTTGCTAGTTTGAAATAAATCTTTTTTGTTATCTAAGGTAGTACTGCCTGTTAAAATATTTTTATTGAGTTTTTTACAGGTTTTAATTGGATTTTTTAATGTTAAGTATCTGATCTTCTCTGATTTATCTGTACTGTAAARTATTTTCTTATCGTTGCATCCACAGAGTGTATTTTTCTTGTTCTGCAAGTTAGCGTTTGACACTTTAACTCTAAACCACACGAAATGAGCATTTACTACAGAAATTTCATGTGACGACTTAATTAACTGTGGATTCTTGACCTTTAAAGTGCTGAAGCTAGAAACATTTAATAACCAGCCATTGGATATAAAGTAATACGCTAGTTGTTTTACTAGCTTGCATACATGGCAGTTTGAAGCAAAGTCCAAGGGTCACCAAAATCACGAAGTAAACTCGAGCGGGTCTGTCTGAACTGCATAATTCAAAGTGCTGTCTGGATGTGTCACACGGTGTGTAGGTACGAGCGAAGGCTACCGGGTTACTTACGAGATATTTTTCTGCAAGGTGCGCATTTCATTTTCTCTGAAAGCTTCTGAGATCCAGAGCCTACACGGTGGGGCTGTAATTGAGTGCAGTTGCTGCACTGCTGAATCCTAAACAAGCGTGTGTGTGTGTGTGTGTACACAACCCGAGTATCGACCCACATGGACTTGTGAAGAGCAGCGAAACCCYGAGCAGAAGACGGCTGTCCTGGCAAGTCCCTCTGTCAGCTCAGAGGAGACTACCAATGTCCTTGACAGAAGGGAGGACCCCTGAAGCTGAGCGCCTGGCACCCTCATCAGCTGAGTGGGTACCGAGGGCTTTGCGGGGGTTGGAGCACCCTGCGGGAGGACTGGGAGATGCGTGGGTGGGCAGGGGTCACTGGTGGAGATGAAGGACTGGTGGGATTGAAACTGCAGAGAGTGGATACGGTCATGGTCAGTGGAAACAGAATTGAAACCTCAGGTGGGTCCCTGGGGCTGAGCTGAGGAGGGCTGTGTGTGCACCCAACAAACCTTGGAGCAGTACGTGATGCCGTGTGCCTTAGCTCCCGTGCAGGGGGTGATCTGCGTGCCCCGTTGTTTGTGGGGCTGATCCTTCTGTCTCTGGGTTGTAGGTACCTTCTGAGGATACTGCAACAGGGCAGTGGCAGCAGGGGCAACCCCTRGCTGAGGCTGGCTGCCTCAGCTTTTTTTTTTTTTGGCTGCTGGAGCCCGGAGCTGTCACAGCAGTGGACACTGGGAAGGCAATTCCTGAGCTGACATGGTAGTTTTGCAAGATTGTTTAAACCAGATGGGTTATGTGGAGCTTCAGGTTTTGCCAATAAGTTGCCATCCATGAAGTTTCCAGTCCTGCAGTAAGAGAGGCTTCAGAAAGTCAGATTATGATCTTCACAGCAGCATGCAAGGCCTTTGTCTGCAGGCATTCCTGCTGATTTCGGTGAWGCTGTGTTGCAAGGACCCCCCCGGACATGAGCAAGGGGATAGGAATCTGACTCCTGGGATCCATGCAGGGCATTCCTACATCACCTGGGGTGTTCTCACCCAGTGGGATCAAGCGCTCTGTTCCTGGGCATGGGTGTACCCTTGGGACTAGTTTGGTGTTTGGGTTCTAGGGAGAAGCATGGAGAGCTGCCTATTAAAGTTTGGAAGCTTCAGCTGGGAGTGCAAATAGTTGCCAGTTGTTTGTCATCMTTTCTCACATGCATTGGCCCATACATTCTATTTTCAGAGTGCAAACTAAACCCACCAGGAGKGAGTGGGAACTCATGTAAACAGCTGTCCCGAGGGTACAGTGCATTACTTGTGTTCTGTGTCAGAGAACTGCCTGTGTCTCCTGAGCTCTTCCATTCCCAATGGCTTGCGCACCCGTAAGCAGTGCGGCAGCGCTGCATCATCCGGCAGCCTTGGGAGGGTCCTTGCTGGGAAGCAGCACCTCCCTGTTCTTTCTCAGGTCTCCTGACCACCCTTAATGTAGCCACGTCCTGAATGGAGTCACCAGGCCTGTTCYTCAGCTTGGCTTCCCCATTTCCAAAAGAAATTTGTGTTTCTGCATTCCTTTCTTRGTTTATTGGGACCAGTTAGGCTATGATTGCTCTGAGGGTGCGTGTGTGGCTCTGTGGAGTCTTATCCTGCCAGATCTTGGGACTCCTGAAGGAGCAAGTGTTGGGAGCTCCCAGGAGGCTTCCTCTGCAGTACCCCTGGGCTTTGGACCAGCATGCAGGTGGCTTGACTCGTGGTGGCTTTCTCTGCTCTTCCCTCTGCACTTTAATGTGTCAGGGTGAGCGAGGTTTCTGCTTGGGTCACTCTGTCCAAGCAGTGACGCACGCATGTGCTCTTTTTCTGCCACATCAGTGGGTGGTTTATGGGCTAGGAGGGAATGATTCATAAATTAGTTAGAGTCCAGGCCTTTTCTCTCTCTTTTCTCTTTTCTCTCTCTTTTCTCTTTTCTCTCTCTTTTCTCTTTTCTCTCTCTTTTCTCTTTCCTTTCTCTCTTGCCCGGGTGATGTGAAGAGGATTCAGTGTCAGCCATTCTATTCTCCTGGCCTTCAGTTGGACAGGTTGCTGAGCAGTCCCGTTGCCACTCTCCAGCTATGGGTAGTCCAGCCTCACTTGGGGTGAAACACTAATCCCCTGTATAACATGGGGGAAACTGCACAGATTATTGCTAATAGCCTGCAGTCTTTAAACAAAAACCGTGAAAATACTGCTTTTTCCAGAATTTGTAATTTTGGGAGTCTCTTGCAACCAGAACAAGTGACCATCTTTGACGGGGACATCCCTGGGGGCCCCAGCAAGCAAGCATAAATGGCTATCTTGAGTGGGAAAGTGGCATGGGGGCGTTTTGGGTCCTGGTGTGCTTACACTGGGCTGGCTACAGTAGCACCGTGACTCAAGGGTGTGCTTTGTGAGGGGACATGGGGAGGAGAATTGAGGTGCAGGAAGCCACAAGGGGGGGAAATGTTTAACAAGCAAGTTCTTTATTTAAAATTATAATGGATAAGCAAAAAAAAAAGACTTTTGAAAGCAGTCATGCAGGCTGATTCCTCCCCTTGTTTTTTGATATGAGAAAGGGATTTCTGATGTGTTCCTGTGTGGTATGTAAAGAATTATTAAGTCTCTCTTAGCTGGACAGTCAGAAGCAGTGTTGAGGGAAAGCATCTGTAACAGAGAGAGAAAAAAAATCTTTCTCTGCTCATAGCATTAATTATTCAAAACCTTGAGCAATCCATGGTTATTGAAACCAACTTGTCTCATTCGCCACACTTCAAAATTATATTTACAGAGGTTAGAAAACTAAATATTTTTCTTTGTGGCTRGAGTGGTGTCATGAGAGACCCTGAATTATACAATCTGTTTTTACTGTATAAATTGTGACCTGGCTTTGGCCTTGGTTCCTGAAGTTTCGTATTTAAATGAGGAGGGATTGGAGCTTGTTTTGCCCAAGTTGGTTCTAATGTGAAAATTGTGGCCTCTAGATTTAGAACAGACCTCAAACATTTATGGTTCAGGTTGTATTTTTCAAGCAACAATTGGAAATGCTCACAAATACTGCGACACAGATTTGTTTTCTGTTTGGTTTTGTTTTGCTTCTACTCTTTTATTTTCTTGTTATAATTAGAAACTGCAAAGATTTGCCTCTAGTCTAGCATCTGTCTAGGCACAGAGTAGGCACATTCTTCTTTAGAGTGCAAGACATATTTCTGAAAGTGCCATTGGTATAAGTATTTTACATGACACTCCTGTACCTAGGAGAACATGTCACCTTGTCAATGTCTGATCCTTTAGATTCAAATTTAGATGGGTTGTTTGCTTCAGCGATACCCCTGAAGTGATTTTTGAAGTTGGATCCTGCCATTATGTACTGAAATGTGTGCAGGTCTCCTCCAGCACATGCCTCCTGTAACAGAGACCATGTTATAAAACATTCACCTTGGGCAATATAATTGTGAAAGAGGTTTGCCGAGGGCTGATCACGGATCTTGAGAAGATACTGTAAGAATTTATGAGACCCCTTGCCCTGTTAGCACATGCACTAGTGAGCACCTGTCTGATCCTACACAAGTGCCCAGCTTCATGTGCTTTGGAGCTCAAGGGCTGTGCTGATGTGCTGTGAGCCCACTCCTGCTTTAAATGATGATATTGAGTGTCCAGCCTCGTTGAGCCCCAGCAAATACCACATTGTGACATTACTCTTGGCATTTAATGCGTATCCTGGCTATTTTTCCTTCTTACTAATTTATGAAGCCTTCTGTGGTTTCAATGCTAGAAGCTTTTGCAGACTGTCTAGGTCTTCAAGAAACAGTAATCTTSTTTTGAATACTCTACTATGGATTAATACTCTTTTTGTATTTTAGGCAGTTTTGCATGAGACCAATAATGACTGAAACAGTTTCTAGGATTAAGYAATGCGATTAATACTTGTTTTCCTCATAATCTTCATGCAACAGAATATATTTATTGAAACTCCTTGTTTTGATAGGGTGGGGTTTTTAGTTGATCCATTTTTAGTTTACAGGCTCGTTATTTTATATTGATGTTGGAAAAAACAAGTTATAAGCTGCTTCATTTTTGGGAGCCTCGGGAATGGAGAGATGCTGCCGGTGATTCTAGAAATGAATGTGCAGCCAAAACAGGGAAAACAGGGGAACTGTTCTACTTCATACTCTGTTCTGTGCTTATTTCAAGTGGCTGGTGGACTATTGCAAGAGTCAGCCTGAAAAGAAATGTCTTATATGTTGGTGTGACTGAGATGCGAAACTTCAACTTGTACAAGTGTAGGATTTTGTRGTATCAGCAGAGCTACGTGGGGTTGAAATGGCTCATGGTTTTAAATGGATTCAGATGTCTCATGCTCTTCAGTAAGAATTGTAATTCATAAAAGAACCTTACAGTCAGTAGACTTCAGTCTTAAAATGCCTTATCCCATAACCATTATAAACGTATTCTGTGTGTTTCTCACGTGTTAAATTTAGCTTTATGTCCCTTGGTGGCTTAATTTGGCGTACTTGCTTCATGAAATGTCTTCCCCTTTGTTATTTCCTGCTCTTCTGTTCTCCGTGGAGTTTGAAGGAGGTTGGCTCTATTGGTCATGTTATTTTACTCAAGAAGGAATCTATTTTCATAGACAATGGAGAGATGGTCATTTAATTAGAATAGCTTCTACAAAGAAGGACTATTTTGCAAACAACAGTATTTTCTTTTCCTTTTTGTACCCTTTGTGGTCAAGGGAAGGTGGCTTTCCAGACTGGTTTTGGATTAAGAGCTGAAATAGTTCTATATGTAATATCTATGACACAGCCATATTCATTRTAATTGTTCTAGCTTCAAAATGGATCACCACTGTGTCCCAGAGTAAGTAAATTTACATTGAACAAACAAAAAAAAAAAATTTTTAATGTTTTCTGAATCCCAGAAATGGGGATTTAGGGCATTCAAAGGCTGACTCATGGACAATCAGAGCCTTTCCCAGCTGTGGCAGGCCCCTCCTAATTCCCATTTAAAGGGCACAAATRGGTATCGAAGTCTGGCCAACTGATGTGAACCACAGGACAGAATGGATTCACTCTGAGAAGATACACTCTTGTAATGCCTCTCAAGTTGTGGATTGCATGTCAAGAAATGTTTTTTCCTTTCTCTTCTTTACCTATCAGGAGCAGTTCCGAAAGGAGGAAGGAGAAGTCGAGAGATGCAGCAAGATGCAGAAGAAGCAAAGAGACCGAGGTTTTCTATGAACTGGCACATGAGCTGCCCCTGCCCCACAACATCAGTTCCCACCTGGACAAGGCATCCATAATGCGCCTGGCAATCAGCTTCCTACGGACTCATAAGCTTTTGTCTTCAGGTAAGATCTAACTAAAAGAAWTTTGTTCTCAGGGCTGGCTGATGGCAGCTTGGTAAGCTCATGCATGCGCTTCTCTGGCTACAGGGTTACCAAAATAACAATTAGTGCAGGTTTTTTGCCTCTCTGAAAAAGCCTCTGAGAAGTCTTGAATGTGGTTTATTGATCTCAGTTACAAGATTTTAAGCTTTTAAGRGTTTAATCAGAATTCAGACATAGCCTTAAGCTCCCATGCTGAAACAAATAAATTTTGATTTGGCTTGGCAAGCATGTTTGTGCCTGTGCATTCAAACAGCAGCTGGGTTGCTCTGAAGGTCCAGTATTTTGTTTGAAAGGGCTAATGCTGCTATCCACTGGCAATGGGTAGTGGGTAGGCTTAAAACAARATATACTAAGATAGCTTAAACAACTTTTAAATATTTGATGTGAATGGATTCTACGCAATGAGAGTCTTGCTCATGTTGGACTAGTAGAAAATGTGAACAAGCATAWTTTTTATAGCCTGGGAAAATGGATAAAATTAGCAATATTCTTATTTTGCCCCTRTATTTGAATAATCACTTTGATGGAAATATGAGGCTTGAGTAGCCTGTACGATCARTGAAAACMACTGATGTTTCCAGAACTTTCACAYGGTGACCTACGAGCRTTGAGAATACGTTAACAAAACAATGTCTGCATTGTTTGTGAATGGTAAACCCAAAATTTTGTCTTTTCCTTCATTAATGGCAAGACTCCCAATAAGGTCATGATTGCAYTTCCTCTCTTCAGAAAAGTTGAGTCATACCAGAGCAATTACTTYAATAAATGTTGTTAGGAAGCATCCCATTTTGCAGTTGAGTTTGCTCTTAGTTTGTTTTTGGTTGGTCTGAAAGATATGGCAGATTGAGTTCTGCTTCCGTGTGCTCTATAAGTTTTTGTAGCACTTTTCAGCACTTTTGCTGAATCTTTTTTAATCTTAGCTTAGAGATTGTGGTTTTATCATGTACTTCTGTGAAAAGACAAGTTTATTTGCTGAACAGTGTTGGGAAATCATCTCTGATTTTGTCGTGTAACTAATACTTGAAGGTTGCGTAAATAGGTAAATGTTCTTACACAAAGCCAATTTGTTAGGAACTTTCTCATAAAAACACAGCCTCAGCTTTTCAAATATTTATATGGCAAGAACTAGAGACTGGTACGGCATAGGAAAAGTAAACTTCTGAAAGRCTGTAACAGATAATATAAGTAATGTGCTTGACTGTCAAAATTGACATGGAATAGTTGGATGCAGTCATCATCAGAAAAATACATTTGCTTACCTGCTAAGACTAAAATGAACATTTCAAATGAATTTACATTTCTTAGTGAGGAAAATGTCTACAGATAAAACACTTATTTTGATGCTTCTATAGTGTTAAGGCTTAGACTCGTATTATTTGATAGTGATGCCAATTCAGTGTATGTGTATGATGTTCATACATATACATAAAGATACGATATTTTTGAGAAATATTTCTCTGACAGTGTTTGGAAAACAATGTGATTTATGTTTCAAGTCAGAAAATTTACATTTTCTTGAAGTATTACCAGTACCCAGCAGTAGAAAGGAATCTAGAAATGAAATGTTACAGTGGTAACATGCTGTGCTTTAATATTTCATGCTTTCTGTATCTTGGTTATTTGCATAGTCTTAAATCTGAAGCACTCCCTTCCTCAGTCTAAATATTTAATTGGAGCAAGTCCTCTGAGGAAAATTTGTATTGTTAGTCAAATGTAGATTTGTCCATGGCTGCATCTTTAGACGCCAGAGGCGTGTAGATAAGGGTTTCAAAATCTTTGATGCTTCTCTTCTGAGAAATTGAACTAAAGGTACTTTAAAAGAACAGATTTTTTTTTTAATTTTGGGTATTATTTTCTGATAATAAAAATGCATTAAAATGAATGAACTCAAGTCAGAAAAGCTTGTCTGCTGCTCATCTACCATTCTGAGTATAGTTAACACATAAATTACATTTTCTGTCTTTGGGGACCTCTGAATAATGTCAGTCTTTATAAGGACACTGGCTTTCACTAGAAGGTCATCCAGTTTAATTCAGAGTGGTGGGTTGTGGTGTGGCTGGAGGCTCACARATCAAGAGGTTTGCTGCTTATCCTATTTCAACAAGTGTGAAGCAAGGTGGGAACTGGGCTTGGGTGATGTTTGTGCTCTTTCTGTTCTTGCTTATGSTTTGGACCCTTTCTGAGCCCCGAGCAAAGCTGCAGGAAAGGTTTAATGTGCAGGTTTAGCAGCCTGGAATTTAAACATAAATTTACTGAYACATTTGAGGATCTGATTTGACTGACAGGGAGCACGGGGGACATAATGTCATCTCTTGACAGATGAACTTAGAAATGGGGAGGTGGAAGTGCATGAAAAGCGAATGCCCACCCCAGCCTACAAACCCCCTCATTGCTTTATATTGTCTTCATTGAAATGGTTTTGATTATTTGGGCTGAATACCTACGGTAAACTGGAGTTAAGAGAGAGAATTTGTTCTGTCAGTAATTTGGATGTTGAAATAACTGCTGCAGCTTGAAAAAAGCTTCTCAATGTAGTYGAGAAAAAACTACTGCTTGATTACCAATTTTTTTGTTTCTAATTTAGTCTATCAAAACCCACTGGCACACCATATTTTATTTTGTATTACTGTTTGTGGGCACAATTCTCGAACCCATCTCYCTGTTTCAAGGCAATTTTGCCTGAAGCAGAAAGAACAAGGCCTTTCCCTTGTACAAGGACTGTACCCTCATCTTTCTGCAAGCTGATGCTCCTGGTGGGATTTTGGAGATGACCATAGGCAGCTTGCCAGTCTCACTCTGCTGGCATTGAACGTCTGATCCCCTTTCCTATTATTCCCTGAGTCGGAATAAGGCTTTTCACTCGTGYAACTTGGGCTGTTTTATTAGCTGTGTCTGCATAATAATCATTTATCTGTTGGGAAGCCAAGACCTCGGGAAATCTATGCCCACATTCTTCCAGCAGGTGAATGGCAGAGCCCCTGAATCTGAGCCCTCATTGAGAGCTCTCCCACTACGTGCCTCGAAAAATCCCGACTTCTGGATTGCAGAGTGCACGTCTCCGGCAGGCGTTGCAGGGCCCGAGCTTGGCCCTTGCATCCTATCATAATAGGAAATAGCTGGTTGTATATCTCAGAGTTCAAAAGGGTAAAAAATACCAGGTTTTGCTTTATAAAAGTTGCTGCTTTACTTAGTAACACGTTTCCCTTTGATTTTCACAGTAGGCAATTCTGTGTGGGAATGTTGGAGAGGAAGCCTTTAACATTTAGAAATGCAGGCTGTTCGTCTGACGGCCTGATTGAGATTAGTATCACAGGAAGCAAACTGAAACAATAGCTTTATAATACTGTTTCCATGTTGTGCACAGAACAGTACACGGTATAATTGGAATGCTAAGTAGAAATATTTAATTATGTTCATCTTAAATATTTTTCAAGATGTCTCTTAATTCTGTTGGCATAATACTTTTTTGCCATTGTCACATTCAAATGTTAGGGATAAATTTAGAACTGATCTTTGTTCATTTCAAGTAAAGGTTTTGATCCCATAAAGTTGCTGCTGAAAATAGGCGTTCTGATGCTTATCGGTACTGGAGATTTTGGATTTGGGATCTTATGTCCTTTAGTTTAGTCAGAAAAGCTGTCAGCAGTACTTTTGCTGTATTATTTTCTAGTATAGCTAGTAAGTAAGTCTAATTCTTTTTGGGGAGATAATAGGTAGCAAAAGAGAAATAATGGCTTTTGCTAAAGAATGCCTTGGTTAACCGCTAGCATCGTAATAGCTGCTAAAGCTGCCTTGGATTTTCTCTTTTTGTCTGAACATGAGGAGGAGAATCCATTTGAGGAAGCTTGTATGCRCAGTGCCAATAATTTTGAGTGTTTATTTGAACTGTGCTGATGCTAAAGGTGTTACAGGAACCAGAACTCTTCAGTACAGTGGGTTTCTCTGTGCCAGGACTACAGACTTTTTAATCAGGCTAATCAGGCAAATGCGATTTTATTGGCTTGCCTTAATCCCRTCCCAATTGTGTGGTCACCCGGGTGCCTTTTCTGTGCAGAAATCCAGCAAAGGAAACTGGCTGGGAGTTGCTCTTGTGCAGGCAGACAGCAGCAGAAATGGGGAGGGAGCAGGGATGCAGACAGGAAGTTGTTTGGGAGAAGGGAGGCCACAAGGAAGCCAGTGTGAAGTTGTTTCAAGGGAGGGAGACAACAGAGCCGGAAAGTCAGCAGGGAGCAGAAGGGAAAAAATAGCTTTTCTCTAGGCTTTTAAGGGAGAGCACAGACTGTAGGGAGAACTGATGTGGGCATTGTTTTTGAATGTCTGGGCAAWCTGCTTCTAATGTCAGACCATTGTGGCATAAAACAGTGCTTTAAAAATAGCATGTCTACTTGGTTGCTTTTATTCAATTGGAATAGTTTTATGCCAGCCATGCTCCTAAGAATGAGAGTGAGCCAGGTGCTGAGTGCTTCAGCTGCTTGAAGTGGTGTCCCTTTTCAGGGAAAGTGCACCCAAAGGCCCCATGGGTCTCAAAGCCTGGTCTGATGGGGTGCTGTATTCCCACCATTCAACACTGATGGCTGCCGACTCGAAGCAACTTCCTGGGAGCAGCATCCGAATGATTTGGCTGGATAGAAACTCTGCAATCAAAACAACACTAACATAAGTGTTTTCTTTTTCCAAGATTGCTTGTGCACTTGGAGATAAGAGCCCTTCAGGAAGCTTCAAGTTGAAGAGTAGCTTTTTTCTTGATGTATCTAAATTGAAAGCTTTTATTGAACACATTGAAAATATCCCCTTGAACAGGATGTACTGCCCTGTCAAGACAGAAAAAAAAARGGGAAAAAATTCAGTCGCTTTCCTTTGATGGAAAACAAGAAACCAGGAAGAGACAAGTCTGTCTCAAAGCTGCCCTCTCTGATGCAGGATGAAGCTGCTGTTAGATCTTCCCTAACTTTTGCCTGCGGGTGTCAGGCAGCTTTTACAACCCTCCTCTGGAGTGGCAGCTGTAGCCTGGTGTCTGTTAAGCACAATATGTAAGCAACTTGCTGGTACTTATAGGAACCAGGATGAGAGACAAAGCCAGGAAAATTCTGGGCAGGTGATGATGTGACCTCCAGTAGAAACACATTTTGTCATTGYCCACCTCTGAACTGACCAAAAAGACCCCTTTGAGTCAGATCAAAGGTGCTGAGAGGAGTTATAGGCTGTTTGCTAGGAGGTTGTTTATACCTGCGCAGTTATTTCTTGTAAGAAGAAGCCTGCTTTTTGAGCCTTCAGACTCGTTCCAAGAGGTTGGACTGAAGGAAATGAGCAAGCATCTACGGAAAAAGTGTTCTTAAACTTGGGAACAGTGCACATCCTGACAGTGAGAATTAATCAAAGCTTGTTTACAGAAGTTATTTTTAGCATTAAAGGTTATCATAAACACTGCAATAAGCATTTGCCGTTACAGTTCAAAGTTTCTTGTCAATGAATAAATTCTGTTTGGTGGGTAGAAAATTTGTCCAAATAAGTATGTACCAAAATTTAATACAATCTGAGACATGGAGTGAAAAATACTGTATCAAAATTTAATGCAGTAAGAAATGCTGCCTTGGGGCAAAGTGAACCGTGGATGACCCATCAAATAGTGGGACATGGGACACAGTTGCTCTCTTTTTGGTTCTCGTGTAGCTCTGACAGTCATCCCAGGAAGGCCACAGYGGTTTTTTGAGGCTTTTTGACATGTTTCAACATCTCCCAATCTAACCTGACAGGGTTTCTCCTCCTGTATAGGCTTCCCAGCWTTATGTGAACACAATCTTGGCTGGRCTYCATCAATGTAACTACAATATGAACAATAATATTACAGCACTTCATTCTGCTGACTGTGCTATTAATTAATGATTAAACTGGCATATTTGCAGTCCAGTCTCCCTGTTATACTGTCATGGTGYTTGAACTGAGGTACTCCCCTTAGTTGAAGAGAGGTGGAAAAAGTTGTAGGAAAAATCTCGAAAACACATCCTTATTTAAAAATTTCGTTAGCAGCTATTTGGAAAAAACATTGCTAACAAAAAAAACCACAACAACAAAAAAACCCCACACCCTAAAAATCAGTGTAAGTTGAGTCCCACTGTTACCTTTCTTCAAGACCTGCAAAAACCTGGCCACTCTACATGAGGTGCTGCTCTCTGGACAAAAAGACCTCAGACTAACTGGAAACTAAAGGCTGAAGTTCTGCTCGCACCTCCTCATGCTAACTTCCCACTTCCATTTGGTCCAGTTTTCTCAAATATTTTCCATCTGGAGCTGAATTTTCTTATGCTAACGCTTAAGTTCAGCCCTAAGGTAAATTAATGAAGACAATTTAAAGCAAAGTGAAAAGCAATAGGGATTTCAGGGAGGAGCTTGCAGTAGCCATGCCATTATTTGTTTTGCATTGGCCAAACAGATTCTTTCTAAAGCAAGCCAGGCCTGTGCTTGTGGCAATGAGTGACTTGCTTGTGATGTGTCAGTGTGCTAAAGTGTGTGTATTCTCTGTGAGTAGCCAGTAGTTTCCACAGGAGAAAGGGAATGTTCTATAATGCTGACACTGCAGCCATCAGAGGCACTCCTATTTATTATTTACATTACTATAATTATACCGAGTTACCTGATACAGGGCATAGCAGGGCCGCCACGGTGAAGCCCAGCACAGTTCTCTGCTGCAGACTGAGGATCCTCAGGTAGCTGATCTGCTTCAGTGGGTGAGCACAGATGACACGTTCTGGGATGCTGTCTTTGCAGCCACTGCAAAGAACCTGGAAACAATGGAAGATGTGAACACCTTTGCTGTGTCCTCCCAGTGCTGGAGCTGCCCTGGGTGGGCTGCTGGGGGCTGCTTATGGGGGASAGGCAAGGAATAGATGGGCAACAGCAGCGGAGTGGCTCTGAAGGTCCTTGTCACCTCCTTTTTGTGCCTGGTGGTGCCTGCAGTTTCCTCTTCTTTGAAACGTGAGCACACCCTATTAAGTGCTACAAGAAACCCGTATCTGCCARCTCCCCTTTCCTGCTGCAGCCAGGCTGCTAAGGAGAAAGGAGGGGGTGCAGTGGGGTTTATTGGGTTACCACAGAGGCTGGAGTGTGTCTGCAAAACRCCTTGGGCGTGCTTTTGGGTTAGAGGTGTTCAGCGGCACAAATAATCTTCTGTCTCTCCTCCCTGTCCACATCACAGATGCCTCCAGCTGGACCAAGATAATTTTAATAAAAACAGTTGAACTCTGATCCCACAAACCCCTGTAGCCACATGCTTTAAAGCTGACTATATCTTTAAGTGCTGTGCTCAGCTCAGACTTTAAGGGTTTGAACCTGCAGCCCTGATGTGAGTGAGCCGTGTCCTCTGTGTGTGTTTGTATAAGTAATATAATTTATATACATGGAAAAGCAAACTTAATCATCTGATAATACAAGTAAAGTGTTTGTCTTTCACTGTTGGAGGCATTTAAGAATACAAATGCTTTGAATAGCCTTCCTGCCTTTGAATGGTCATGTTTTGTTAATGCAAACTTAATGAGCTGGGAAAAAAAATGGAAAGGAGGGTCTGGGGTTAGAGCTGAAAAGTCATTTTTTCTCTGAACCCACACTTGGCTGATTGTCTTGGGCTATAGCCATGATCYCTGCTGAATAAACCATTTGTTTGCTTCCGGAAAAGTAAAAAAAAGACCCTTGACATTCTTTACGCAGCAGAAACAAGCTTGGGAGCAGATGGTCACTTACCTCTTTTTTTTTTTTCCTTTTTTTTTTTCCTTTCCTAAATGTCATTTTGGTCAAAGTGCATACTATTCAAATTATTATTGTGTATTTTCTGTATTTTAAATGCTAGTCCTGATGTAATTTCCTGAAGTAATTTGCTTTGTACTGAGGAGGAACTGGCCCCTGCATGTGTAGCCAGAATYGCAGTGCAGGGATGTGAAATGATAAATCCCCAGCCTGTGCTTGCCTTCCCYAGAGAGTGTCCTCTCTTCCCTGCTACCAAACTGTCTTGTTGAGAGCAAAGGGTGATAAACCAGGGGCTCTCTCCCCATGGCTCCGGGGCTGAGYCCATTTCTTCCCTTGTTTCTATGATGTGTGATGGGCTGCTGCCCAGGAGGGATGTTGAGGAACAGGAGGGTGCAGCAGCAGCAGCCAGCATCGTTTTTGTCACCACTCATCTGTTGCAAACACTGCTCAGTGGGCTCTGCATTGCAAATGCCCATCCCTCTTGGTTCGCTTGCAGTCCATCCTCAGGCACTAGCAGATGCAGTTCCAGGAGCTGTACAGATCTAACTTATCCTTTAATCATCACTCATTAGTACTTCAAAGTAAAAACTGCATTAGTTTGGCTCAGCCTCTTCCCTATTCAAAGAGTAACAAACCCAAACCATGTATTATTTTACAAAGCAGTGCTCTATTCCTGCTTCTAGACTTCTTGCAAAATGAGGATTTCAACAAGAAATATGAAGGAAAATGATCAATGTGCTGTTTTCATTGAGGAAAACAAAGCTAATGACTTTCCTGAAGTGCTAACAGTATGTGCAATACAGAACAGAAACTAAACTGAAATTGCAACATTAAACCAACAAAGAAGAACAACGTCTCCAATAAACTTATTTGAGTCCCACTGTTCTTGCAAGTAAGGCTGATGCAATTATGGTTGGAACCTCTAGACAGCAAAATTGGTGGCAGGGCCAGCCTGTTGCACTCTCGAGCCACCAGGAAGGGGCACAGAGAGCACAATTGCTGCAGCTCTTCTCCCATCATCCTTGCTGCCGAGGGCTTAGGGCACCTTGGATCTAGACGGGACTTATCCACAGCCTTATATCTTGAAGTTGGTTATTMCTTATTCTGAGACAATAAGGTGGGCTATTTTGCATTTATTTGCTTTTTCTGTTCAAAATCAGAGCCTTACTGTGACATCTGCAATGTCTGATCACAAACAAAGCTGTAATGATAAGCTCACCACTGTATGTCTGGGGTACAGGGACCAGATGCAATATCTGCAAGCAGTTTTGTAAAAAATTATCCCAGAAGTTTCACATAAAACGTATCAAGAAATTCATGGGCCAACTCTTATGCCAAAATTTTTTCAATACTAGTTGTTTGCATGTCATTCCATGACAGATTCTTATTCGTGGAGCTCACACATGCTTAAAAGCATAGAAGAGAGATGGACATTTGTGTGACTGGCATTCATAGGAGCTGTGTGTGAACTTCTTAGAAAGCTTGACCTGATGGAAGAGTCCTGTTAGAAGTTTGTTAGGAATGCACAGATTTATGTACCTTGTGTAAGACTTGCCCTATACCTTGTGGCTGTTAGGAGGTACAAATGTTGCACGTGGCCAAGAGAACGTGCACAAAGAAGATGCACTTCAGTGCCTGGGTATGTAGGTGTTAGTGACTGAAAACTCACCTTGCTGGAACATGCTAAAGGTGAAGAGAGGGTCTTTCATTTGGCAAAACATTTAGGAAAGTATCTCCTTCCTTTCTAATGATAAGGGCATCCATTTCGTAGCTATTCGRAAGGGATTTGTTGAAAGGAAATTCTAACAGTAAAAAAAAAAAATTGTCACCTTGTAACCTGATGTGCTTGCATTGAAAAAGGCTGGCTGGGGTGCTGAGGGCTGTAAATGCTATTTTTTTGCTTTTTTTTTCTCAGTATGTGCTGACAATGAGAATGAACTAGAGGCAGACCAGCAGATGGACAACTTGTACCTGAAAGCTTTGGAGGGATTTATTGCCGTGGTGACACAGGATGGAGACATGATCTTTCTGTCAGAGAATGTCAACAAATATATGGGTCTTACCCAGGTAACTTGTTCCCTTATGCTTTCCTTTCTTTGCAACACAGTTCGCAGAAACAATTCTTATGCCTAAATGCAGAAAATCTAGCTGTACAAAAAAAGACAGGAGATAAAAATGTCTTATTTCTCAGGCAAGTGCCCCGTACAGGAGACAACACAGGTTGGAGGTTCAAATTGTAGTGTCTGGTGGCTGCAAAATGCCTTCCTAGATATTATCAGGGAGAGGAGAAGGCATTTTTTCTGCTCATGCCTTAGACTATGGGACAGAGGGAATARAGCTGCTGTTTTGGGTCCCCCATTTTCTGCTTTGTGGATTGRAAGTTTTGTCCTGTGTTGAAAGTAACAAATGGTGTTGACTGTTAACTGCASCGTGCAAATTCAGAGATAAGAGAATTGTTGTGGGGAGAAAATGAGCAGTTATGCATAGGATAAATAAAGGGAGGGTCATGGGATTTGTGTCTGTGAGCATCCTGTTGATGTACTTAGTTCTGGTGACTGGTTTCATTTGAATTGTATTTAAAAATCGATAAATACTTCCAGTTGCTTCAAGTTGGTTAAGTGTAGCTCTTCTACACAGGTKGAACTCACTGGACACAGCATTTTTGACTTCACTCATCCATGTGACCATGAAGAAATWCGAGAGAATCTGAGTCTGAAAAATGGTAATAATAAAAATAAGAAAATCCCTATTTTGTCTTAAAATAACTAAATGAAGTAAATAGCAAGCAGCAGAGATCTGTTAGTCACGGAAAAGAGAATTTTCATTCCTGCAATAATCATTAACTGTTAYTCAATGCTTTGCAGATTTGTTTTGTTTTGCCAAATACTGCTTTAATAGGATAGCACTGATGAATTGTTTGTTTAGTATTTTCCTTTCAACAAGTTATGACGGGCATAATGTTTTCAATTGTAAAGCTTTGGAAAGATTTATATGCTGCAAGCTAAAACATAGGCTTAAAATGCACCAAGTCCYATTCAAGGTCCACTTAAAGTTTTAGGTCTGAGCTCTACAAACTGCTCTGCAATGGTCCAAGCAGATTTGACGGTCTCTTCAGGTAAATTATGTGAGAATTAGTCTGTTATTTCTGTTGAATCCTTAATGCTTATCAGTAGGAGAAATCAAGAAGGAAAATGAGAAAACTGATTTGCCATTTTCCTCATACAGGTCCAGGCTTTGGAAAGAAAAACAAAGAGATGTCAACTGAGCGTGACTTCTTCATGAGGATGAAATGCACTGTTACCAACAGAGGCAGAACTGTTAACCTCAAGTCTGCCACATGGAAGGTACCGTATTTGAGCCACAATAAGTGGTTTTGCTTTAAAACACATTTTGACGTGTAAAGAAAGTACATGCTGTGTTTGTTTCCCATTATTTCAGGTTTTGCACTGCACTGGACAAGTTAAAGTGTATAACACTTGTCCTCCTCACAGTCTATGTGGGTACAAGGAGCCTCTTCTCACCTGCCTGATAATAATGTGCGAGCCTATTCAGCACCCTTCAAACATTGATATCCCTCTGGACAGCAAGACTTTCCTGAGTCGTCATAGCATGGACATGAAATTCACCTACTGTGATGACAGGTAAGCTTTCCTGACTTTTCCTTTCTCTAGGTGTTTTTGTCTTCTTGAACAAAACATGCAGTTCTTCCCAAAGTCCTTTGKGGATCTGGTAAGCAAGGACTAGAAGAAAGCACAGCCTGTTACCAAAATTTAGTGGCTTACTTAACYTACTTCAAATTTCAATTTAGGCAAAGTGGTACTTCTGCTGTATTTCCTCCGCCTGYCAAGTGAGGAATTCTATTTTTCTGGCAGAAGATGAGGCAACYTGGAGCCACAAGCATCATCTTCTTGGGGTTTAACAAACTAAAGGGTACACAGGATTTCTGTTCCCATTTTTTAGAGACACTCCATATGGACCTTAGTCAAGGACTGTTTCACGGTTAGTTTGGCCCAGAATGCTGTTATCAGTTAGCTGGCAAGTACTTTATGCTTTAAACTAGCCAAGAATTGTTAAGGTTTTCTGAGTACCTGCTGCTCTGAAATGGAGCACTACCTGCGCCTTTTAGTGACAAAATGAAGGGGAGGATCTTGGGTTAGGAAAGGGCCTTGTCCTTGCTCCCCACACATCCCTCCTAAGTGGAAAAAATAGAGATCCCTCATCTCCACCTGCCTGACTTGTCCTGGGATCTCCATGGCATTTCATGCCACCTGCCTCTTCTGCCTGTCTGCATACTGTGACAACCATCTTCCTGCATGTCAGCGAGCCAGAGATCCCTTCCATGAAGTGTCTTACTGTTCCCCATTTGCCTAAAAGGTCCTGTCTTTTCTGCTGTGGATTTGGGTTTTTTTGGGGGGAGGTGTTAAGTTTATGAGGTAATCCTGAATTTAAGATCTACTTTTCTGGCTAAAGAAATTGGTCTCCTGCAATTCAGAGATGCTAGCAACCTCTGAGGTCTGGAGGGTTATCAGAGGGATTATACATATGCTCACAATTTGTGCAGAAACTCACAGGACCAACATTGTTATTTTCTTCAGCCTTCAAAGGTTTTTTTAAACTTTGCTAAGAAGATTATTTTTTTAAACAATGTGATGAAGCAGCCATATAAACTTGCAGTGTTAGCAGCTGTGGATGAAAACAAGACTGCAAGTGTGAAACTTGTGACTGACCTTCTTCTGACCTCTCTGAGAACTGAGCAGCAAGTGTGCTGTAACTAGAAAGTGTCTCTGATGTAATCACAAACAGACCTTTTTCTTTGTTAATGTTTTCAGGATGAAAATACTGAGTTATCGATAGGATTTTGCTGCTGGAGGGAGAAGCAGTAATGTGGTAGAGACACATTATTAAAAGCAATATGTCTTGGAATTACTGGGATCATTCAGTGGCAGGCTAGAGGAGAGTAGCAGAAGATTTTGCTTTATTGCATCATTCACATGTCTCTTCAAGACTTAATGCCTAAGTCATTATAGATGAGAATTAGAGGGTTTGATGCTATCCCATTAAAGATACACATGCTTATTTTAAAAATAATGATATATTGTGGCCCATCTTAAGTGGCGGGCATTTGATTTACAGGGAAAATGTTTCGCATGGCTGGGAAATACAGCAGCTTCCTCTGGAGGATTAAACGTAGGGATTTTAGAGATTTTATCTTTAAAACCAGACTACAAAGTAGCACACCTTTTATAGGATAGTTTTGGTTGCATGTTTCATTCCTGTTCTATTCAGATTTCAATACAGCTGCAAAAAGCCAGCCAGGCCAGAGAAGAAGACCTCACAAACCTTTCAGTTTCTTTGCAGCAGATCCGCCTGGCCCCTGCTTCCCTCCCAGAGGGATGTTGATTTCTSTCCAGCAGGCGACACATCACTCGGCACATAAAAACGCAAAACACTCAGCTGTTCTTATCAAATTCAGTGCTGCTAGACAAATTGCATGAAGGAACAGCTTATGCCAAGAATGTAAATCCAGGCTGGGGAGCGGAGGAGGGAAGGCAGCATGTGCCAGTTGGATGCCTAAACCCTTTTCTACATACTCTGTCCTTTCTGCAGCAATGCAGCAGGGCTGACACAGCTCACTGCTCCCTTAGGGATTGTTGTCTTTCCAGTTCAGGGCTGGTATCATGGAGGGCAGTGTGCCTCCTCTACCAGGCTTCTGCAGTGGTCCCAGCATCTTCCTTGCAGTTCATCTGGTGTGGACAGGTCTGCTTCCAGGGAGCATAAGTTTTTATTTTCAAAGCACTCAGTTAAAGAAACTCTTGGATTTCTGAGTATAATCTGCTTAGGAAAGCTCACACTCTCTTGTCTGTCACAAAGCAACATGCAAAATACGGGCTGGCTACCTTATAGCACTTTATAACGAAAACTAATTGGCTTTTCCCTTCGGGAGGGTACAGGGTAGAAGCAATATGAAGCAAGCAAGACTGGCCATCATTTAAAACATGTGAGATAGTAGCCCATATAATTTGTCTTCCAAAACTAAATTATGTATGTGAGCCCATGACTTGCCAGTGGTTAGGAGGGATATGTTTGTATTCTTAGAACAGTTTTTGCAAAGTGATGAGCCTATAGAGAAAGGTTCATGAGATATGAATAATAAATAAGGGTTGTTCTGTTAAATGCCTGCTTCAGCCATTCCTGGAGAATGATTTAAAAATGTTCCCCTGCTCCACTTATCTTGGCTAAGTGGTTTACAGGAAGGATTATTTAGCTCTAATACAGAAATGCTGATCAGTGGTATAATTGAATAATCCAAGTGAGGGTTTAGCTCAGCTGCACAATGCTTTTGTGTCAGGAAAGATTGCCAGTGAGGGTGTTCTAGTCAGGAAAAAATATGTCTTTGCACAAAGGCAATTTTATAACTTTGGCGTGTCTGCATGTGCAGGGCTACGGGGCCAAGGAGCAGGTAGAAATAGCGGCAGTATGTTCCTGTGCTGGAAAAATCCACAAAACCAAAGTGAAAAGAAAGAAAACCAAAAAGAAAGAACTCTTCAAAGTAGAGTTGAAGAAGACAAAAGGAGCAATGCAGGATATGTGGTGATTCAGCCTAGGATGGAGCAGGAAGATCCAGTGCCRTAGCAGTGGTCTCAGATTTCCCTTATGTGGGATCCAGGCTATGCCCAACAGGGAGGAAACTGAGTTTTATTCTGTTTCCAGTTATGTCCCAGTAAAACAGAAATATGCAAGCACAGGACTTTGGATGGGGATTTAAGTCAATTTGGCATTTGACCTATATTTGGGGAAATTTTTTAAGTTATATGAGGAACATTTGAATGGACCTCCTGTCCTTTCATTCCTGCTCAGGGGMAAATGCARTATGGAGASAAGAGTGAAGTGGTGATATCTGAAGCCAAAGATCCRCAYTTGACAAAACTGACTTTTGGTGTATGTCACATTTAAGAGTAAAACRTGGCCTACTTCTTTTGTTAGTAACAAAACCTTGATTTTGGTAGACCAAATGAGTAGGAGTGACAGTTCTGGTGAAGGTTTTCATGTACCCGTGTAGTTTTTTTGCCTCGTAGGGCAGATACATCTGACTGGGCCAGCCATCCCTTTCAGGAGTAGCCAGGTGTCCCAGGATTTTGCATTTTGGGTTTTCTTTCTTTGGCCTGGGTTAGAGTAGAAGCAGCCATGAATATTTTTGAGAGGAAATGTAGTTAGTTGGCAAGACTGTCCCTCTGCCCTGCAGCCTGCTCCAGCAGCTGACAGTGTGCTTTACCCCAGGTGTACTGTCTGTGTTAGGCTTCATTATTTTTCCTCTTTTTTTAACTCATTCTGCTTTAAGTATAACTTTGTTTTGTTTATTCCCCTCAAGACCAATTTAACTTCAATAACTTGGTAGCTGTTCGAATACAGAAAGACTTTGTCAAGAGATCCACACCCTCACACACACAGTCCGCACACGGCCCAACAAATACACACCCGGGTTTTTTAATGAGTAGTAAACATTAGAGCTGTCTTCCACAGCCTGACTTCTCAGTCCTGATGGTTCTTGTCATACTATTTTAACTCAATAAATAGTATACAATAAAAACTTTGTGCTCCTATTAAGGGTARCAAAAGCACAATTTTAAGAAAAACAAAAATTCTTGAACTAGCTCATCTTGTAGGAAGTGCACCCTCAAAGCAGTGAGTTTTGTTTGCTTTGCGGTGTCTTGAAGAGATAAAATAGGGCAAAGTTGTACAAACCTAGAAATAGGATTCAGATCACTTGTTTCTTAGTTGTGTACCCTAAGCACAAAACTTTGCTTTTACTYCATGTCCCAAAAATTAAATACTAAGATACTTATATATATTGTATATTTAARGGAAACTGCTCAAAATGTACTTGAGTGGTGGCAGTTGGGACAGATCTGCCATTGCAGTTGGCTATTGCCCACCTCTTCACTGAGTTTTCTGAGATTTTGATCTCTGTACATCAAGATGACAAGTTTAGCATAGAAAACTGAAGTGCCAGTCTGGCAAAATTAAAATTCCCCCAAAGGTATTTGTGTTCTCAGAAATGAGTTGGCAACAGGAAAATAAACAGCCTCACAGCCCACCTGTCTTCTTCAAGAAAAAAAATATTATTTTCTTACTAGTTAGCATTCTGCAGATGCAAAGGAAATACAAAACCAACCATGTCAGGAATGGCATCTAAAACCACCATACAGTTTATTTTCTAATGTTGTCGTTCCCCAGCTTGCACAAAGAGCAATTTTCTATCTGGTGTCTAAGCAAAAGTAGAAATCCTGTGCCTGAGCTCAGCTTTGTAAATGAGCCTTTGGTGCCATGGGACATAGACATTTCCCTGACTTTCTTAGCTACATACTCCTCCTTCTCATAGCTCCATGGGATGCCTTTTCCTTTGTACCTAGTCCTCTGTGTGCTCACTTRGCATTTCGTGTTGCTAAGAGGCTCCTGTGGAGAGCTCATGGTGTTTGGAGGGTGCACCTCACTGGCACACCACAATGCTCAGGTGAGGTCGGTGCAATTTCTGTCCAAAAACACTCACTGCCCTCTGGCCCAGGGGCTGCTCGGGCTCTTGGCTGTGCCCAATCTTCTTTTACAAACATCTTGGGAGAGCCACAGGGTGGGTCTCATGGATATAGGGGTAGATGCCCACCTCAACCCTGGTGCATAATGTGACATGAAATTGGCTAATCTGATTTCTTGCACARCCTGCAGCCTGCAAGATTTTTTGTAAGCTTTTAGGGGATGGCAGCACCACAGGAGGAATGAAGGAGGGTGTGAACTGCCAATTCATGTGCCCAAAACTAATAGAGATAACAATTATTGTAAAAAGAGAGTGTTTGCTATAAAACAGTAGCATTTAAAAATGTGTTTAGGAAACACTGACAGCTAATTTTACGGGGATTTTGTGAGTGGGAAAAAGGAACATTCTACAATTTTTTTTTAAATCGTATCAATCCAAGAAGTCTCCAAAGTTAAGTGTAATGAATCTGAATAGTGTTAACAGATGAAGAGGGCATAGAGGCTGTTTAGCCATTTATTATTATTTTTTAAAGTAACTATTTTTAAACCATTACTCTTCATTAGGATTTCACTGCTACCAGGCATTGGTTTAGAACTTACCCAGWATTGTGGGATTTGTGCGTAATTCTTTGATATCTTATTTTCATTTTTTTCCTCTAATATGCAGTTGGTTGTGGTAAAAAGATACCACGAACACACCACTTGCTAACTTCCATCCAAGATTACATTATATCTAATTAGATTTGACATTGTCACAGCAGGATTGCACCACAAGTCATTCTGTGCCACGGAATGACAAGAAGAGCAATTCTATAGTGAGGGTGCTCATTATGAACAGCGAGGAGCAGTTTGAGAAGGGGAATTACAGGATTGGGATACACAAATTTTGCATAGAGATTACAGTTCCTATGTGAGAAGAGTCCCTCAGCCTGCTATGATGTGTATTTTTTGTTTGCTGTCTCAGTTGCACTGTTGATATTCATATGAAGGCTGTAATGTGGGTTTGGATTTGCACTGGTGCTGCTGGGTACATGGTGCTTCTGTTTTTTCCCCATTATCTTAATTTAAATTTCCTTCTCCTTCTCCCTCCTCAACCCCCACTTGGCTCTCGGCTCTCAATGACTGGATTAAGAGTAAATCCTCAACTTCCTGAATTTAAAATCCTTCCCCTTGCGATGAGCTCCAAACTAACTGGAATGGCTTTATGATATTGTGCCATTATATAACCAAAGGCCATAGTTTTTGTTTTTAAAGACCATGTATTTACACTGGTGCTTGCAAAAGCCTCTGGTCACTTACACCAGTGTGTCCCAGCTGCCTCTGTAAAGGCAAGCAGCAGCTGCATTTTGTGAATCTTATTTTTATTAGGGCTCCTTCAGTATTTGTTGTTTTCTCCTGATGATCCAGCTTTGATGGCCAACTTATTGTGAGAACTATTTTTGAACAAGAAAGAGAAAACAATTGTGGTTTGAGAAAAAAAGTTATATTTGAGTGGGATGCAGTTTAAAAGCTCGGAAGCTTGTCAGTGAAGAGAGCAAAAATACCAACACTTTGTAACCTGGATTCAAACGTTTCCCCTTTGTTGATCTAATTGCAAGTGTAAATAAAGCTGGAAACGTAAGCAGAAGAGTAAGTTTTTGAGGAGAACCCAACACAGGCTACAGCGTTTGCTCAGCTAAAGCATAAACCCAGGTTTGTTCAGTGGAAATCAGGACACAGAGTAGTTTTTGGAGTGACAAAAGCATGGTGTCCTGGGGCTATGAGCTATAGAGTTCTGTGGAGGCGAGAGAAAAGCTGACTCAATGCCTTGGCGTTCAAGCCATACACAAAATAGTTCCATTTTATGCATCTGCCTTGCTGGAGGGGTATCCAGATGAATGCTGTGCTCTTGCTGTGTTTGTTTTACAGTATTTACATGTCTGTCTTGTAAAGAAGTGCTTGTGTCTGGAGGGCTAGGCCAAAGCTGTTCTTCCAGGGAGCACACAAACCTGAGGATGTCTCTTAAAAGCAGCAACACCACCCATCAGATGTGGTGGCAGATAAAGCCTTTCTGACAGGACCTGGACACTGCCACTGACAGCTGGGATGTGCTGCAAGATGTGACCCTTCTTTGCAAACCTCCCAGCTTTTAAAGGTTTATGACAGCTTCACAATCAATTAGTGGCTTTTCTGCTGCTATTCTCTGTATTACAGGTTATGATTAAAATTCAGAAGCTTCAGAGTTATCCAAGAGTGCCACTGTCTTGTAAACCAGAAGTTAATCTTTGCTTTCTAATTAACTTTTTTATGTACTTTTTTAACTGATCGTGTTTCCTGGAAAGTTGTGTGTGATGGTATTTCCCATTGAAATAGAACTTTTTTGTTCCACCCCCTCATTAGAGAAAATCATCTGCACAGTTTGATGACCTATTTTCATTGAGAGAAATCCTGCCTTGCCTCAGAAAGACACTGAAAAAAGTCTAGTTTTTGAGATCATAGCTTTCTTTGTGTAAAATCTTACTTAGTTTGTGAATTAGTCACCCAAGTAACGTAATCCATCTGCCAAAGTTCTCAAATAATTGAGGAAATACTAAGTAGATGAGCATATTTTTTCTTTTAACTGGCTATAATTTCTCGCCTTGCATTTTTATTTTGTTAAATGCAGTACCCAAAGTAGTGATTTTACCTTTTTGTGTATGTTTCTTAAAAGTACACATATGTTTCAATCGGGTGSTGCCAACCACTACCCCCCTCACACACATTTGACTTTGAATTGTGGTCTTTGGAAGTTTCTGCATGTAGTGAACAGTAACAAAAGTTGATACCTTCTGTTAAATAGTGTGCAACAGGCATAGGAAAGATTGCAATGCACACGCAGACATCCTTGAGAATTTTTATTCCATCAGTAATATAAGGTAGTTTATTCTGAACATGGAAATATTTCAGAATGTGAGCAGAAGTCCTCTACAGCTCCTCATGTGTTTGGAAGCTCCAAATTTCTCATATTGCTTTTTTAATTCTGTCAGTCCAAAAACTCAAGCTGATAGCTGCCCTGCACATGTAAACATATGGCTACAGTGACCTGAATTTTAATTACTTGCTTTTTTTCTTAACCAAGAATAACAGAGTTGATTGGATACCATCCAGAGGAGCTGCTGGGCCGTTCAGCATATGAGTTCTACCATGCCTTAGACTCTGAGAGTATGACCAAGAGTCATCAGAACCGTAAGTCAAGTTCTTACTTTTCTTTGTTATTTGCATGTAAAGCAAATTTGTGGGTACCTCAATAAGTAATTGAAAATACAAGTGCATTCTGTGTGCAGGTACTCTTCGAAAGCAGTATTTACACCAGGTTACTGGGCTTGTCCAGCTGAAATCTCCTGCTGGTCTTTCCAGAGGGTCTGGTTTTTGCCATAATTAAAACTAAACTTGAATGTTAGAGAGGAGAATCATTGTCTGTCTAAGGTATAGTGCAAGGTTCAGTTGAAAATTTGAAAAGCTGACTTAGGCAGTTCTAGCCTGGTGAGAAGGGAATTTACTGGTGGCCAAGAAAATTGGGATTGTTCAGCCAGGAAAAGAGAAGGATTTGGGGTGACCAAATTGTGGCCTTCCAGTACCTGAAGGGAGATTATGGAAGAAATGGAGAGGGACTATTTACAAGAGTAGTAACGGGAAAGGCTTCAAACTGGCAAGAAGGTAGGTTTAGATTAGAAATTAGGAATTAAGTCTTTAGTGTCAGGGTGGTGAGCCCTGGAATAGGTTGCCCAGTGAAGCTGCAGCTGTCCTGTTCCTGGAAGTTTTCAAGGCCAGGTTGGATGGGGCTCAGAGCAACCAGGTCTAGGGGAAGGTGTCCCTGCCCAAGGCAGGGGGCTGGAACCAGATGATCTTTATGGTCCCTTCCAACCCAAGCCATTCTCTGATTATCCTTCTCATGTGATGTTGGGCTCAGCAGGCAAAGTTAAAGGGAAATAGGAAGAGCCAACTATCTTTCCCATCCAAAGTAGATGTGCAAGGGGATTTTCTAAAAGGGATATTCATTATATAAATAATACCTACCACCAGGAACAGCTGCTTATTGTTATTGTTATGCTAATGGAAACTGCTAGTTTTAGCTGTTCCTTAAGTAAAGTACCTGAATTATTCTGGGAGCAGAGATCAGATCCAAGATCTCTCTCTTCAGCAGGCCACACATTTAAAATGTCCATCTTTTTCGTATCTGGTGTCTTAAAATAATTGGATTTAATCGATAGTCTCTGTTCTTAAGAGTTGGTGCTTTGGCTGGAGACAATCGGTGCGCTAATGTACAAATAACATTTCCCACCCTTGGCTGTTAGGGCCCCAAACCAGTTTATTGGAGAGTTCTCAGCAGCACATCACTTAAACCTCTGCAGCTGCTATTTTCATAGAAACAAAGCAAAGCAGCAAGACTGGAACCTACAAGATTAAAAAAACAAAACCCCACACACCTTGTAGTTGCTGTGATGAAGGTCTTTGTCCACAGGGAAAAGCCCATGATTCAGGTGATGTCTATAGGGAATTGCCCACCAAATAGACTTACAGAAAGTATTCCTGTACTTCCCAGAGAAAAGTTGCAGCGAAAAATAGCTGTCTGACCTTAATGGGTTAGCTCAAATGGCAAAGATTCAGGGCAGTTTTAAGTTGAAATGTTTCTTGAAAAAATGCTTGGCAGTGATGAAAGTTGTGTGCTGTAAAACAGTGTTGATATGAATCATGCTGTTTCCAAAGCTGCTTAAAAGAAAATAAGACAGCCCATACTTAGTGAGACTTATCTGGGAATGGGTAATATTTTTGTGTTTTTAGTGTACTCAAATAAAAATAAGTGATATTTATAGATAGGATGTTCATATCCTGTGCTGTGCAATTGAAAGTCATCCTGTGAAATGAGGGGGTGTGCTGTGCTGGTGCTTTTGAATCATTGAGTGGGATTTCTAAGAATGGGGTACCATCTGGGAGGAATAAAATGGGAGCTGGTAATCCATTTGATAACAGGAAAGGGAGAGTGAGTGAGCTCTTGTTGTTTATCCCTATCTCGTTAATGAAAGGGGAGCACTGAGTTACTTGTCCATGTAAAGATTTCTGGAGCGTTTTTAGTACCCACTGTGACCAGGCATTTGGTCAGGATGTTGCTCCTCACTCCAGGAATTCAATAACCTCACGTAGTGCAGGGTGTGTGTCTAGATGCCATTTGCACCCACTGAAAAGGGCCATGTCCTACAAACTTGCTGCAGCCTACGAGGTCTGACCAAGAAGCAGAACGAGGACAAGAGTGACTCTTAGAGGGGTGGTGTTACACCAGCAAAAATGCTCAAGGCACTGTGCACTGCACAGGTTATAAATATTTAGGATCAAACTTCCATAGGATTTATGATAGCACAGGATCAGCATAGTTTATCTTTTTATTATTAGAAGCACAGGACCAAAGTCTGTGCTGTGATAAATGTAGGTGCCCACAACAGAACCATCGGTTTCAATCACCAGCAAATTTGACCTCTTTAGTTTTTCTAAGATAAATAGTTCCTGTGTCTTTGGGGACTGTCAGGCTTCTTATCAGTCGGAGAACAGCCACAAAGATAAAGATGTTAGAAAACACACACAAACTTTTCAAATAGGAAATGCTGGGATTCTGTTATTGTGCATTGARATGCTGTGTAATGCGCAGGGTAGCCAAGCAGGTATACAGCTTATACAGACCYGACTTGTTCTTCCAAGCATGTAGCAATACAGAACTTATTCATTTTCCCCTGGCCGCATCCTTTTATGCATGGAAATACCCACCTCAAAATTCATGTTCAGCACACTTGCATTTATTAAACAATAATTTTTATTAGACACGTGCTATGTATAGAGTACATCTTCTCGCAATAATGCAGTCATCAATTTAGACAGTGCCCACCAGTCACCGTTTTAAACATGTATCGGAAGTAGAGGATGGAGACTGAAGTTTGAAAAGAAAAACCTCAGATGTGTCTCTTGCACAAAGCAGAACTCCTTCCCTTTCCTTCCTTCTAATTTAATGGTAAATCATGCTTATTGCAGCTTTACTGTACTGCAGGGTTGGGTGTCTTTTCCTTGAGGTGAAATAACCTCAAGTTTAAGCAAGCCACAGTAGTGCTTGTGTTCATGGCTGGAAGTTGCAGAATAGGAAAGTCTCAATTAGTCACTATCGCATGGAAGATTAGCATGCGCTTCTCATGCTCTGTTTTCCATGTTACACAAGTGAGATGCAAATTTCGATCTTACCACATAAAACTACACAACAGAATGACTGCAGAACTGTATTTTCTGATCCAGCAATTAATAATCTATATTTATTTCTACTAAGAACTGCTCTTGGTGCCACTAAAGCCAGTGGGAAATTTTGCTCCTGACTTCAGGAGGCAGCTGAGTGTCACCACCTGGGACTTGCCACTTGGTAGTACATAGCAGAGGTTCAACAAATGTTCCAAAATGAATCATGGTTTTGTGTTCTATTAAATTCATCCCTGCCTTTCCCCTCTCTCCACATAAAGATAAGGAATGTAACTGGAATGTCTATTTGATTGATGTATAACTAGTTCTGTACAGATACAGGTAATGTATACCTTATAAAAAATTTAAAAAAATAAAAAAAAAAAGTGAGAAGTTCACTCTGAAGGCAGAACCTTAAATGTAGCATTGATAACAAAGTCAGCAGTTACAAGTGTATTAGTAATTTATGAGATTACCTCATGGAGGGGCTCTGYTGTACTTTATTATATCAGAACATGACATGCTTTGAATAATAATAATAAAAAAGATTAAAGCAGTAAAAAGCTTCTTTGTAATGTAACAGGCGCCTACACTGTGACTCTTATTGATGAGCTGATGATTAGGAAGCAGTCTAATTATGTTTCACAAGCAGAGCAGAACAGTCCAGTCACTAAAACACTTTGAAATGAAAGCCTTTTGATTTTGTTCCACCAGAAGTATTTAATCAATAAAAGTAATGTTCTACTTTGTCTAAATAAATTAAATGAAGGATAATTAAATACTCCTAGGAAGAAAACAAACAAACTTCAGAAACAGAAGGATAAACACAGCAACAATTCTTTACAAAACAGTTGTTGTATTTCACAGGCCTGGATTTGTACATTTGTATAGTGGCTATGTARGAAAGGCTGACAATAAATTGTTTCTGTTAATGGCCACATTCACAAGGAATTTTTCTGTAAAAAGACCACGGAATCAATTTTCCAGTTCTTCTCAGTCAAGTTGCATTATTTCTAGGGCATTAGTTTGATGGCATACTTGTTTTGGATGTAGAAGCTGTTTAAAAGGAAAGGTTGCCAGTGTGTGGTCAAAGGTTTAGTTCAGTTGGTTGCCACTTCTGCTTCTGCTCAGTGTGACTGTGTCTGCTTACAAGTACAAGCTCTTATTAGTGCGAGTACTGCCTGTCTACTCCAGCCCTAACTTTACTGCCATTGATCAACATTATTTTCCTTATCTAACAACTTTGAATTACAGCAGACAGGACATCATAAAACTTTACGTCTCAGAAGTCCAAAGCTCCACGCTGAAAAGTCATCCTTGGCAAATATTGCAAAATATTGGGGGGTAGCAGGGCTGCAGATTTCATTTTTCAAACATTTAGAAGTTTTAAACCCAAGTTGTACTATTATTAAGTTTATTGCATGAGAAGCACAGGACAGTTCAAAAAACAGAGTTAAATAAACATTAATTGATTTGGTTACATGGGTCTTGGTTCTTTCTAGGCTGCTAATTCCAAGTTCTTGCAGAGGAACAACACGGTTGTTCAACTAGAGGGAGAAATATAGTAGTTCAGCTTTTTTTTTTTTCCTAGACAAAGCTTCCTGGTCACTAGTCTTCATTTTGATACTTTTCTAAGAGTGATATTACTAACATAAGATCTTAATTTTTAAAGAATTCTTAGTGAATATAGCTTTTAAACCACCTGATTCTTGTATTTATCAATTAGCTAAACAAGGAAACAATAAATAGTTCTCTTAATGAGTTCACTTTACTACAGATCAGTTTGGGGACCCAAACTGAGGCACTTTGACAACAGGGACTCAAGAAACATGCAGTCAGCAGGCATTAGTTTGGGAGCAGTTGGGATACTGTACTAGATTTTAAACATTCCGCATTCTGATCTGAAGATTCAGGCCATTTCCAGAACTCAAATTTTCGATCTTGAGTAGAAGCCTCAAATGAACAGCCCCTTTCATGTTCAAAATGGCTGAATTTCCCCAAAGTTAAGCATCCTTGGTAACAAATGCGTTAGTGCGGTTCTGCGTAATGAAAACTCAGAAGTGGGTTTTCCAAAACAAGGGTTACATGTTGTGTGTTCCTGTCCCGCTGCATTATTTATATCTCTTCCCCCTTTTCTCAGTGTGTACAAAAGGTCAAGTGGTGACGGGCCAGTACCGTATGCTTGCCAAGCACGGGGGATACGTATGGCTGGAGACCCAGGGAACGGTGATTTACAACACCCGCAACCTACAGCCCCAGTGCATCGTGTGCGTCAACTACGTGCTGAGGTGGGTTCATGGCACGCACCAAAACACGTGTGCATTCGTGTGCTGGAGAAACGCAATAGYTGGAGGAACTTTTCAAGGGTCTATTTATTCAGTGTTGTTGTTCTGAAATCAGTTTAGTCATGTTTGTTCAGTCTTGTTTACTGATGTTAGACATCGATGAAAAATGTGGCATGCCTGTTCCCATACGCGCTGTTGAAATACACCACAGTCTCTCTGCTCTTCAGAACGGCTGCTGTGCTCCTACAATAGAGTATAAGGTCTGCCCTGGAAGTTTTATTGAGTAACACAACTGCTGATGTGTTCTGTTTTTCTAATGCTGTGACCAAGAGATAAAATTAAGTAGTAATTGTACTGTATGTTGCTAGGAGAAGCTGTTTACCGCCTCAAAAATCAGGGCCAATCAGAAGTTTTGCCTTCATTTGGCAAAACTCGAGTTTTTTTGGTCCTAGTTGGGGCCAAAATAGGAAATACTTATTTGAGTGATAGTCTGAGTCATTACAGCCTCGACTACATCCCTTTAAAAAGCACAGCAACAAAGCCCTGAATATTCCCACAGAAGTCCTGACCACACTCTCTGCGTCATCTGAGATGGCGGTGCTCAGCAACGCTGGAACTGTGCCTTGCCTGTTGAGAGCCTGGCATGCAACTGAGAGGCCAAAATGCTCCTATGGCCTCAACTTCAGAGAGTTTGTGCTGCCTACTTTAGCCTTATCTTTCATCTTTACAGTACAAAATGCCTAAAAGCTCTTCTCTTGTTAGTGAAATTGAGAAGAACGATGTTGTGTTCTCCATGGACCAAACAGAATCACTCTTCAAGCCTCACCTGCTGACAATGAGCACTGCCTATGACAGCGGCATCCCTGCGACAGAGAAGAGTGACTTCTTGTTTACTAAGCTAAAGGAAGAACCAGAGGAACTGGCTCAGCTGGCACCAACACCTGGTGATGCCATTATTTCCCTGGATTTTGGTTAGTATTTGTAAGAATTATTTTTGTGCAACAAAGAACCACATGTGAGCCTACATTTAGAAACTTAATAGACAAGGTCTGTTTGCTGTGTGTACAAATTGGGAGTAATGTCTAAAAGAGCCCACGTGCTCACACCAGTGGAAAATTTCTGTGAATGAGCGCAGAATCAGGCTTTCTTGCTTACTAAACAACATGCATTAAGTCATGCCAACTTACTGTCATGGCAACTAGGAGCAGTGTTTACTTTTAATGAATAGCTGCAGTTATATCATAACACTGCACCAGCTAAAAGCATTCATTAATATTGTTAAAAATCCATCCAGGAACACAGAAATTTGAGGAAGCGCCTGCCTTCACCAATGCTGTTTTGACACCAAACAAAACATGGCCAGTGGAAGTGAAAAGTCACCCTGCTCAAGGTGAAACACTGACGATACCATCCTTTACTATGCCTCAGATTGCACCTGGCAGCAGTACTCCAAGTGCAAGCAGCAACAGTAGCTGTTCCACGGTAAGAAGAGGTTAAAAAACGTTAAAAGCATGTCACATTTTGTATGCAAGTCTCATCAATATGTGTAGACAACAATTTTGTATTAGCAGTTCTGTCTCACTGCTTATTAGCAAGGCCCAGTCTGTCTGTATTTTCTTGTGCTGCATCATGCCTTAAAAATCAGTAGCAAAACTATGAAAAGGGAACAATATCTTGGCTTCACATTGCACTCCTCATTGTCTCTCCACTGTCCCTCAGTAACTACTGTAACATATAAAACAACTAGTTAAAGAATATGCTACCACCTTTCATGGAGTTACCCTTAAATAAAAAGCCAATGTAAAATTGTGTGGCCACTGGGAACATTGCCTCAGACCCGTCCTCCTCTTTGTTAACTAGAAGCTGTAGTTTCTGGGGAGCTTAGCCAAATCAGGCTTTTGAGAGCAGCTCCTTGGAGTTTCCCACTGAAGGAATGAACATGCTTTCATGGYGCTGCCCCCAAGAGCTGGAGCCACTCTTATGAGAGGGCATCCATTCTTAAGAGAAGCATGGAAGTATTTCTAAGCATCTTCTTTCTTAACAAAATGATTTAATGATGTACATTTTTTGTTCCTGGTCTAAGATGCAAAAAAACCCATTTAAAATAAGATGACAGCTAGGTTCCTTTAATGGGTTCCTATATTTTGTGCTGACAATCCTGTGTCAGTGAAAGGCTTTTTATAGAAGTGGACAGTTTTGGGTTCTGAGGAAACTAAATATGCAGTCTGGCCATTCACTTTTCATCAGAAAGATCTGTTACTGAGTAATAGCATGGTGTAAATGACAAGATGCTAAGCCAGCACCGTGGTTGTCTTCCTGCTAATAACAAATCATTATTTTCATGCAGCCCAGCAGCCCAGGAGATTATTACAGTTCTGTGGATGAAGATCTTAAGATTGAGGTGATTGAAAAACTTTTTGCCATGGACACAGAATCAAAAAGTCAGTGCACCTCCCAGGTAAGGAACTATCTTCCAAAAGCCACCAAGATCAGTCCCCTGCTAGTGGACAGTACAGCTGCATATTGTGTGTACAGATATTGGTATACAGCATGTAAACTGTATTTGCACATGTACAGCAAATCTTTGATGCACATTAACAAAACAGTGTTCTTCCAAAAGCTGCCATGTCAGTGTCTATCCGTAACTCTCYGAAGGATGAGGTTCAGAGTGGTGGCACTGCTAAGGAGAAAGGATCACCAGGGAGCTTTCAAAATTTGGAAGCTTCTGTAGATTGGATAAGTAATATATAAGTAGCAGCAATTTTTTTTTTAATCCAGCCTAATGACTAATGAGTAAACATCCGTTCTAGAGCAAAATATAAATAAACTAATTCTTGCAAAACAACTAAATGAGAAAGGAATGCCCCTCATATCACATGTCTCCTTTAACTACAAAATGAAAACTCATTTTGGATATATTCTTCCTGTTTTGCCTCTTGGAGTTTTTTAGAGAGACTTGAAAATTACATGCACATAAAGTAACATACAGTCTCCATCTCCTACATTTAATCATGGTGTAAGTGTAGAAATTTCCTCTATAAATAAATAAACCCACTATTAAAAATCACAGCAAGTGAGCTAGTGAATAAAAGGTGTGGACCTGATTCACTTTACGTAACTTTAGATCATAAATTGAAATGCCTTTGTTAAGAGCTTGTACTTAATAGTCAAGRGGAAAGAACAGGCACTGCTGATGGGTAGCGCAGATCTCACACTCATCTCCATCTATTAATCCTACACAAATTTTGGGGTGCTGGGGCCCAGATTAGGTGCTTCAATTTGCCAACACAAATTGCAGGCTTAGATAGGCTGTAATCYATGTTCTGAAGAAATTTCGTCTAGGTGTGGACATAGAAACAGAAATGAAAACAAGAGAAAGAGGACACAAAAAAGTGTGGATCAGGATAAAACTCAGTGCAACACTTTACATGTGCAAACTTCCCTATTGGCAGATTCAGCATCTGCTTGCTCAGGTGTGTCCCACCACCTCAGCAGCTTTGGTGGGAAAAATGAGTGTTGCAAAAGTGCTGCAGGGGTGCTGTGGCTGGCTGGGAAGCCAACATTGATTATCCTCTCTGTTCAGTTCTGGTCAAATGCCAAGAGAAGTGACTGTGGATATGACTAGTCCTCCAAGGTGAAAAAGAATACAGATGAAAGTGTGATATTGTCCTTCAGGCTARATTTTTTCAACTTTTGCGTTTTTAGACAGATTTTTTCATGTAGCTCGATTACGAGAAAGCTGTGTTTTCTATTTTAACGTGAAAAAGCCTGAGGCTGAATTACATGCCACATGTTGTAGAATCTTGGCAGACAAGTTATTCAAAGCTTAGTAAAACAACATCTACTTCAGATCACTGTGATGTTACAGGCTACATGCAAGCTGCTTTACCAAATATTGCTCCTCTGGGAGGGTTTTTCCTTCAGTTTGKTGTCTTAATTTTGCTGCTGATTAAATGATGAAGATGTATGCTAGCAGAGAGATAAGAAGGTTTAAACAGTATTTGGCCAGTTTCATTAGGTAAATTTGGCATACGGTGATTTTTCAGCTTTGCATCGATTAGTATTCTATATCACACTAACTGCCACAACTATTATTAACTTACAGTTTCTTYATGAGCTTACTTTATCTTTGCACAGACTGACTTTAATGAACTGGACCTCGAAACCTTGGCTCCTTACATTCCTATGGATGGAGAAGATTTCCAGCTCAGCCCAATCTGCCAAGAAGAACGTCCTCTCTCTGAAAGTGCACAAAATACCCAGCAGAGTCTAAGTAGCATGAGTACCATCTTCCAACCCCTCGCTCCTACTTCACAGAATCAGTTCCTCCCAGAGAAATACTGCCCCCAGCTATCAAATGAGAAAATTAACTCTGGTCATGGGTCCCTGTCATCGGTGTTCTTCAACAATATGAGCAGGTCATCACTGCCACCATACCATGACCAAGCCAGCACTCCCCTGTCTTCGATGGGAGGAAGACCAAACACCCAGTGGCCACCTGATCCCCCATTAGAATATGTTCCTGCAAAATGGAGACTCATGGATAAATACTCAGGACCCCTATCAAGTTCCCCCTCGGGGCCACCAATAACCTCTCAGAGGGTGCCCATATATAAAAAAAGGTATGTGTTTCTGTGGTATAACTATGTATATTTACCCAGAAAATAYTTTGGGAGATGAGAAGGGTCGTAATCTTGAAAATTAATTTCTCTCAATTCAGTTGGAACAATTTGTTTTGATAGCATCAGACTGCAGGTCTGGGGAAATTAATATGGTGCTCTCCCAATAGCAGTGAGTCTGGAAGAAGCAGAAGTGGGCTAATTTTTCATTGCCTGTAAGCATACGCAAATGAATTTCCTGCTGGTCCAGTTAAAATTACACCAGTAATTTTGCAAAGTGTGCTTGACTTTTTGCAATTTAAGAACAGTGTCAAAAAGACTTACTGGTCCAGCAGCAGCAGGGACACACAYRTACTTTCCTACCTYGCATATATTTTCTGCACAACAGAAGATGGGAAAGAGGGAGGAATGAAAGTACATTATTGCTGGCATATGTAAATACTACAGCCAAGACTTAAATTGCASGCTCTTTTTGTACAACCCTTTTGTTTRCCTTCTTAAACATGGGAACAGTATGTGATGAGATGTAGATCAGAGGGCACAGTCCTAGAAGTTGCCTCATAGTTAGAAGTTTTCTCTGTATCTCTTGAGATTTCCATGTTGGTCACACTAACATGTTCAGGAAGTACATAAAATAGCAATGGTCATTTTAAAACTTGAAGCTGTGCAGTTTCCTTTTTGGRATTTCTTGTTGGCAGAAATAGCAGTGTCTGAATGTGCATCTGGAAAAAAAGGGTTTTTCCCTTGTACTTAATAGCGTTCATACTTATTATGTAAAGCAAGGGGACACCCATGGCTCTCAAATCCTGTTCTTAACAATTACATGACTTTCTTTTCCTTGGTATTATTTTGTATGCATGGAGATCCCTAGAGGCTGTTAATGCTAAACTTCCATAAGTATTTGATCGTAAACGTCAAAAGTTTCTAAAGATGGTGGGATGACTAATAAAAGGAAATAAAAACMTTTGATGCTTCAGATCTGTCCACTGGCAAGTCTCAGACACCTTAAATGTCTTTAAATGAAAGAAGGATCTGTATAAATGAATGAGATAATTTTGATTTGCCTCCCTGTGTGCTCACAAAGATCTCCTCTCCACAGGCCCCTGGATTCTTTTGGACAACGAGGCATAGATGTAAACCCAGCAAGACTTGCTCTGTCTAACAGTTTGAAACTGAAGCGACAACTGGATTATGAAGAGCAAGCCTTGCAACAGCTGAGTGGGGTAATCATTAGAAATGCATCCCCTTCACAGCTTTGGACTCACCACGTCACTGGTGTAATTGTTTGTTGTGCTTCTCTTCTCAATCTAGGGAGATCCATCTGTCATTAACCCATCTCACTTAATGTGGAAAAGAATGAAATTTCTCAAGGGGGAAAACTGTTCCTTGGTTACAGAAAAGAAGTCTCTCAGCGCAAGTGTTCTTACTGGTAAGACGAAAGTGGTTTTGCAATGTTGCTTATTGAAACACCATTTAAAGACAGGTTGAATAGGGAAAAAAGTTCTTTCAAATGGAAATGTAAATAAGCTCTGTAAATATTACCCTAAGCTAAAATTAAAGATCAGGTTGTATTGCTAAAAGCTCAACAATTTAAAGGTACATTTGATAAATACCCTTTAGCTGGTTTCATGTATGTTCACACACTTGCTTTGGAGGGAACAGAAATCATCATAATGGAGCTGTTTACCTCCTGCTGATCCAAGGTGTGAATATCTCAGAGCTAGAACAGATATTATTTGTCTACAACACTGTGTTTCCTTGCACGAGCCTATCTTGACTGCAATAGTGCTGCTAGAGCTGGGGTTGTTTCTGGACTTCCTTTGTGAAAAGATGCAGATTTGCCTATGCTGTGACACCGTCACACCGAGGTTCACTTTGCTTTGGATCACTATGATCTAGTACAATTATTACACTGGCTTCATTTAACTTTTTTCTCCATCTATTTAAATGACAGATGAATTTTTCTGTAACTCGAGAGGCCTGAGCCAACCAATGAATCAACTGCAGCAACAGCAGCAGCATCAACCCACCTGTGACAGTCCGGGTGAGAATCTGAAAGCAGGAGCGTTTCCCCCTCTGTTTTACAGTTCCCATTGTCAGGACTACAGTGTCCAGCAAGCTCATAAAGCATCAGGTAAGAGCTGTCAAACACAGAAATTGAAAAATGTTGATRGTTTGTTCCAACACTGATTCCATGAAAAAAAAACGACATGAAAAACATGGAGGAGGATGATAAAGTAAGGTCCACATATAGCACAAAAAATCAGTTCTGTGGTTTAGTGCGAAACTGTGATGTTTACATTTGTAACATACGAGAAAAATATTTTTACCCTTTGTTTCAGTTAAACTTAACACCTTTTCACCTTGGACATCCTGTCATCCTCCACCCATGCTCTTGTCTTGTGATGGAACTCATTATTATGTGGTACTAAACAACTTTGCTGCAGCATTGATGTGGGAGTTTGCAAGTTGAGCCCTAACATGTACCTTCTAAATGTTGAAATAAGTGATTAAAATGGGCAGATCTGTTCTTTTTAATACATGAGGGGACCATGTGTCAGTTCAGAAACCGTATCTTTAACTAGAGCTTTCCTACTTGCACCAATAGTTTTTCCTGGAACAATCTACATTTGGGGGTGGAAATGAAAAACTGCACTTGTTTGTGTGATGCCCTTGCAGCAGCTTAAGGTGGGGCAGAGCACAGATTTGCTCTGACACCTGGAACTGCTGGTGGTTTGAGGCATATTGACATAAAAACAGAGTGAAACTGATGTAAACAGAAGAGGGGGGAGGAAACAAGTGCCCTGTCTGGTCTCAGTGCCATAACTTAGCTCACTGCTCTATTGCAGGTATGACCAGTCGCCTGCTGGGGCCCTCCTTTGAGCCCTACTTGCTGCCCGAGCTGACAAGATATGACTGTGAGGTGAACGTGCCCGTGCTGGGCAGCTCAACGCTGCTGCAGGGCAGCGAACTGCTCCGAGCGCTGGACCAGGCGACCTGAGCGCTCCCGCAATACTCTGTGGCCTATACTGTTCAAAACAGCTTCAGTTTTAAATATATTTTTGCAAGTAGACAATTTCTAATACCAGTACACTTTTACAGGATTTTACTTAGATATTGAACCTGTCYACATTACCAAATAGTGGCCTTTTGAAGTTACTCACTTTATTATTCATATTAAAGAAATACATCTACTGTATTTTCTCTATTGCAATTAAAGTGGTGTTTAGAGAGATTGATTACCCTCCCCTTATCTCATTACCTGTAATTTATATTCTGAATTTTTTTTCCAATTTCTTGCTGATAAAAAGCTGTGGTATAAATGCCTCATCATGTGATACTTTGGCTGCAGTACTGCAAAGATATATTTTTATTGCCAAAGATGAATGGAACAAATTTGATCTCCAACCACAGTTTTTTGTWGATCTGCCAAATTAAAATCCTTTGAGTCTTTCTGTTTTCCAGCATTTATTTTATTGTAACTTTAATAACTTTGGAAAAGCATACTAAGGAAAAATCCCARCCTTCTGCCTCCCGCCCCTTTCCTTCATTTTTATACACTTTGTTGAAAGAAATGTGAATGGTGAAATGCAATGTTTGTGGGTATCTGTGAAAGTTGCACATTGTAAGCTTTTTTCCTCAGAAGCAAGCCACGTTCTCAGCTGCCTTAATCTGGCTTATCTCTACAGCCAAGGGAGTCCTACAGATTTGCCCCAGTGGAGGATTTAGACCTGTGTTTTCATTTGTGTTGAGGTTTCTTGTTTTGTTCTTTGTTGTTGCCTTTATTTTTTACACAATACAGATTTTTTTTTTTAATTTTTATTTCTCACTGGGTCAGTTGTTAATCATCTCTTGGTACTTTTGCTATATCTATGACACAACAATTTTAAGAGCTGTTTCTGCTAGAAACTTGTAGTATTTGTTGTGATGTTGCTGATATTTCAGAAATTGGAGCAGTGGCCAGTACTAACACCTCTGATTAATGTTACCCTTTTTCATTTTATATGCTAGCTAGCAATATAATTGCAATATTGAATCAATAAAACTTTAAGTAGTATTTCCCAGTATATTAGGCTAACTCAGATATAATCAGACAACAAGAATTAGGGATTGCATAGTGAGATGAGCAGCCAGCAGGGAGGTCTCTCATTTTTACTTGYCTTACAATAATCAGTAGCTAACATTTTCAGAGCTCCTTTCCAACTATCATTAATTGTCATGCACATGTTTGAAAAACAGGGCTTTGAAAAGGTTTTCAAAGGGTTTGAAAGTTTAAATTACAACGTATCTAAACAGCAAAAAATATTACASTAAAAGGCAGGTGAGCAGTTCTGACTTTAAAGTACATACAGACTTAGATCGATGTTGGGATATATMATCTTGTTTCCTCCACTGGTATAAATCACTGTAGATTCATTGAAGAAAATGAAACAGTGGCAAAGTACAAAAGGCAAAAATCTGGCCCAGAAACTTAGAACAAAAATATATTTTGAGACTTCTGAGTTTGCTGAAGCCTGGTGTATAAAATTGCTTTATTTCATGCACTGACACTTGCATAGAGAGAGCCTTGGGTTCGTAGAGCACTTCGGAGTTCGCTGTGTTAAGCGAGTCTTAACCATACTTAAAAAAGCTGAAGACCTTTTGTTATGGGTACATGATGTAAAAAAAACATACTCCCTATTATAGGCAATCTTTCAAGAGTTCATTACTAAGAATAATCTACTCCTAAAGTGCAGTTATTACTGTGTGGAAAAAATTTATTGTAAGCATCAACATCTGRTGAAAATTTGCCATCCAGATTTAACAAATTTGCAGTGGCACAGACTTAAGGCTTCAAGGATTAAAGACACTTGAATACTGCTCTTCTGTTTCTTATTTGTGTAGTTTCAGCATTAAAAATGTTATACCCTAACAGTTTACTAAAACACTCTGAAAAAATATTCCATGTCTTAATATTAATCATACTTTTTATCATAATTATTTCATAATCTATATTGCTGAATTCTTATTGACAATATTATAACTGTATGGGAACTTTAACKTGATAAGGAAATGTATTTTGACACTGATACCTTATTAAAGTATAYTGATCTTAAATTCTTTGTGACTCATTTGCTATGAATTTGTTATTTGTTGTATCATTGTAAAACAAAAGTATTTATTAAATTATTTATAGAAAATAAAGATTTGCATTGATCTTTGAAGACTGAAAGAACCATCAAATGTTACCCATACTTGAGACCTGGGAAGGAGACTGACAAAGGTCCATCCTATCAACTGCTTTGTACAGTTTACCCATCTTTCCTCAAATGAAGAATTAATGCCCTGCAGACCACTGCCCTTCTGAAACTTGTCCTATGGCTCAGAATGCTGCTTCCATTTCAAAACCGTGTTTCTGTCTGAGGAGCTGAGGGAGCCCTTTGTAATGCTACCCTTTAAAAAAAGGAAAAAGAAAGAAAAGAGGGACAAGTAAGTCTACCCAATCACAGTTTAGAGGCTGAATTGCTGCAGTTTCCAACCTGAGTGTTGGCAGAGAAACAGAAGCCATCATATTCTAGCAGTTCTGAGGAGCCCATGACTGATGGGCTTTCCCCACCAAATCCTTCCAATCCTCTGCTTCACCCTCACAGTCGTTAATTCCAATGCTGCAGTTAAACAGGTCAATCCTTTTTCATATAGAAAATGCCAGTTTTGCCTCTGTAATTACACCAATCACATAGCAGAATAACAGACACATTAAGAAATCAATTTCCAAACATTCACTTAAACTTCAGGGCTGTGTAGAAGCTGTTAGTGCTTGACCCTTGTGATAACTGCCTTTGTAGCATGCAGCACCCACACAGGCACCAGTGAGCTGCACAAACAGCAGCAAATCTTGCAAAGAGCCTGCAAAGGTGGTCTATCATTACCTCCTTTCTAGGCTGGACACTCAGCAGGAGTAGAAACCAAATCCTTGCTTCCGTTGTAGCCAAATCTGTTGTAATTAACATGAACCATACAAAACCTTCCCTTTTGAAGTAACCCCTTAGTCTTGGGGATGCTTGGACAAAGACTAAGCATAGCAAATCCTAATCCAACTGAGTATTGGAAAATAAAACACTATCTGAAATAGAGATTAACCTGTTCAGATTGACTTCTGTCTTTTAAAGATTGTAATAGCTATCTGRTAATATAAATTAGTGCCTCAGGTGTCCAAAAGCTTATTGCTCATATTCTCATACTTAAGAGGTTTCTGCATTCACCATTTCCACGTTTGAATARCTGAAGGAACATACTTGTAGTGCCTTAGTGCCTTGAGCTGCCTTTTTTCTTTCCCCCTCTGCTACAGCTAAACACTTCTCATGTTTTGGTGGTTTTTCCTTACACACAGGAACAATCCTGGACAGCTAAACTCTTACTGTACAATTTACATACCCCAAAGACCCAAACCCTGGTCAGGAACACGATGCAACCTATGTATTAATAGCTGAGTTCTGGCTGAACAGGGATTTCTTGCAGCTTTTTAGGTTCTTTTTCTTCCCAGTAGGCCAGCAGAAGTGTTTAAAATTCAGCGTACATCATCTTTCACTGCCTAAAAGCACCGTTTCTTGGCATMAGACTTTGTATCTCTAACAGCACAGCACTGAGCCCAACGATGTTGTTCAACACTCATTACATTCTGCTGAAAAATTGGCCTATTTAGCCAAGCTCTCATGACTTGGGCTGGTCTCAGTCTCTGGCTGATTATCAAGTCTATCATCTTTTTAAAATGATCAAGCAACCATTTTTCTTAGAACACMGATTTCACTCAGGTAAGATTCATGATGTTTATCAAAGAAATAACAACATACAATAAAAAATTCTTAACATTACTAGTAAATTTCTAGATTTTAGTAAATCACTAAAAACTAGTGATTACTAGTAAAAATACAAGAAAGCCCAGAAAATGTGGATAACAAAGTCCAACTGTCTTTTCAGTCGAAACACAGGCTCCTAAGCCACAGTGAGATCTGCAGACACTAYGTGATGCATCACACTCACTTGAAGCAGCAGCAGAGCATGGCAAAACTTAACACACAGATGATTCTAGGTGGKGAAGGTTTCATTTGTTGCTTCTACCTGGGAAGTTTTATAAAGCTATTCACAGACATGCCACATACATGCGTGTGTGTGCATGTATGTATATTCTTTTTAAGACTTGCAGTGGAGAACTGGAAATATTCCTCTACATCTAAATAACCAGCTTATTTTTTCTTCCTCCTCCAACTCCTAATTATAGGTCTCCCAAGGGAGGAAGACATAATTTCTAAGAAAAAAAAGTAAATCCTTAAAAATATTTTATGAGGGACAACAAGGTCTGCCACACATCCCCGTCCTGCTCCTGTAGCACAAATCAAYGCACAAAGGCTGCCTTTTGGTTACCCGGGGCTGTGTCTGAGCGGGGGAGGCAGGTATGGATTCCTGCTGCCCCGGCCTCARTTGATTGTTTCCCTAGTTAACTGAATACAACAAAATTATCATCAGAAGGCTCCAGTAATTGGGACRTACCCCAGTTTTTTGTATTTGCATTTAAAATGCATTCAAATAATAATTTTTTTTAAGTGAGGAAAACTTTAGCTACTCTTTTTTGTTGGTTTTTGTCCAAAAGCCAGACTGAAGCTGTGGCAGCTTGTGATATGCCACAGGTCTCACATGGAACATTTTCCCTGAAGAAGCACTAAATTCCTGTAATCAAGGAGTTAATTCTCTTCAGTCATGGCTCCCTGTCAGTAATGTGGTTAGGATGTCTCATTAGGGAGCAGCAGCACATGCATGAGCTTAGCTTGCAAGAACTATCTGCAAACCAACCAGCACCAGCCCTTGACACGGGACAGTGGCAGGCAGCTGGAGGTAGCAGCAGCTCTGTCACACCTTTTGCACTCTGTGATGTGGAAATTCCTGCATCTTAACTGTACTTGGGTTGCATCTCAAAAACCCAACTCCTTTTAGCTTCATTAAACAAAAAAAAAA
>NW_026623449.1:1039056-1065773 GCF_030028575.1 Malurus melanocephalus
ACTTCTCACTTGAAAAGTCTGTGTTTAGATCTTGGAATTACAGACAAAATTGGCAAGCTAGATCCTTAGAGCAGAGTGACTTTGCCCCACCAGACATAGTTTTACTATTATCCTTGAAGGACTGGCACTGGTTCTAGGGACTGAAGCTCTGTCTCCCCCCAGCACTGGCAAAGGCAAACCAGAAGCACTGCTGCCTCTAGGCATATTGGTGAGATCCTCCAGTTCCAGGATCAAGGGTTCTAGATATCCCACAGCAACACAGCACCAGCATCTTGATGGCTTGCTTGTTCATCCAACCAACGTCGAATATCCTCTAGTCTATCAACAGCTGAACAGGTTTCTTAGCTATAGCAGRCAACCTTTATTGCTTAGTCCTTATTCCTGTTCTTTCCTCAACCCTGGTGCCACTCCTTCCACTAGCCCCCAGTYCTTATTAAGTTCTGTTGTTTCATAATTCTGATTTCTGCCTCATGCTGCCTTCCCCTTTCCCAGCTCCCCTTCCTCCCCTGACAAGCCCTCTCCAATTTGTCCCATCTCTACACGTCCCTCATTGCAGCCAGCAGTTTTCCACAAGGATTTGGGGATTTGCAGTGTAGGTTCTTTCCCATCATGTCCTTGCCTTGGCTGCCTGTTTGATACAACCAGACAGACTCACAGCCCTTTTTGCCAAAACCCTCAGCTTCTCTGGTTCTTGAATTGAGCTCATGTCATAAATGTCCAAACCCCATTCCCACTGTAACCACTGGCGTAACAGACCACAATCCTTTCCCTGACATGAAAGCAAATTTAATGCGCCAACTCACAAGAAGTTAATGCATTCTCGTAAGAGCTGCAATACCACCCCCGAGTCATTTCAGACATTTTCCTCAGCTATCAKATGCCTCTTTCCATTTGCTATTCAAGCAAGCAGTGGTGGGATATGAATGAAAAAGGTTCGGCTGGCTCACAGAAAATGTAGTGTCTCTTTTATCAGCCCCTTGATACAGTGCTTCAAGAAAAATCCCAACGAATTTCAGATGTGCACATAATTTATCCTGCATTTCTGGAAATGAGAGCAGAGTTGAGCAATTTCCCCAGATAGCTGAACTCTGGTCTGCAAAGCCAGAAYGATTTCCCAGCCAGAAGAGGAGCAGGATGGGTTTGCTCTTTTACTCCTGTCAACACCRTAGTGGGAAGAGAATCCATATTTGTGGCTCTCCAAAGCTGCATCCCATACAAATACTTGCTTGTCCCGGACAAAAATTAAGCCTGAGACAGAGATGCACATGCACTTGTTAGTCTGCTGCCAGATGCTGCTACGCACTTGACAGACACCAGCAAGCTCACTTAGGGTGTGATTCCCAAGTCCAATTTATCCATCAGTATTTTCAGCCCTGGGAAAACCTTATAGACTCACTCCAGAGTCTGGCTCCCAGAATCTGGAGAACCCTGGAGTGCCCCAGAGGAGAGTGATCCATGGGGATCTCTCTCTGTCTAGTTATAATCCCTAGAATCARAAAAATCAAAGGTTAAAACTAACACAGACAAACTAAAACCCACTGGGTATACCCATTGGAGAGAGTGACAAGAAAGTGATAACAAGGCTAACTCAGCAAACTTTCCTAGAGCAAAGCTCTTTTTAAAGACGTTGTCAGGAATGCATTTTCCCAGTTACAACTGTTTATGTAACTGAATTTTATTTTAGATTCTCCAGTGGGGAAAAAAATATCAAACAAACCCAGCAGCTTGAAAGCATTGCTCTCTTTTTCTCAAGATGTTGGTAAACACCAATTTTGAGATAGAAGGAGAAAACACGAATACAAAAACCCCCCAACTGTCAAAACCCCAGACCAAAGCACAAAGCTCCCTCACATTATTTTGTAGCAGAAGTTACATGAACTTCTAAGTGGCAAACCGCAAAAGTTGCCTCATATAATGAGCCCTATGATCAATACAAATACATATTTTTTTAGTTCAGCCCCTCCTCCACAGAGCAGCACCACAACAGTATTACACTGGATCAAACGAAGCATAAAATGGGTGTCGTCACCATCCATTTTTAGACCCGTCGCATGACATCCATTGGCTTTTTTCCTGGAAGAGCAGGCAATACTAATTGTGTCTATCACTTACAGCTAACACAGATAGTGCTGTCCTTAACTGCAGTCCCCAGAACACACTGGACTTCACAGAAATCAAACCAATGGACGTTTACTAGGAAAACAGGTTGCTCTTCTTTATTTTAACTTCAGCTGCCAACATCATTATGAGTTTTCCTATGCCTTACTCAACTACAGAGGTGCTATTTTTTAATGTATTTTTATCTTGAAATATGGGTTGTTGTTCACAACTTCAATTTTAATTTTTAGTTAGTTTTTGGAGTGTACAGTATGATCTCTTTCAGGGCCATTCTGATCACCACAGAAATCTCAAACATAAAGATGACACCACCACTGAATAATTCTTGGTCAACTTCCCTCTCTTTTCTCAAAACCTCTCTTCTGAAGAAAAGATTGTTTAATGACAGGCAACACTTTGAACAATACATGGTGAGTTTGCTTTTATGCAAACAGCCCCCCACTGAAACAGCACTCTGAAAAGTGGACATAAACCTGTCTTTTTTAACCATCAAATGTATCTTAATATACCGAATAAACACTTTAACTTGTACTTTCATTTTTAGAAGGACTTCTTCAACCTCGCCCCTTACACATTCTCCCTCCCCTCCTTCAAAACAAAGAAGAAATCATCTTAAAGTCACTAAAATACTTGTCTGAGGAACCAGGAACGCATTAAATGTCTGGAACTCATTGGAAAGACAGGGAACATTCAAGTCAACAGCACTCTCGTTCTTTCTGCAGCAGTCCCTGCTGGGCAGGGTTTGTTTGCACTGAGGTTTGTATTAGAAACACACACACTTAGCTGAATTACACAAATTCCACAAACCTATGCTGAAAATAATAAACAGAGTGAAAAGTGCCCGTGCCCAGTGCTCAAGAGCTACAACAGGTGCCTCTGGATGGCAGAGTGCCATGGTGGCCATACTCAAAACACTTGTCCCAAAACCTGCTCAGAGAAGTGATCATCCTTCCTCCACCACTCCCCCCCCCCCACTTTCCTTTTCCTCACATTTTCTTCCTTTTCCATCCTTTTCATCTCAATGAGTATTTTGATTCTTGCAAGCACAAAATCATGTCCTGACCCATGCCTAGGAAATAAATCCCATGTGCCTACAAAACCTATGGTACAAAGTGGTTGCTGAGGGGTAACCATCCACAAGACCCTGAGAAATGTCTTGTGCAGCCCATGGCAGGAGCTCGTGCTCTCCATAGGCACTGCTGATCCCGGCCTGGGAGCACCCAGCACACAGCGTGACAGGCACAGGCTGTGCCCAGCAGACACTGCTGCTTTTTGAGTCGTGGGCCAGAAGCGCAGTGGCTGAAGAAGCTGCTCATTTCACGTGCTGTCCCCACCACAGATCACCTCTACAACACCCATCTATTCAGCTTTAACCCAGGTACTGCTCAGTTCACTTCTTTATGGAGCAAGGGGGTAAAAATAAGCCTRGCAATGAATTACTTCCATGGTTCATGGAAATATTTTGTGGCTGTGCATTACAGAGCAGCATCATGCATGGCAAAAGCTGCCTAACAGGAAATTGTGGCAGGAAGCTTTCCAAACCCCATACATTCCCCTTTCACACTAAACCCCCAGGCTTCAATGCCAAAAGGACAACAGTTTAGCACACACCAATGTCTGACYGTGTTCTTCCCAGTGAGCCAAACCATAATGGCAGCAACTTGCTGGGRCTGAAAGCAGTGCTACAGGGTGCCCCAAGCATGCTCGTACTCAGCCCCTCACTCATAATATTTCACAGTGATCACACACTTCCTCCTCTGACCTTGCAGCATCCCCTCAGCCACACCCTTCCTTTCCTCACTATCAACATGCCAACTTCTTCTCCTCACAACCAACATCTCCAGCTCACTTTTCCACAATGTCCAAGAGCATGTAGAAATCCTTTTCTAGATGCTCTTACTGGAAATGCAGACCCTGCAATTACAAAAGGATTTCTGGGATCTTRACTGCACTATGGTGACTAATCTTTGAAAGCAGTATTTCAAAATAATTCTTCGAAATACACTGAGACATGCATTCAAATAACTTGTTCTTTTTTTTTTTTTTAAGTGAGCTAGAGAAGGAAAAGGAGTCACACACACTGCAGTTGGACAGACCTAGTTTTGACAGTACAAGAAGCACACAGAAACAAATCGGTTCATATCCAAAGAGATCCAGGCTTGTGGGCCTAAACTCCACTAAAAAATAGGCATTCAAACCCATATTTTGAAGATAATATGTTGTAGCTGTTCAGATACAATAGAAACAGGAGAGTGCTGCACCTGCACCACACAGTGCCAGTACCTGAACTAATGCTGAAAGAGTAAACTCACCCCCCTCTTCAGGATCTCACATCAAGATCCAACCAAACAGGTATTTTTGCAATAACCAAGGAAACAGGACAGAGCGCATTGGAAGGCAGAAATCAGCAGGATACAAAAAGGTCTTTCTGTAAATGCCAAGTATTCTCTCTGATTTCTGAATGGGGAAAACATCATCCATTACTAGGCAGTTGTAGCACGTTCCTGCCCAACATATCTTTCTATAATCTATAATGTCTTCATGTTTTTCTGATCTATTAAAAAAAACCAACAAACCAATCAACCAACCAAAAAATCACCTGACAGGCTCATTTGSATTTTTTAGCTTCTTAGTGTCTCTTCTTAAGAGCTACAAAAATGTGATTTACATGCTCTAGAAAAATGCGCTACTTTCAAAACTTAACTTTTGAAACAGGTCAGAGATGTCTGTCATCCTTTCATTTCCACTCAGCAGTTTGTGTAAATTTTAGTACAATCAATTCATGTCTATGTCATGTTTCATTTTCACGCTTCATTTTACAAGCCCACTAATCAGACTAATGAGGTTGAATGTGAAGAAATCCCTTTGTTTYAAGCTAAACAGTCTCTGAAACCACAGTTAGAATGGTCTTTCTTTGCTTATTCATTTCCTGTTTGCAAGTAATAGCAAAGGAAAAAAAAAAGGCATTACAGAATTTTTCTGCTAAACCCTAAAGGCAGAAAGCCATCTCAGTACAATGTCCCCTGTAATCTACAGGAGCTCAGGCTGTTTCTGTGAGGGAGTCACAGCGCCTTYCGCTTTGTGAACATGCTGAAATGAAAGCAAAATCTTATTAACATTTTTGGTAGGGTCACAAATACTCTCTAAGTGTTCCAAAGCGGTGGCTTAAGWTGGACCAGTGAGAAAATGCCTGTCTGCAGGCAGCGGGGAATTTGTACCGGGCTGAGCACACTCCCGCATGGAGTCTGTTTTCCACATGCCTGTGTACAAMATGTCTAGGACCTGCCTGGTTCCTTGGCCCATCTAAACTATCAACCACACATTTACAAATAATCTGTGGCATGAGACAGAAGCTAGAGGCAAGGAATGGAAATTCCCATTCATTGCAGAGCCATCCCAGGCTGCAACACAAGCCCACTAGCGCTCCTCAGAGCAGATCTCTTTGTCACGCGTCAGTGGGAATACAGAGAGATGCACCAAGAGACTTACAAGGGAATGCACTCAATTATGGGACAGTGCCACAAAAGTCAACACCAATAATGCTGATAAATTTGAAATCACAATCTCTAAACAATCTTGACTTTRATTTGCTCATTCTGAGGTTGGGGATTTTTTTGTGTTTATCATCACGTATAAGCAAGGCTTGTTTCTGATCCTCTAAGTGCCTAAGGAGCTGCCCAGAACACSCGCTGAACAAGTGGCAAATACCTTGTAGAGTTAGGAGATCACAGAGCAGTCCACCAAGGTTACTATGAGTGTCACTAGACCTGCTCAGAATGAATATATAAGGTTCAACTGTGGCTCGGAGATCTCTGAAAGATGCTGGATATACCTGTAAAGCATCATGGAAAGGGAGAGAGGGCAAGTTTCTCCTTTTAGCCTGTAGCATGATGACAGCACAAGCAGCACAGTGCCATGGTTYACATCTGAGGATGGTCCTATTCAAAACACAACCTCAAAACACAAAGCCCAGGCAACCCACTTCCTTCTAAAGCTGTAAGTCAAACATAAAAACACACTCTTTCTACGGTACATCCCAGGCTGTGACAGAAGCTTTAAGTCCTTCACACATCACCAAGAACATCAGTGGGCTTTAGGGAATTAGTGGTACCAATTAACCCTCCTGTCCCCAGCCAGTCCATAGAGAAGGGGTGAAGGTGTCAGATGACAGATTTATGATCGCACTGCAGGGCCCAACACTACTTTCATGTGGTCTCTGCCTGGTTAACCTTCAGCACTTTCCTTGGGGAAAGGAGGAACACCACTGGAGAGAAGACAGAAAAAGGCTTTTCACCTCCTGCTCTTTCCCACTCCTGGAACAAAAYCACCCATCACATAGCAGCATCCTCCATATCAGGTGGAGCCTGGCTGCAGAAACAAATGTGGAAGGACTGAGGCAGAGTCCATGGTGAGTTACAGCATCAGTCTTAACCACAGCAGGGGCTCATGGCTATTAGCCAGAGCCTACAACCATCCAGAAGCAACCAGACATTTGAAAGTGTTTTTGTTTTCCACGTTCATAGAAGAGAAAGCCCTCATCAGCAGTACCTCGGCAGGTAAATAACTGAGAGCTGATGGATCTGAAGAATTCTGTGCAAAAAAAGAATTTCAGCTTTTAACTATCTGAAATGATCCTCTGATGTTTAATTAAAGAGCAAACAAAACGCCTGAATCCTTTCATGAGTACTTCATAGGTATWTGCTAGTTATTTCAAACAGGAGCTCATTTCTAGGGTGACAGACTCCCTTTGCRCAGGAGCCGAAGGAAAAAGAAACTAATGTGTTAAAGAAATAGAACAAAAAGGTGCAAGATTTCTTCCCAAAAAAGGGGGGTATATTTGTCAACAAACTGGTTAGGAAGCTTAAAAAAGATGTCTGACTAATGACAGAGAGTGATCCCCCACAACCAGCCTCAAGACACAGGTGTTATTAAAAACTAATGTGTAAAAAACACTGTACTGCCTCCCAGACATGGGAAAAGAACAGAACTACCTGAGCAATTTGGGTTTGGCATAGAAAAAAAGCATTAATTAAGGAGTTGAGTTATTCCCAAACTGGTGCTATTTAAGAAGCCCCATTATACCTGCTGCACAATAGGTGGGATCTGTTATCTTTCAGCAGTGCTTATGTCAGATGTTAATTCAAGATGGTATCGCATGTAAGAAACACTCCCCTAAGACAAACTACCTTCTGGTGAGCAGATAGCAGTCATGCTGCTGAGCACTGCAAGGGAAGCTCACTGAGAATGTGACCGAAGAGCAGGAGACATGGCAATACACACTCAAGCAATTTGAAAGGTAGAAGATGGAATATTATTTAGATTCATGAGGAACACAGGAAGAGCAATGGAAAAGGGTGATGACCTTCATCAAAGCAAGGGAGCACAGCCTCCACCACCCTACTACGCCTCCTGACTTCTCTCTGGTTTTGGCGCAATCTGTGTTTTGCCAACCTGAAGAATGTCCCTTGTGTGCTGCCGGMTGCAGCTCCCACGCTGAGCAGGGCAGGAGTTAGTCACCACCTCGTGAGCATCCCCAGGCACGCTTGTCCTCCCGCGGGGGCACGGGGGGAGCGTGGGACAGAGCCCCACGGCTTCGGCGCAGCTGTAAGGGCAGCCAGCCACACGCCACTGGTGAAGCGGCAGACACGTCGCCTCTCCAGCTGATGTGGGAACAGCCTGTGGAGACCTTCCTGTGCGAGGGCGCAGCTGGCACGGGGGCTGCCCCCACATCCTGCCCCCACCACTCCAGCTGCACGGCCCAGCTGGGCACTGCTCCGGCCAGGGGGGACCAGCACGCGATGGCACGCGATGGCACAGGAGGTCAAAAAGCAGCATGGAGAGAGTGGAGAAGGGAACAACAGCACCCCCCACCACAACATTGCACCTCTTCTTAAAAAGCCTGTGCCCCAGAAAGCCGTAAGGTCTCACCTTCCCCCTTCACGGCCATAAAAGCCTCCTGGGTGCACCAAAAGTCACCAGGGCAAGTGGCAGCAGCATCAGTTTTTAGCGGCAGGACTGAGAAATGGTGACCAGGCCAAACGACCCCCAACAGCAGCTTTTGCTTTATTTTAGCACCAGGTCTGCAGACCTTCTGAGGGTGCTGAGGAAAGTCCTGAAGGTTAGTCTTGAGGCTACGTTCAGAAATTGAGAGAGTTTGCAGCACAGGGAACAGCGGGTTCCTGTAGGAAGGAAGGGAGGTCTGCATCCACCCTGGGAGGCACCCAGGATGGAAGGATGATGGGGCTGGTGGCACTGCCTTCCTTGCCTCACTGATCCATTTAGATTTGAAGATCTCTGATTCAGGGATTTTTCTCTCCATGCTGGTTTCTAAGTACCTCCAAGAATGGTGCCTTGAAGGCATTTGTGGCTCTACAGAGATTTCCATAGATAGAAATTATTCTAAGCAAGAAAGAGGAATTTTAGTCATGGGATGACAATGAAGAGGAGGTATTTAAATCAGCCTCTACCTCTAAGCACTTAACACTCACCAGTAATGTTTTCACCTTACTGGTGTGTTCTTCTTTCTGGCTCAGCAGTGCATTACRTCAGCATTACACATGAATCCCCCAGGCGACTTTTGGTTACCTCTTCATGCCCAGCCCATCTCCCCATGCATCAACAAAAACAGCATTTCACACAAAATAATCCGTAAGTCTGCTGACTGGAGCACTTCCTAACTAGAGAGCAAGAACCACAGCTTCATCCTCTTCCCCTGGGTTCCCAAGGGCATACATAGCACTCCCTCTGCATGCCTTTCTGCCTCCAGCACTTGTGTCACTGTAGCTAAGCACTTACTAACAGCTAAGCTCCCAAATCCTAATCATAAACMGTGGAAGGGCTGAGCCCGTGAGTTATACATATTGATTTAAACCCCAAACTACAGCCCAATGCACTGACCACCCTGGGCACAATGAGGCCCGAGGCAGTCAGCAGGCACCCCATCCACTGCCCCAGGCAAGATAACAGACCTGCCCCTGTGAAGTTATAATGCTGAATTTCATCTAGAATTTTAGTCTTGCAGATATTCCTTCACCATGCCCTGGCCCAGCTGCTGTTCTTGCAGTTTTTAAGTACTCTGGAGGAACCTCAGCATCTTTCTGAAGGAAGTTCAGCTGCACAAAGTGAGCAAAGACAAACAAAAGTAGATAACAAGTAACAGTACCTCAATTCCATTTCAAAACTAGCAGCCATACATTGCCTGGACAAGCAAAACCATTTGCAGAACGAATTATAATCTATAGCTCACCAGCAGCAAAGSTCACATTGTTATAGTTGTTTTTCATGCTTAACCTTTCCTATCTCCTTTGCTCTTCCCTTCCATGTCTTCAAATAGTGCAGTCGGACCTCAGCAAGGAGACTTTCAAAATCTAACCAAAACATGTGAAAGACTGAGAGCCTGTTTCACTGATTTAAACATAAGACATGGACCTTAAAACCATCCTGAATTGTTACCCACCTTAGGAAAACAAGAAGCAAGGGATACTGTGCTACTATAGGGTTTTCAGCTACAGCTGGTCAATACATTTTAAATTTTGTTTCACATTTTTTTCAATATTTTTTGCAGAGAAATTGTCRAAAAATGCTAGAGAATATCACAACGGGCATACACTTGGAAACAAAAGAAAAATAAACACCAAGTTTACTCCCAGATTACCATCTCTCCCCTAAATTGCTCTAGATCTAAAAGAACATGTTTAAAGGCAGAATACTTAYGCAGTGGGAATACACTTTAATGATTATAACTGTGTGTGGGGGGAGGAAAGACAGGTTCTCCCTTTCCCCACATATATTTCAGGCAAAATTTCAGAGCTGGAAAAGTTTACACAGACCAAAATTTGTTACTTTTTGGGGAACAGAACAACACAAATATGTTATGAAATAGACCACTGCAGTTTAACAACAATAAAGGAACACTGCAATATTATCTCATTTATTCTTAGAGTTTTTCATAACATGTTCTCATCCATCCACCCTTCATACTTATTCCAGGAAAACACATAGCAATAACTTTTGTATATTTCACTCTACAATCTTCCTTCAACATAAAAACATCTTTCTCCTAAAATGTTCTTATTCATTCCTCCAGGAAATATTAACATCAGCAGATCTGATCACGGACAAAGTCTCCCCAATGGTTAGACGGTGTTTACACTTACAATAAAAAAAAATCGAAACAGACTAAGCCCTCTGGGATGAGTAAGCAGAAAAGAACATCTAGACCAGTGCCATATGTTTCTTCATTAAAACTGTGCAACACTGAGTTGAAAACACAAACTCTATGCCTCCCCAGTAAGCACTGAGAAAAATGACCTTTTTTTTCTACACAGCTTGCCCTTTAGCAACTGTCCTTTGAAGGACAGCAAACCACAGGCAAACGAACTCCATCATSCCCCAAGGATCCCTGAAATAGTTTGACCCTGATAAAAGGAGCTCTTCCCAGAAGCACGCATATTTTTTCATAAGCATTTACCTAAGAAAAGTGAAGCAATGAAGCACACAAATGCCGGTTTATGTAAGCCCATTCATGTGCAAACATGCGCATAAATACCAGAGGCTGAGACTTGGGATCTCATTCGAAGGTACTTAGAGTGCAAATGTCTGACTTCGTGCAAACAAGATCTTAACACCTGAGGTTCTGGGGACTGAAACTTAAGACTCCCATGGTGATAAATCGGTCCTGGTCACAGCTGTAGTCAATGTTTGTCTTCTGAAGGCATCAAGTGTTTTGCATATATAAATGTTGACAATTTAGTTAAGCAAATCTCAGGCATGCATGAAACGAAATTATATTGAATTTTGTCACAGATACACCACACAATAAGTAAAGCTTGCGCACTTTCAGTTTTATACATGTAAAAACACTTTAACACCTTTATTTTTTTGTCTGTGCTACTCGATTTTCCTAGACCCCACAGAAAAGATGCATTTCACTGACAGAGTGAATTGTTTACCCTTCTCAGGGATGACAAAACACAAATGACCTCTGGTCTGGAGACTGAATTATCTATGCAAATGTACGATTAAGACAATATGGCCTTTTGAGCAAACTTACAGATGCAAAACCATCCCGTTCAGAAAATTTTCAGTCATGGTATGAAATGAAAACAAAACCTCATTACATTTTGCTATTCATAAAGACGAGTTTTTAGAATTCACTTCTGAATACATTRGAGAGAAGAGAGGACTAAAGCCCCTTCAGAACATTTCCTAGCATGGCTTACTTATTTACGGGAAATTCATAAAATCCTCATTGTGATAACAAGTGATCATCATGGCAACTGTTCCCACAATTGCCAAGACATCTTCTCTGGGGTGTTTATGGAGGATAATCAGGAATTATGGAAGTATTTGAGGGTTCAAGAAATGGTAGATCCAAGATTATTTTATCTTTCCACTCCACTGTGCCAGTGGTAAAGCACCTGTGACCTTCCACTGTAACSTTTTATTTCTTTTCCTCAGCAGAACTTGCCAGCAAAGAAATATAAAGTCCCTGCATTTCGAGTACCTGTGATGAAAGAAAAGCCTCTAGGTCATATTCCCACAATCCAGAGCTAGACTATTTGAAACAGATCCAGATGCCACTCCTAATAGTGATTTTGATGAGCAGAAATCACTGACTAATGATGCCCAGGAGGTATTTTTCTACCCTCTGCTGAGCCATTAGCATAATTTCCAAGATTCTCCATTACTCTCTACTGATGGACCTTTCTATCACCATGGCATATTGTTGCAACTTACATTYAGTCTAATTTCCCCTCAATTTTATACTCTTGTTCCCTAAAAGAATGCCAAGAATCACTGCACTATGCCATGAAGCAACTAACTTTGCCAGCAGGTCGACAGCAGCTGCTTCTGAACATCTGGCTTAACCTGTTGCCAGGAGCATAATTATCACCTATAATGTTTAACTTCCTGAGATGTTGGCAAGAATCACAATTTCTGGTATTATTTTTATGCATGTAATGGACAGCAATTATCAGAGATTAACTAGAGATGAGAAAAATTTCTCCCCTCTAGACTTAGGTGGCAAAAGTTGTTGTCTCAAGATATGACTTAATACGCATTTTGGGCACAACAGTATTTTAAAAAACCCAAACCACCAAACATTATTCTTCGAATACCAGTCTTTCTCCTGGTTCATTCTACTGGCAATGACCAGAGGCAGATGGACACAAGGCTACTCAGAGCCACCTCTGAAATAACTTGAGAAAGGGAGTTCCTTTAATTGGGGGTATTTGCAAAGGCTTGATAAAACACACAGTCATAACGAAAAAAGGATGAAAGAACCATGGGCTAGCTAATTTTTTGCTAGCTTTTCCTATTTGGTTTCACACTCTCATCCTTTGCATAGCAGAACAAAACCTCCCTGGTATCTCAAATTTTTCACACTCCACATGGGCTTGACTTTGATAGTCCCATGGGTTTTGAGGGCATACCAGTGTTCTWCCTGAAATCAGAATCAGGGTTTCTCCTGCCTGGAACATGAGAATGTGAACTGCTCCCAGTGTAGCATTTGATACAGTTTAGATAATTTCCCTGGCTGAAAGCAAATTTATGGCAGAGAATGAAGCTGAAAAGGGAAAGGAGTAAATGAACTTCTAATACTGCTAAGAAGCTGCTGGACAGGCARTAATAACCTCGTATTACATTATTTAACATTTATTGACAAATAAGGAAGGTAGAAATGATTCCTTTCTTTCACATGGCTTTCTGTCCAGTCGGCAGGTTTCAGTCCAAGTGCATCCCATCTTTTCTGATCATGAGCTCTTCTTTGTCAAAAGTGATCCTGCCACCAGGTTCTAACATCACTCACAGTTCATGGTCAAAGGCTTGCCTGTCTTGAATTCACAGGTATCTTGTCCCCATAAACSATCTTTGATTTTATTCTTTAGGTCATCTACATAACTTGTTACTGTGGGACAAATGGATGCAAAAGTATTGCCAGAGCTATTCTCTTACCTCTTTCCCATTCCCCCCAATTTAATGTCTCTTACATATCCTGTGAAAAATGCAGAGTTGTGACCTGCTAGCTGAATTTTAAAATTGCATTATTTCTTGTTAAGTATGACCATTAACTTCCTCTCTTGAGTTTAGGGGTTTTTGCAAAGTTGAAGTATTCACCTCCTGCGTTTTTGGTTATGTTCAAGATTTTTTAAGCTTGAATTCACAGACTTTAACCATGGTTTGCTAGGAATAGGAAGTGAGCATGCCCCAGAGAAACCTCCTTCACTTCTATGCCCTTTGGAGATTCTTATACCTTACAAAGTATTTCAACACTGTAAACCACTTATATTAGTCTAGTTATTCTTCTTTTGTTTGCTGATCCTAGAATGTCCTCATATGCAATGTCTTTTGTAAGTGTAGGTGTTGCCAAACCATTGTGGAGACTTTGTTAGTAATCCTATCCAGCTGGTCATAAATGGAAAAATTGAACAAAGAGTTATTCAGTTCTGGCYAAAGTAGCATTCAAGTGGGTTTTTWAAAAAAAATTATTTAATTCACAGCTAAAATATAAACTGAAATAAAAAATGTAATAACGCAGATTTCTGCTTGTGAGACTGAAATTTATCCCTTACACCAATACATAGCTCCAAGGTAGCTCAGAGAGGAAATTACATAGGCTGCCTTTTCTTCAGTTTTTCAGGGAGTAAAGTGAAAATAACCATTGGTTGTTATTGAATCAGATAAAGTACTTAGAGACAAAAGTGTTCCATGTAATATTTCTCATTATAGCGTACAACTGTTCTTCTACCTTCATTATTCACAGCAARCATTTAAAAGGCCATAAACTCGAAGAGCACATTGTTAAAATCTCCCAAATGCAGCTGTCAGTGTGGAATAGGAAAAGTATTTCTYAAGTTGCTTTAATTGTGCATATCTACAGGACATAGCTGAATACCTATGTGACCTGCTGTTGATTTAAACACAAAATATGTGTGGATGTTAAGAAGCACACCCAAATTCCAGTTTACAATCAGCTTGTATAACCTCTGTCTAAGTCAGGTATTTCAGTGTTATGTCTCTTTACTTATAGAGAATTTTTTCCAGTTATTTCTAAACACAGAGCCCATCTCATGGAAATTCAGTATTTTGGACAAGAAATACCTTTTTCCCAGAAGATAAATATTTTACTGGGCAATGCCAACCAAGTATCAGCTCACCAGGGTCAAGTACATCAGATACTAATCTTGTAAATCTATGGCTTTCAATCCTGCCTCCAATTATGGAATAGCATGGATTCAGTAGAGCACAAAGGCATTTTCTTGTGTCAACAGGACAACAGTAATGTTCAAATACTTTTTGTGCTTTGGTTTAGTATCATATGATGTGTCTGTTGCTTTTAGTATTCATGTCTCAATCCTGATTCACCTTCAGTGAACCGGGTGAACTTGATTCATGCCTATGCAGATGGCCACATTCAGGCTCATTGGCACATCTCACACACCTGAAAGATTACCTGTCCCGTGCCTCTTGGCTCACATATGTTGCTTAACCAAGTTGTATTGTGCACCATGTAACAAAATATCTTCCCTTTTCCAGGGGGCCAAATACATTWTCTGCCCTTCACTGTTCATATTGACTTTTCTGTATTAGCACAGTGCCTCTGTTAGMGAGGAACAACAGGAACTTCAGCTCCAGGCAATCCAATTTCTGCACTGTGCTCAGGCAGGAAAGAGCACAACATGGGTTCTGGTTTTTTACCTCTGCTCTACCTCCAGAGTGCTGCAGTCATGGCAGACAGAGAGATGTACAAATCTCCAAATGCACTTCATTTGCCTTGCAGAGGACTTAACCACAGCCACACCTGTCCCTTCCCCAACCCTCCAAGAGCTTCCTTTTCTCAAGAAACTAGACTAATACCACTGATGGGAAGTCCAAGCTGGGAAGGAAAGAAGTACAAAAGCTGTATATTCAGAAAATTCTCTTTGGTACTCAAATTCTTGGTGAGAAGAGCAGGAATGACAGATTGAGTGACACCAGAGGAGGAGAAAGTGGTAAAGAGAACACAGCAGGTSAAAAGGAGACCTGCAATGTCACTGGGGTGTGCTCCAATCCCACATGAAAAGTGCAATCTCTTTTTCATCTATGTTGAATCCTGGATTTCTATTACTCTTGCTAGCAACCTGTGAGCAAACTCCACAAGTTCATACCAAGGACTGCATTTGATGGAGGTCTGTGCTGGAGAGACAGGAACAGACACTCCAAGGCATCGACAGGCTGTACAAGTGCTTCCAGGAAAACACAGCACAGACACTGACTCAACAATAACAGCTCTGCACAGGCTCCCTGTGAATCCTCACAGATGGATTTAGAAACTAAAGCCTCTAGTTCAGCCCKCTGCAACTGATATACACGTGCTCTGTAATTTCCATATCTTATATCAACAGGTCTTTTGGTAAAGCTGCCTTGAAAGACAAGGCAATTGTGATTGCCACAGATTAGTGCTTTTTGGTATAGCTAACCTCAAAGGCCCCCTCAAGCTATAAACAAGGACTTTGTATTTCTGGGATGTAAGGTTTCCTCCCTCAGGCACAGAACAGATGAGGCTATGCAAGATGAGCAACAGTAGGATGCTGTTCTAAAGCAAAATATAGGAGTTCCTGATATAGGAGCAAAAATTAATGTTGAAATGCAAACAAAATGAAATCTTTTTCCTCCCTTCAAGACTTGCAACTAACTAAAAGAAGGTGCCTTCCTCCTCGTTGAGTAACAGATTTGATGTTGCTGCATCTGCTGCATCTGTGGCTTTATTCAGTAGAGTGCTGAGCAGCAGAAAACAGCACCTTTTGCAATGCAAATACTTTTTTCACCTCTCAGTTGTCTGAATCATCCCCATTTCCAGCTCATGATATTATATTACAATAACTGTTTTCACCCTTACTTTCTGCTAACAAACCCCCTGCCCCACCATCACTGATGTAATATTTAGCTCAAAATACTGTTTAATTTTGCCTTTTTTCAAATGCAGAGCCTTTCAGAATACTTTCTTCAATCATGTATGGAAATGGACTCATGACATGAGACCACAGCAGAAAAAGCTGCAATAGCAATAAGTCACCCTTCTGTCCTCTTCTCTACAGTTTCTCCTACAGCTACACAACGAAAATATGCAGAACCTGGAGTGGGCAGATCTGGGTGGTGCTTTGCAGCTTCAAGCAGACACAAAAGGATGGAGAATCCAGAGAAGCAAACATGCTGSTCTAATCCCCAAGGAGCATTCAGAAGACACGATTGGTTAGAGTACGGTGCTAATAACACCAAGATCGTGAGTTTGMTCCCCATACAGGCCATTCATTTCWGATCTGGACTTGATGATCCTTGTGCGTCCCTTCCAATTTAGAATATTCTGTGACACTCTATCTTASACATGTTTTACACCTTAGGTAAATGACACAATTATCACATTGGAAAAGYGGTTAAACACACTGAAATCTTAAAAATAATCAAGTAAGCAAATCAAGTTCATACAAATGAGAATGTTTAAGCAACATAAGGAAGGAATAATTAAGAGAGTAGGAGYGACTGCTAACTAAAACAGTAATAAAAATGTTATTCTTGAGAAAGTAGTTGTATARTAAAGGGTTGGGTTATTCAACACACAGATGAGTTCCTGAGATGTCAGCAGATGACAAATCAGGTAGGAAGAACCAGAGACTGCTTGATTAAAGGCAGGAGTTTCTCATATCACCCTTATCTTTCACGAAAACTTGCCAAAGAGGATGTGCTCTAAAGCCAAACAGTCTAAGCAACATACTGAAGGCTGAGAAGAAATTTGTAGCAGAACAATCTGAACTCAATCCTTTAATCATTGGGTCATCGCTGCTTAGCAATACCTGCTACATAAAGATCTTTATGTGGCAGTTTAAAGATGAAGAACAGTTAGTGGATGAATAGAAGTTAATTGTGTACTGCAACATTATGGTGCACGGGATTTTACACCAAGGGAAACGACCTGTAATGAAATCCCAAGAGTTTTGTTACATTACAGAAGTAGATTTCACATCCTCCCATCTTGCAAGTAGGAAGACTTAAGCAGAAGCATGAAAATCTACAAATTTGTCATTTAAGTCTAGCTTTCATATTTTCTAGCTAATTTTACCTTATCATCAATTTTCCACCATAATACTGAAAGAAATACGACAGTTATGATCCTAAGAGAAATGCYCAGCAGCTTCTATCTGCTATACATTTTCAAAGGTACATTGAACCACTGCCCAGCATCACACTGAAGAGAAAGAAACAAACTGTGAGTCTTTCTTCCAGCTCAATGTTGGGGGTTTTTTTGTTTGGTTTTTTTGGTTTTTTTTTTTTTTGTGTTTTGTTTTGTTTTGGGGGTTTTTTTGTTTGGTTTTTTTGGTTTTTTTTTTTTTTGTGTTTTGTTTTGTTTTGGGGGTTTTTTTGGGGGTCTTTTTTTGAAAAGAGCAGACTAACAAAGTGTGGCATTTGAACCACAGCTGCAGATTTCGGTCCCAAGACCAAGGGTACACTGCAGGCCAGTTTCAGGCATTAGCAGGCAGGGATGAWTTCACTTCACCATGTTAGAAGGTATCTTGGAAAATTAAAATCTTKCTCTTTATGTTGTCTTGCTCTGCTGGGGATGAAGGAGGATGAGCACAGTAAGAAGTCTTTTTGCCAGATGATTCATTTATTTTTTTTCCATTTGTAGGACGGAATCCCCTATATCACCTTGTTTGTTGCTGGAAGACTATTCCTGCTACACAGGCACGGTGGACCCATCTTCCGAGATCATTGTCTTTGCTGTAGGCAGGCAGATGTGCTTCCTGCCCTGGAAAGAATAGGCACTGGAGAATGCTGCTTGGGATTTTTCCCTAAACATCCTTAGGAAGTAGACTTCAAACAGAAATGTTGCTACACTAAGTACCAGGTGTAGCTACGTGCTCCACAAACATGCTTTAATGATTCCACATTAGAGTGGCAGGATGGCACCAATTTCARGGCAATTTATATCATCTAAAAGTAATGAAGTGTGGAGGAAAAGTAAGAGTAAAATTGTAACCAGCAAGCACAGCAATATCAAGGGTGTGAAATGTTTTGGAACACAACTAAGGACAGAACGCCAGGGTTCCCCGGCCTGCAGAGATCTGTGATGCAGAAAGATTACAGATTTTACTCAGTTGATACAGAGTTTTGACATCGGCTATATGCACATTGACATGTCCAGACAGCAGACCTGAGAGACCAGGTAGCATGAAAGAGGATCCCTCCTTGTTAAAACTGGAATCTACCCCAAAGATATTTTGTAAGAAAGTGCGCTCTCTCCTTACAGTGACAAAGTCCTAGCCCTAGAAACCAAACTCAAATAGTGCCTTACATAAGACTTCTAGAGCCAAAGATAATCAAAGCAATAACTTAGACAATAGCTTCATATTTTYCACAGAATATTTTTGAGAGCTTTGTTTTTGCAATACATAGAAAGCATTTGAAAAGCTGTGACCTGAAAGAGCACAGAAGTTCACAGTGAATGCTGACATCTGCTTAACCTCACACCTCTATTTCTGTTCCTACTACAGYTATGACTGTCACCGATTTTAATCAGTGTCACAACCTTTCATATTAGCTCTAGAACACAGAAACACAGAACAGGGGATGGAGGAAGAAAAAATATGAAAAAAAGAGATTACTTTCTATGTTAAATTATCAGCATGACCTGTCTCTAACCCAAACACTATGGTTAATAGGTTTCCTGTAGCCATCACGTGATTAGCAGCTTTTGCACCTGTTGGCATATTTCAGCATATATTCTTTAGCTAACGGCCAGTGTCTCTTTTTAAATAAGCCACGACTACATTTTGAATTGCTTAAGTCAACTTCCTCAAGCAACCACAAAGCAAGACGTTCTCGTGGGAAAAAAAAAGAAAAAAGAAAAAAAAAAAGAAAAAAAAAAAAAAAAAAAAAAAGAAAAAAAAAAGAAAAAAGTGCTAGACATCAGTTTTCAGCTCAGAAAACCTCAATTAAACCTACCAATTATTTTATCGGAAGAAGGAAAAAGCAATTAGAAGCTATCTGGTCAAAATAGAGAMTAAGAAATATAGAATGGGATAATAGGGTCACAGGTGGAAAAATACCTTTATCTGTGTTTTATCTTCACTTTGAAGTGCTGTTGYTTTACCCTGATTATCATAGATAACAAGTTCTCTGAGGGCAAACATTGTAGTATTCCTCTACAACTGCTCWGAACAGTATAACTAATTCCTGCTTGGGGAGAGAACAGAAGGCTTCTGGCACAGAGCACCTCAGAATTGCTCTAACAAGTCTTACGTGTTTGTACCTGGAAAATAATATCACCAAAAAAATACAATTTGAGGGGTTTTGATTTGTTTGGTTTATTAAGAAATGGCAGAGTGATTTACCCAATGCCTCCTTTTCCTTGTGCCTCAAAACATKGTTATTAATATAGCTTTTGTCTTCCAGGTTATGTTTCGGGGTCACATTTTGTGATCATAGTTTAGGTTACTCCCCAAGTAACACATTTTGATCTCCTCCTCATCTCTACTCGTTCCTTTCTCTCTCTTTGATGGGGCAGAGCTGGATTTCCACTCCCTGCCCCAGCAGTTTACCCAGCTCCTTTCCCACCAAAGGTGTAGGGGAATGACTGTGTCTGGGTTTCACCCAAAGGCTTTGTACATACTTTGTACGTAGCATCATCACWCAGGGTCCTCCCTGGTTACCAGGCAGTCACTGTGGCTGTGTGAAAGTGTATTTGTTTGAGACCATTGGTACAAGCAYGTGGAAACAGTTAAGGCGTCTTACACCAGTATTCATTCATGGCCTCATACAAAGGAGTGAATGGGAAAGATACTGCAATACAAAATACCACTGACACTGGCACCATCAGTTCAATTGTATTTGTGGGTTGCATAAAACACAATCCTTTGGAACAGTTAAGGCTGTGCAATTTTTTTCCTTTTTTTTTAAAGTATGGACAAGACACCACATACTGACTGTCATTATCAGATTCTGGTTTGCAGTCAACTGATCCCTTTGTATGTCCACACCAAGGTTTTGCACGAGCTCCGACCAGGCACAGCCCTCAGCTCAGGAAGCTCAAATTGAAGCAAGTGCTTCTTCATCAAAGGCTGCTCTGTGCTAAACACGCAAACACTGCCCAGCATCACACTGAAGAGAAAGAAACAAATTGTGAGTCCTTCTCCCAGCTCAATTTTTTTTTTTAAAGAAGTTTCTGCAAAGGCTGAGGGTGAAAAGCAAACTTGTTATCATGTCTGACTTTTGCCCAGGCCAGCAAGAAGACTGGTAGCTTGTAGAAGAATTTGGTAACTAGATGATACAGAAGTGAAAGACGGAATCTGCAGCTTTCACCTTGCTACAGAAAACAGCTTGACAAATAACTAGCAGCACAAGCAACCTAACCCACCACAAGGACAAACCTGGAAGTTTCTTGCCATCATCATCAGATAAAGCCCTCCCATTTTTGTGCAGAAATTGTGTTAACCTTCATAAATGCCTCCTATCTCATCTCCCCATGAAGCCATACACTTCCGTATATCATTACTGCCTTATAACATGCTAGTGACAACCAAGATGTGGTTATGCTGCCCCGGGGTTTATTGCTTGATTTCTGTTTTTGAAGTTGCTGTATCTGCTCTGAGTACTAATTATGGTTTTGTACTTATGGTTTGAAGAATGATGTTTAAAAAAAGTAGCGAGCAAGAGCTGAATTGCTAATATGGAAAAGTAGTTATGCTGGTTTGCCTTAGGTTTCACTACATAGTTTTGAAAAGGGTTATACTTATTGTATATGTATATGTATTTCTCAGGCACTATGCATATTGTGTGGCCGTGAGTTAGACAGCTACAGATTTGGGTTTTCCTGCTTACTCACATTTTTTCCCTTAGCTATTCGAGAATTAAAAAGRAAACCTCAGGAGTGTTAGTTATGTGATAAAAATTCATTTGCACACACCCAAATGAGCACAGAGAGATTTGGGGCAAGAGTAGAACCCCAAAAAATACCCAGCCCTAGCTGGTCACAGGAGCCATCAACTCACCACAGCGTGATATTCACAATCCCAGAGGAGTACAGAGGCACAAGGTCAGGAAAAAATTAAGAGGCTCTACCTAGATCCCTCCTGGAGCTGTCTCAGCAGGGCTTCAGGCCCATTGTTCAGGCATAAAATCCATCAGGATGGGTTAACACTAGAATGCCTTTTGGATGGAGAGGGGTTGCTGCCCAGAGGTATGGGACAATTGTGGAATATGGGGGCAGAGCACTCTAAGATTGCACAAGACTTCCTACAGGATGTAAGGAAAGGCACCAGAGGTGGAGAAGGGAATGGATTAGGTGATTTGGGATGAACAGMTGTGAGGAAAATAGAGAGATAAAGGAATAGAAAATATTGATCACATGTAATCAGTTGGCTCTTTGGCACACTTGCCAGGCTGYACCCACCCTGATTTCTTTCTTTTGAAATTAATTTCTAATTTTTATGCTGGCTGAGGGATTCTATTCATTATACATACATGTGTGCACAGGGGTCTRAGTGCAGCTWCTGAAGTCAGATCCTGGAATGGAGCATGTGCATCCATGGAGTGAATGTAGGTGTGCAATGGAGCATTGCGAGTGCAAGCAAGGCCTGAGCTGAAYTAGCTGGGGAGCCAGGGGTGCCTTCAGGGCCAAGAATACAAGGGAGTCAGCTACTGGAGAACAGGGCCAAAAATATATAAACCTTTTCCCCCACTCCCYCCTTAGAGGATCTCTGCCCTGTTCAGCCAGAAAAGGGACCAGCGTGCAGCCTTTACTAATGCCTGGGAATTGTTAGCCTCCCTGCTGGCTGGGCCTAACAGTCCCTCACCTATCTCAGACTGCTGGTGTGGCTGGTATTTTCCCCTAAAATAGTACTCTTTACTGGATTATTATTACTTGTACATAAATTGTTGTCACTATTCCATAACACAGGTTTGTTTCATAAAGTACTCTTAATCATCAGGAGGAACCTATATGCAACAAATWATTTTTTCAGCATCTTGCCTTCTCAAGTTCACTTTGACTTTAAAAAAATATGCAATGGCTACTATATTAATAATTCTCTGTAACTTAGATCGAGGCAATTCAACTGGGGAGGAGTCATAAGAGAAAGAACCATCTATTATTCACAGGAAAGAGTAAATTTGTTCACAGAAAAATCCCTGACTGAGATCACGAAGGACCTCCACATCTCTTAATTTATCCACAATCAGACATTAAGGGCCACAGCCCTCCAGACATGAGGAGAAGATGACTTTGGATATTGAAAGCCGTCAGAGAACACTGTGCCTGAAGGGTGTGCAGGCTGTATAAACAGGAAAGGAAGCACAGGCAGGGAGAGGCTGAGTGTTTTTCCCCAGGTCATGCACCAGAGCCTTGACAAAGCCAGAAATAGCACTCCAGCTTCCTGAGCCCTCTCCATCCCACGGCACACCTGGTCACACAGTTAGCCTGCAGCCATCAGTCTCGGGTACAGACACCCTTTCAGACAGCAGTGCATCAGGAGAACAGAGCAGCAGCAGCCTCACAGCAGCAGCATCTTTATTCTTTTCAGGAACTGAAGTTTTAGGAGAAAGTATTGGACAGGACATATTACATAACAATGATGATATTTTAATATTCTTCACTCCAAAACAGTTGTCAATCCCTTCTTGGATAGCATTTAAAGCATTTGCTCTTCACTGTAAACTCATAGTTAGTTTTTCCTCCTATGTAAGAGGCTATTTTTAATCACTGGACAACATCACCACAGAGTCTAGTTRTATGTCTACTAAAAAAGCTCCCATTTTAAGTGCTAATTAACCAAAAACCATAGCACAAGAAGAAATCACTCTTCTAGACAAACATAAAACAATATACACAGCCTTGTTGTTTGCCCTTCCCTGTGAACAGTGGAGACGTTTTGGAGACATTTCATCCTGGGAGTCATTCTTAGGTAAGCAACTGAAGTACAGAAAGACTCATTCTCCTCATAGTCCACGTGATAACAACTGCATTGTCTGAAATGAATGCTGGGGTCCCAGGCCTRTTTACCCACAAGCAAAATTCGTCAGGTGAGAATGAAACCCGTATTTGCTCTTCTTGGCCCTTTTCTACCAGACAAGGGGCAGTGCTTGGGTTCATTAAGTAACTCAGAAAATCAGAGTGCAGGCAGTGGTGTCTCATTCAAGAGCAGCAGCGTCCGCGTCATTCCCACCCAGCAGCGTATGCACTCAGTGCTCTACTCCGYACCCCCAGGACTGTCTGGCTGTGTTAATGGAATAAGAAGTAGGTGTTTTGGTTTCAGCTTTCTTATTTTTAATGTAGCAGAAAGATTTGGAGGAGGGTTTGAATTATAACCTAGGGAAATTGTATATAAAATTTGTTTKGAGCCTCTGGCTGCTTTCTTTTCCAGAGGGAGCACAACTAATGCCAAACAATATGCCCCCTCCCTCTCTTCCAGGTTTGAGCTAATTACACAGATCCATATTATTAAATACTCACAGGTTGTTACCTCTCTCTGCAGTAACAATCAACTCTAAAGAGCCAAAAAATGTAACAATTGAGAGYGCACCCTGCCTCAGTACATGCAGTCGTACACGACCATCACATCGATGTTACTGGGAACATACCTTGCCTCACGCCATCTGGTGCTACTCTGCTTCTGCCCTGCCTCCACCCGCACATTCTCACTGTGCTAAAGAGAATCTGCCTTTAAAACCCCCAAGCTCGGGGAGCAGACTGCTGTCACGTGCTTCCCATTGGCTTTTCACTCCTTTCTCCTTGAGGTTCAATCGTGGAAGCTGAACCCTCCCAGGAGCTGCACAGCCCAGGCTGTCACCTCTCCAGGAGAGTGGGGCAGGGACAGAGGACAGCRAAGCACAGCTCTGCACCCAGCTCAGCCTTGCATCAGGCATGGGACCACAGCTCCAGGCGTGCTGGGCAGGCTGCAGCCTGGGGAGAAGAAGGGGAAAGGCTCCTCTCATCCCACTTCTGCTTTGAGATGCATTACTCTCATTTGGCAAAACCTTGCCATTCTCCTCCAACACCAGGCTACTCTGGGGCTGAACAAGGAAGGGCCAAATATTTTGATGAGGCACACAGGGCCCGGAGTAAAGCAAAGTGAATTAATAACGCTACACCTGGACACTGAGTGCACACGCAGCCTATTACTCGGAGGCTCCGAGCCAAATGCCATTAACCTCCGAGGCAGATCATTATTAGACCATAACACCCAACCTGTCATGTATCATTGTTTCATTAACACAGTTCTGGAAAGCCTCTAATAAAGTCAGGGAAACTGTTGCCTCAAAATTAGCAGAGATTACAAGATTTTCCACGTGGATACCGAAGAGAAGAAAAGGAAGTTTATTACAATAATTTTAAGGGCATTAGAGATAACTGTGATAATTTTGCTTCTGATCTAAAGCCCACTGAAGGCAGTAAACAGGCTCCTATCCTTTTCTTCTGAAACAGTGATTTTATTATTATAAATACGATTCTCCCCCACTCATATCTTAAATTAAATTAGAGGTTGCCCAGCCCAGAAGAAACCTGTAATGCATATGCCAAAATATTTGCATGGCTGACAAGCTCTGTCTTTGAATCTTCATGAAAGGCATATAATTGTGTTTAATGCAATTTATTTGTCATTAAAGAAATAAGCTTTGATCCAAACRTCTTTGCAACAGAGATCCAAAGAAACTAAGACTCCAGGTCTATTTTAAAGCAATGTGCATTTAACATYCATTCCTTTCCTTATCTGATTAGAAAATTTATTCCATAGTAGATCATAAAAATATAACAACAAAAGGTTATACTTACATAAATTTATTAATGCCTTTTAACTTATGACTGGGCTAGTTTGGTGTTGGACTGTTCATTGTTTTAAGAAGAGTCATTCTCATCCAACTTGCACCAAAAATCTGCAGAACAAAGATTATTGACCATTCCACCGCCCCAGGAAGTTTTAGATAGCATSTGACCAAGTAGATTTCCAATGTTTCAATGGGTCTCCAATGACAGCTGACAAAACCGAGGAAAGAATGAAAATAGGAGTTTTGAAGAACTTTCATTGAAATACTTTAATGAACTATTTTAATGACAGYGTCAGCTTGTCTTCATTTAAGCACCTTTGCAACATGTGCAAGGCCAATGTGGTCGTGGTATTTCTGTCCACAGGGGAAGAATAAGCTACTGGTTTGGAGGTTTTTTGTGTGTTTTTCTTGTTTTTTCTCTCTTTTGATATAATCCAGACATGAGCAAAGTAAATGCTCCAGAATGTGATCAGTTTAAAAAAATAAAAAANAAAGTAAATGCTCCAGAATGTGATCAGTTTAAAAAGAGAGAGAAAACAAACCAAAAATGAGCAAAAAAAAATCCAACAAAAAACCACAAAACAAAACAACTCAAACAAATCAACAAAAAAACAACAAACCAAAACCAAAAATCAAACCAACCAATCAACCAAAATAATACAAAGAAAAAATAAAATTAAAAAAGAAAAAAGAAAAAAAGCTCTCTGAAATAGAAAAATCTCAGGTTTTTGCCTCTGCCAAATGCCTCCAGGAAACTTTCTATGGGAGTTAGAATATTCATCTCCCAGAATCTGGCCCCTAGTGAGAAACTGCAGTGTGCCAAGCCAAGAGGGGAAAAGGGTAAAAAAATRGAAGCAAATTCTACAGCGATTGTGAAATAATCCAGATTATCTAATTTCTTTCTACATATGTGAAATATTTCTTCAAAAGGAAAAAAGTTATTTAGAAGTCATGATTGCCTAATGTCAGAGAGAACCTTTACAGATTTGAAACTGGTTCTTATCCATATGAAATTTAGTTAYTGCAGCATTTAAAAACCACTGACACCCACAGTAAATGGGCCCATCTTTTGGCCCATCGGTCTCTGCAGCCTGGGTTATTCTGTTACTGACACTGGCAAATACCAGCTGATGGGGGTGGGGGGGAAAGCAAGACTAGCTCAAGCATGTGATGACACCTCACTAGATTACTCTGCCATGATCAGCAAAATTCACAAGGCTCTTGTAAGACTCCTTAATCCCACAGTCCTGAACCCATGTGAAGTTCTATCACCTCTAGATAGAAGTTCTATCACCTCTAGCCTCTGCACAATTGCTTACATGACATTACACACCACATCCCCTTGCTTTAAATCCCAAAYCCACTAAAATCTTTCAAGTTCCCTGGATCTCCAATTATAAGCAGCAGCAAGAAAATTCCTTTTCATCTTCTTCCTTGTGGCATGAAAAAACTCTTGTCCATCYTTTCTCAGTAGCTTCTTTCCCAAGAAGGGAAGTCCTATACCTATCTGCTGTACAGAAGCTGCTTGGTGCCTGACAATTACTGTTTCTCTGATCTGGATCTCCTCTAGCTCTGATCTACCTTCCCTGATGTGAATCAGATGCCCTTAGACATTTTCTGAGCTGCTGGCTTTTGACTACTWATCCCATTGTATGAAGCCTTAATGGAGGCAACAGTGGAACCAAAGGCCCTTCCAAAGATCAGTCGTGAGGCAAGCATCTGGGTTTTACACTCATCACTTCCTCAGGGTCTGGCAAACAAATACATGCATTCTTAAAAACTAATACCACACTCCCAAA
>NW_026623449.1:1065818-1074619 GCF_030028575.1 Malurus melanocephalus
AAAAAAAAAAAAAAAAAAAAAAAAAAAAAAAAAAAAAAAAAAAAAAAAAAAAAAAAAAAAAAATCCAGGAATTCCAGGTTTTCATTCCAAGTCATATAACCTTTGAGAAAGGCTGAGTCAGATTTGTTAACTGATTAATTTCTTTAAAAAAGAAGAGAAGACAATCCTAGAACAGTCCCAATAATATAATCTGATAAATTAAATCAAATTTCTATTGGTACCATGCTAGTTTGAATTATTATTATGAAGATCCTTTTAATCCAACCAAACTGACACAGAAGTTGTCATGCTATAAAGACTAAGTTACTTTAGAGTACCTGCACAGTAGAAAGCTCAGTCCCAGTGAAACTGTCTCTAGAATATTCCTTGTTAGTTTGACCCGACATAARAAAGGGCCTAAAATACAATGTCAGGCTCCTGAGTGCAAAAGATCCATTCTGGAAAGCCTGTTTTCCCATCTGTTTTTAAGGAATAACCAGCATATGCCTTTGAGCATCCCAAGAGGTAAACTTGGCTTTCTGTCCCCAAATGGAAGGACAAAATTATCTGCTTCTGCAGACATTTTCCACTCCCTTCCCTAGATTCACTGAGCTCTTCAATYGTGTGTGTAAGGATGTGGTGGGGGTAGGCATTGGAAACATCAGAGTATGAACTGCATCCCTCCATATCCCACAATGACCATTGGCTGGATCTTGCAAGAGGATCCACAGGCTTGTGGATCCTGAACCCAGCAATGTTTCAGGAAAAACTGTGCCTGTGGAGGAAGAGAGCCCAGGCTGGCAAGTAAACACAGCTCCACCAGAAAAACATCAGTAAGCAAAGAGTCCCAGCTCCACAGGATCTGAATTACAACACAGGGACAGTTTCAAGCCCTTCAGATCTCACCCCAAGTCAAGTGAATACTGAATAAACCAGGAAGCTTTCCTTATAATGGGAGAGTACAGGTCCAGGCCTTTGGCATGATTTTTAAGGAATGGTTGTAGCTGTGTAGATGTTTCAAAAAGCTGTGGAAGTCCAGYCACAGATGCAGAGATGAAGCATTCATAGCATGCATTCTAATAACTTTTGTTTACACAGCTTAGGGAAAAAAAACTAACTAAAACTAATTCCTTTTCGTGTGGGAATCTGCTCTGGTTTAACTCAAAGGTCATTTTTAAGTCTGTGTGCATTTACAGTGCTAGACAAATATTTGTCAAATATACAGGCTGCTGGTCTCGTTTGAAAGATAAAGGTTATGGGGGGAGGAGGGGAGGGGGAAAAAAMCCAACTAATGCAGAACATGAACTGAATGAGCCTTAAGGAAAAGAATCCATCTGCCAGTGAGACACATTCCTGCTAGCGGAGACTGCCACCTTTTGGGGAACAGCTTCAGAGGCCGAGCAAAGACTATGCTCCGTCTTTCCCGTAAATTTCCAAGCTTGGTTTTGCCTTTGCGTGCATCTCAGAGTCAAATGGCTTTAATTTCTCACAGTTTAGTTCAGTAGAACTAAAGAACACTTACAAGAGGATGCCGGAGCCCCACTAGGTTTTTCTTTGTTTCTAAAAAARCAAGGTATATTTTGCTCAGTCTGTTTACCTCTGTTGCTAGTACTTTTTGCTAGAATCTCAGAATTACTGATTTATACCAGTTGACCTAGCAAATCTCAATCAAATTTCATCTGAGGGGAAATACCTCAGATCCCRAAATCCCAAGTCACTTCCTGAGAATTAGCAGCTGAAAAAAGGAGGAACATTCAGATTCATGCCTCATTTGGGGAGAGMCAAGGAGGAACTTAGCTAGAACTCTTCTTGGCTGGGAAGCAGCCAGTCAACCAGCATGGATGTGGCTGTCCACTAGCCACTGCAAATATTCTTTCTTACCCCAGTGCTGACCCCAGTCAAACAAATACTTACAGTAGGTAAGTAAGTAGCAAAATAGATCACAGATCAATTGGATTAAAACATCATTGACTCTGCCAATCTTTTGGTGATTGACTTGCTCACGGACAGGGCAGAGCTCACGGGAAGAAAATAAATGCTTTCCACTCTTCAGATGTGTTTTTATGGGATCTTATAGAGCACGTGTGAAATACTGGTTTAGGATTTTCAGATATGTTTTACCTGCAGTCTGACATCAAAATAGTCATTTGGTTTAAAAAAGAAAAAAAAAAAAAAAAAAGCTGTTGTTAAGAAAAATAATCTTACTATATCTTTGAAACAAGAATTCAGTAATTTCTGCAGGTTTTCTTGCCTCTCTTGACAGAGAGGCTTTGGCCTTTTATTTTCCCTTTTAAAATAAATATCTGCCCAGTTCCAATCCCAATTTGACAGAGACCTCAGGGATATTAGATTCCTGTAAGAGTCCTGACAATATRTAGGGAAAGGAAAGAGCCTGGATAYCTCCTGACAATATGTARGGAAAGGAAAGAGGGRSAGACTGCAGCCAGAGCCRAGCCATACCATTAGACACCAGGGGCTGTGCAGGAAATAAGGCATCACATTTTATCTCACAGCACATTCTGTAGCTGTGACCCACTGAAATCCCTCTCCTGACCCGCCTTTTTTTGTTTTTATAAACAACAGTCTTTGCACTGACACTGCCTCTCYCTCACTTGCTCTCTCAAACAGGGAATCCTGCAGCCTCATATCACAGCAGAAACYTTCTGTGCAGCCCCTGGGGGCAGGGATGCCAAGGAGCACATTTCACAGGAGTCTGCCCTCCAACTAAACTGCCTTCCAACCCTGTAGAATGCTCTGGTCTATCACCAGAAAGGACAATGAAAGGACGTTGCCTTTCAGAAAGTCAAAAGCACCTACGTGTTGTCCTTGTACTACGAAAGGCACAAGACTGTCAGCTGCTGTGTCTCCCAGAGCAACCTTTCCCAGCTGCTGTCCCTACTAGGCTGCCACCTTCTTGTCCTCTTTATCCTGCCCCTTTTTTTTTTGGAGGAAAAAGCACTTTGATGCAGCTGYACCAGAGCCAGCACCTCAGTGCAGCGGAAGCTAAAAGACATTCTGCTCTTCCTGTGCTGTTGATTATCCTCTCCAGCAAGGAAGGRGCAACAAGAAAAAAAAGTTTAAATTCTTGTCTCATATGAAACATGCTGAGAAGTCACTGGTTTGAAGCCACAARCCCCAGAACTGAAAACTTCAGAAGAGCACAAGATATTTCTATATGAATCACTAAAAGATGTCCTAGTCTTCAAAATGCAGTGACATGTGTTAAGTGCTACCAAAAAACTGACTACCAACATATTTCCATTTTCTATATTGAAATACCTTGGTGGCTAYAAGCAACTGAAGCCCACACAAATTSAAAGCCCTAGCCAAATTTTGCAGCAGCTATTCTAGATTGCATCCAATCAGAACAGYACTTGTTCCAATTTAGATGTTAGCCAGGGTTGAGAAGAACAACTGAACTAAAAGATTTGTTCCACAATAGCTGAAACTTTAAAGCATCTAAGGGAAGTACGCTCTTAAAACTCCTGCTAWTACAGTGGCTACATATTCAGCACCTCTGAATTAAGCTTTGAGGCCAAAATAATTTTCCACCCCCTACAGGCTCTGGGAGGAACATGCACACACCACCAAAGAACAAAGTTCTCAGATATCCACTTGTAGGGGTTAAAAAAAAAAAATCAGGCATTTTTTTGTCTTAATAGAGAGAGGAGCTGTTCATTGCACAGGAAGAGCACAGAAAATAACTTAACTTACCCTTGAAAAGCTAGTATTGTCAGAAAGAGACATTARAATACTCTTTTTAAGTTGGACATCTTCGAAGGCTGCTGTGATTTTGGTGAGCCAACAAGAGTTAATCCATTAAATTCCTTGTTCTTCTGGGAAAAGATAAACATTTTCTCCATTTGAATTGCTGTAGCAAAACCAACAGCAGACACCAGCCCAGTGAACTGAAGGATATTGGTGGGAATATGTGACAGCTAAAGAAAGACTTGAGTGAACCTTTTTCAGCAAGGAAACAAGATCTGGGGTACTCCCAAGTTTCCAATAWTTTATTAAGAACTGCAAAATAATGWGACCAAAAACAAAGTGAAAAACTAATTTAGCTCTTTGAAGTCTTCAACCTGAAGGCAGGTAGGCTCACTCTGAGAAGATGACCCTGAAAACAAGYGAAGTGAAAACAATTGGAGCTGTTGTTGGCTTCCCTGAGCTGCCTTCAGTGTTTCTGCCTCCTTCTGCAAGCCTGACTGTCTTCTGCCTGTTGTTTTACTCTCAGTGTGAAGGACATGTTTGGTTTGGTCAGAAACAYRGATCAGAACATCAAGAACCTYTCCTCTGCCCTCAGGATATCTCACRAAATGGGGCAAAAATCAGCATTCAGGGGACTATTGCAGTAAAGTAAAATGGATACACTCCTAGGCCAGCAGAAATTTGAAAATTTATCTTCTCCCTAAAACAATCAACTCAGGCTTTAGCAGCAGGATAGGAAGGTGTTCTCATGTTAAATCACCTGCAAAAATGATTTTTTTAAAAACCTTGACAGATTAATAAAATAAATACTTTCTGGTTTAGGCACCAGAATGAGSCTGGATAAACAGGTCTAGTCTAACTTGTCAGTCTAGCTAGATTTRCACAAATATTCCAGCATTATTTTACCTAAAGAAAACTGTTAGTCCTTATACCKTCTTGTTACCCTGGTCATATTACTAAAAACATGCTCCCAGAAATATTTAAGTAGAATACAACTCAAAATCACCATACATGATCAGCTAGAAATTTTAGGGTACTGCATACTAACGAAGAGGAAGATYTCCTATGGCATTGATATCCTATGACATTGAAATCTCTCACAAAATTCAGCAAGGTTGGGTCATCTACATCCCTTTGGCTCCTTGGAGCTCTACCCTTGCTAGAGTCAAAACAAATGYTTTGAAAGGTTGATTTATTTCTAATCTTCCATCAATTTCCCTTGTTTTTAAAGAAAAATTAAATAAAAAACCCCAACACCTAGAAGACGGTTGTCTATCCTGGGGTGAATATAGGAGCAAGTATCTCAAATTATTTCAAAACTTTCTAGTTATTTCTCCAAAAGGAGAACCAAATCCCCAGTATAGGGTAAGGGAAGGGAAAGGGAAAAAAAAAGGAAAAAAGAAAAAAGAGGAGGCTGCAAAAGCGRCTGATGGCCTCCAAGAGAGGGCAGTCTCAGACTAGGGATGATTCACAGACAGCGTTACTGTCACACCTGTTTTCTGCCACATTGGACTGCATGTGTCTAAGAAGCTTGATGTTTAAATACCACCGTCCTTGGGTATAAGTCAAAATTCACAAGTTGGCCTGCTGTAAGTTTCAAAGGGGAGAGYGATATTTCCCTTTTACAGATGCTGTAATATATGGAACAGTGCTCCACACGTGGATTTAGTCCAAGAAAAATGGCTCATAAATACTCCTCATCTTTAAACACACCACTGCTTTTATAGAAGCCATCTCACTTTGCTTCCAAATTCACCAGTATAAGGTCATAGTGAGATAGATCACACAGATTCTGCAAGACCAAATATCAGCATAGCAAAAATGATTATTTACAAATTTGCAATTTATGTATCATTTTCCCTAAAAGACAAAGTTTCTCTGAGACTTGATTGTTTGGTTTTTTTAAGTCCCTAAGACTATGCCAGCCCTATGCCCATTTTTCCTTCTAAGCAGAAGCTTGACTACCTAAACAACTGGGGAGAGAAAACTACACCAGACCAGACCCTTCTCTACTTTTACATCATGAAGGCCACCTGGAAAAGTCAGWCCCCAAATATGGTSYAGTATCTTCTTTCTTACCAGTAAACAGACTGGCCTCTARAMAGATGCAAACCTTTTCCACTAATTYSCACTTCAAACACCTCTAAAGCTTTAGACYCATCCTTTTAATACTGATACTTCCAGCCAAAGCACCAACTGACTCTTGGTGGTCTCCAGGCCCTGGGGAGACACCACAATTTGGGTGATTACACTCAGAATACAAAAATACTATTTACTGGTTGGAAATGACCCAAATTGTCTGAGCCACCAATGTTGAGGGCAGAGCTGCCAGCTGACACACAGGGAGCAGCACCCGAGCTCTGTGCACCAGGGGCACTGGTGCTTTGGCTGGAAGTGTCAGTATTAAAAGGATGGGTCTAAAGATTTAGAGGCTGTCCCAGGAGCACTGGAGAAGTGCTTACCAAACTCAGGATGGAGGAGCAGCTTTGAGCATAGTACTACTTAAATTATTTAAAGAAGAAGATCCTAATTCCTGTCCAAGAAACTCCTGCTAGGGTCCTTAGTCTGGCTGCACACCATCACACTTCACACCTGTCAGATTCACTGCTCTTGCCCTACAGGTGGCAAAGCCCACAGACAGGTTCACTTCAGTCAGAGCAACTGCAGTCCAGTGAATTTTGTTCCTTCAACCAGAATCACTCTCATCATCTCAGAGATGCACCTTGTGCTTTTTCTGTCTTTCTCAGTAAAGCATTTACATCCTTGTTCATGCTGGTGACCAATTTCAGCAAAGTCCGATGCCCTTCATTTCCCTAAGATGGTGAAAACAGTCACACACTCATGCTCTTGTGAGGTTGACCCATGTGGATAACAGGAGTTCCGGACAGCAGTGAAATTTTCAGGGGCAGAATGAAAAAAAAAAAAAAGCAATGCAGTGGGGAGACACCTTAATGAAAATTGAACTTCTTGAGTATGATTTCAATGCTGCATAAGAAAAAACCTATTTTCTTGCTGCCCTCACCGTGGTACTAAAAAAATCTTCCAGACAAACAAATACTCCTTTGCTACAACAAACTCCACCTTAACTGCACAGAACCATGGCAAACACCAAAAAACTTTATCTGCCCAGTGTGCAGACCCTGAAATGAGACCTTACAGCTATACTACACCATTGGTCTCTGCAGTCGTAATCCACTTGAGTGCTTTTACGAGCCAGAAGACCTAAGCCAGCTACCACTGAGGTTAACAGAATGATTTTCACTTTTCACTGGTTTCAGTGAAAGTTAGCCTCAGTGCTATAGACTGRTCCATTTACATCATAAAGCATCAAGGCAGGATTTTAAAATTCTCCATGCAATAAAAGTAACGACATATGTAAGAATATCATGGCTTTTAAGAAGCAAAATCCCCATTTTAATAATACACATCCAGAGTTGGGTATTTCAAGTCATCTGAAAGGATTTGAGTCCATGAAGTGCTAAGCAATTAGAGTTCCCAAGCTTCAAACAAGTAGGGAATCCCAAAAGTGCAGAGTTATTTACCCAAATCACAGCACTACAAACACCTCATTTTTTAGAGAAAAGCCAAGAAAACAGGTGTTTATTCAGACATGGTGGATTTCTGCAGAAGKGTAGTATCTTGCTTTTAAACATGCAACACATTTCAAAACCACCCTTTATACAACCAAGCACAGACAAAAGGATAATTCAAAAACCTTACTGTAATTTAGGTTGAATGGATCTTGGGAAAGAAAATGGAAGATGACAYAGAGCACTAGGATTTAAGGTGTGAGGGTCTTCAAAAGAGCCTGAATCCAGACCTGGCTATGATCAGTGGCATCCCAGGTTTGAACACTTACCCAGACAGGCCTCAGTTCCCACCACTGAGATGAAGCCGCTTGCATACACAAACACCCTTTTTGCACCCTAGTATTGTACTTTGGAGAGTCATYATCAGAACTGGAATGCAAGTGGGAGCCTACCTTATTCTGTAAGACTTAAAAAGATGTTTGAACTTAAAGTATTTTTCTCCAGCAAGAGCTTATGTTAATCCATAAAGTGGTCTCAGAACACCCTAAAGCCTCTTCTCCCCACTCTCCCCAAACCCATAGTATATACAYTACACCTAGGAGCTGGCTACTCATGCCTGGTAACCAGTGTTGTACCGGCCTTTAAGCCAGTCCCAAAGGGACTTGGAGCAAAAGCATCCAAACTGGATCAACAGCAACTCTTCATTCAACCAGCAGAACTGCACCAAACTCTGCCACAGACAAATTGCTCCATAAAACCAGTGTGGCAGGAGTCCTACCACCTACCTTTACTGACACTCTCTTGCCTCACCTGCTCCCACCATGTTCAGGATGACAAGGAGCACACCTGAACACCCTGTCACTGCTGAGCATATGGGACACTGCTGTAGCTTGGCAAAAACTATATTTCCTCTTCTTCCYATCTCACCTCACCCCTCAGAGCAGCAACTTTCTTAGCAAATTAGTACAGGTTTTCCATCTGAGGAACAATTCTGGGATTGCATTGGTGAAAACAAGCAAAATTAACATTACACTCTTCAGAGTATTAAAACCCACCCACAGCATCCTCCTTCCTCTYACAGAAGAGTTGGAATCACTCACCCTTGCAAGATACTGAAGGTCTCCAAAGTTTCTTTGTGCCTCTCTGCCAGGGCCAGCCGGTTTTCCCTSCGACTGTCCCTCCCGATGCTCTCAGCCAGCCCCTGAGAGTCACACCCTGTCCCGCTCCGCTCCGCTCTGCCGGGGCGGGGCTCCCGCCGCGCCCGTCCTGGGGCAATCCCGGAGCACCCGGGGCTTGCTGCAAGGCGAGGGAGCCGCTGGATCRGCTGCGTCGGTGAACTGTCCCGCCTTCCAGGAACGCCAGCAGGGGCCGGCTGCCTGTGGATGGGCTTTGCTGGCACGGCGGGAGCCAATGCTCCGGCCTTCATGATGGCACTCCCGCCGCTCCCAGCCGGGGCTCGCCCGCCCGACCTCTGCCGCTCTGGGACAGAGCACCGTGGGCGATCTTCTGGAACGACCTTCCTTTCTGCTGCACTGCCCTTTTCCTCGTCCCCTTTCCTTAGCCTTCCACTGCAGAATTAAAAAA
>NW_026623449.1:1074645-1127140 GCF_030028575.1 Malurus melanocephalus
AAGCCTGTGCAGAGGTAGGAGCTCACCTTCGGCTCCGATCACCCGTCCGAGCTCCCAAGTCCCAAGTCACTGAGGAGAGTCTGTGCAAACTTTTGGCAACAAAGCCTACAGCCTTCTAAAGCCCACTCCAGCTTTTGAGTTTAGAGGAATTTCTGGCTAGAGGGCCCCACAATAAAGTTGCTAAATTCGAAACAAGTTTCAGTAAACTAGTGAGTCAGTGCCTTCCTCTTCTTTTTAATTTGCCCCTTGATTTGTTGCAGCCGATGGSAGAATGCCAAATAAAAGGTGTGAAATGCAGCCTTGAATGATTTAACAAACTTCTTGCTTTGCCAAGGTCAGTAATTCCTAACTCGGATATTAACAAACCACAAATTAGCTGCCAAAAAAACGTGGAAATTATTATTCACAATCATTAATTTTTAATACTTCATGTAGCTTATGAAATTTTAGCTTTAGGTATAGCCCTGAAGGTTAAAAAGTTTTTTTTTACCWGCTGTGGTTCTCTTGAAATCAAACCAGCTGTAAAATACTGCCTACTTTTAGGCTCAAAATAGCTGAAACCACCATTTCCTGTGGTTTCACATGAAGCCATACATTTAGTGATGAGTGTGCCTACTGTTGTAAAATGAGGGCACAGGGCATGGCCTGGCAACTCAAAAAGGGCGTTTGTCAGYCCAGTGAAGGGCAAGAACTGATCACAGATCAGAAGAGCCTGAAGCAATTAGGGAGGATCTTGGATTTTTCTGTTCTTTGCTGTATTGCTACCTCTCATGACTTTACCAACAATTATTTTCAAGAGATTTTTGAGCTGCAGATCCCAGAAACCAGGCAGCTACACAGAAATTGCCACTTTAAAAAATAATATAGCTCTCATCATTATGGGAATAACTTWGGAAGTATAGCTTGGGTACCCACAATAGCTCAGAGAGAATCTGTCAGGGAAAAGCTAACCTATTTTGCTCCTTCATTTTATGATTTGGGGATATATTTAAGATTATTTAGYGTTACCTCCTGTGTGCAGTAACTAAAATGCAAGAGATTAATTCTTCCCCTCCCCAAAAGTTAGCACTGAATGTTAAAAATAGTGCTTTTGTGTGCAAATTCTCTGTTCTGAAACTTTCAGTGGTCTCACGTCTGTGACTGTGAATTTGAATTAATATTAGATGCAGAWGGATATCATCTCTCCTGTTGATGAAAACCAAGGAGATACTAACAATGAAGAGAAGTATTCAAAGTTGCTGATGGTATTATAAATCATATTTCTATATAGGTTATATAAAGGAAATGTCAGATTCAACAGAAAACAAAGGACCCTCTTTGCCACCAAGTTGTCTGGATGACATTCTTATGATTTCAGTGAGAGAAAGCAGCATATTTACAGGTCTTTCTTTTAAGTCATTTTAAAACATGAAGTCGAATCACTGCCTCCCACAGAAATACAAAAGCAGTGAGGGGGCCTAAAGTGATTTTCCTGTTTAAAACACAATGTAAAGAGAATTCAGACTGAGACRAGGCTTATTTAAATAAAAGACAGTAAGGCATGCACAAGAGAATACATGGATGAATTATGCTCTGATCCTAACAATGCTGGAAGGTTAATAAGCTTATACTTACTTTACCCTGACATGCCATATGGTAGATGACTCTTTACCTTTTTTCAGCTGGAAATGTCCTCTACTGAATGTCTAAAGTTGTATGAAATGGGTCTAGTCATATTCTCACTGGACAAAATACCTTTTATTTGGGCTGTATTTGATATCTTTCCTTATCAGTGTGGAAACTTSAGAAATCACAATATTTCAACTACAAAGAATGTGTGCACACCCCAGTACTTGCTGGTCTATTAATGATAATGCAGAAGAGGCACAGACAAAGGAAAATGCTTCTGTCCTAAGGGTACAGAYAGCCCTGGGGCAACACAAGGTGCCTGCCCAGTGCAAAGGAGTGAACACCTGGCAGAATATTAAATTCTCCTGAACACCTCCTTTCAGGCTAATAAACTCAGCTCTGAAACCTCTCTGCGCTAATTTTGTTGAAGGTAAGCCCAAATCACTTGTGTTAATCTAAGGAGATAAAATAGAACATATTCCAAAATTATTTCTTATTGTGCACAACTTTATTTGGATTGATGAATGCTCTTGCATGATGCCTAATGTTGGTGAGACAGCGTGAAGCCAAATTATGTCACTCAGTCACAGTTTTCTTGAGAAAATCAGTTAATTTTCCATAATTAGGCTACTGTGCATATAATAGCTGAAATCCTCCATGTATGATTGGTGTAGTGAGGAAAAAAATAAATTGAAAAACAGAAAGAAAAAGGTAAAGAAAGTATAACATGCTGCCTTTTTTAGAACATGTTTTCTTATTTTTGTAATAATGATAATGCCTCTTCAAGGATGCTCTGGAACAGACTGGGGATATCTATGTGCTGACAAAGATGTAGCTTTAGGAAAGGAGTGACTGAGAATAATGTAAGYGCATACTTACAAGGCATACTGGAGCCTATAGAAAAGTGGCTAGGAGCTTAACTCTCATTTATRTTCATCATGTTCCATGTGTAGATATTCATTTAAAAATTGATCACTGAATAGGTAAACCTTAAAAAAAATCTCACCTGTAGGCTTTTGAAGAGAGAATTTGTCAGCAAGCCCTTGTACAATACTCCCCATGGAGTTGGCTGGGGCCCACTAGGAATTAAGAACAGTGTATCACACTGATTTAAAATGTAACATAATCAATATCCCTTCTATAGGTCAAACAAAGAAATTATTTCATGGAAATGTACCTTAGACAGGGGGCTTTCTTACTGCCTCCAGCACAGTCAGAGCACGACTTGTAGCATACGTCTAGTCATTAGCTAGAAGCCAGTCCTGTCCTTCTAACTGACTAGAACTAAGCTGACATTTCAGCATGTGAACTGAAAGTCAAACATCTTCTTTCCGGGTTTATAGTACTTGCTGCAATTTATAGAAGTGAGTATAAGRCATAGATTTCATATGTGAGAAAATATCTGGGCAAATAAGTCCATCAACTTGTTTATTATCAAGGTCGAGGAAGAGGAGCAGAAGAAGAAAGTAAAGCAGGCTATTATSATGCATAACTGATGTCCAAGGGTGAGGTAGGCAGCAGGCAACAGACTGTTCTTCACAGGTTTTCCATACAGAWAATGTGAAACCAGCTGTCCCAGTTCTGGGGCCAGGACACAACCACCACAGAGATTCTGCCTTTGGCTGGCTTCATGACTGCTGTGTTGCCACAACAAACTGATGCTTGTTGGCAAGGTCACGTTCTGTCACATTTCTGTTWTGACCCCTGGGGCAGTATCCAGGCTCCTCGAGGGGACAGAGCGTACCACCCTCCTATTCAGACACCGTTTTCTCCCTTATGAATATATCTATATGTTGCAGTGCAGCTTTTAACCAGAATTTGTGTGCTCCCAGAATGTCCTTGTGCACCAGCAAATTGGCTTTTTGTGGGAAGCAGGKTTATTGGATCAGATAAAGCAAAATGAAAATGGCTATCCCATTTCAGTGTTCTTGAATAGTTTTTCATCAAGGTGTTGCACTGAATCTCATAATTAGCCCAGGAATCTCTGCATGGTTCTCTATTCCCTACTGTAGTTACACCAGCATTTCAGTTTCCCAGCTATAAACTGGAATTCCTTGCAGGGTCTGGTCACAAGTTCACAATGGCTTTATGATACAGTAAAAGATGTTCCTGTAATAAGATAATGTGAGGCCTTTAACAATCTTACCAAAGACTTTTGTCTTCTTTGTTATTCAGGCATAGGGACACAAAATTCTTCAACTGTGATTAGTCCATATAAAGCACCTTTCAGAAAGGGATCTATCTTTATAGATTATAACATATAAATAAACACAGGAGCTCAGCTGCTTTTTGCCCTGTTCYATATATCACATACACTAGAGCAAAGMAAGTATATTTGCTCAATAGGTGATRTGTGGAGAGCRGGATGACAGATACAGTGAAGATAAGAAAGACTAATGGAGTTACTGAGACCACTTCCTGTTGAATCATTTATCAAGTGTTTTGTCAGTTTACAGATTTCTCAAATCCCAAAGCACACTCAAGACAGAATAATGCACAATKCTCCGGACTTCCATCATTAGTTCTGACTGAATATATTAGTTTTAAATTGCTTTTGGTGTCAATGATCCAATTATCTGGTTAAACATAGGTTCTAGTTATTGAATAATCAGTAAAAGAGCAAGAAGGGTTAGAGGGTACATGTGTATTTGCATATTTACCTTATGCTGTCCATATGTGTATTTTCTAAGAAGACACTGAAATGGAGCCATGGAATTCTCCTTGCTTTTATTGCAGTTATCTGCCCTAAATTCCTAATGGAAAATCCAGATATCATAATGGCTTTAATACTTTCTAATTATGTATTTGTTCAGCAAGTCTCAAGGCATCCTTAAGAATTTCTTTCCCCATAAATCTTCGAGAACTGCAAGAAGGATTTTCATCTCTGTCCAGGGATCAAACCTTGTAGTGCAGTCAGGAAATCAATTTGGTTTTGCTGAATGACTTAATTGGCAAGTGGGAGGCATAGGATACTGCAGAGATTACAGTAAACCTCCTAGAGTAAATAGGTATTTACAAAATCCCTCATTCTCCACGTGCACAAAATCTTTCCATTTCAAACCTGTTCTTGTCCTTGATTTACTGTTTTAAAATATGTCTTCATATCYAAACCAGAGAAGAAGCTGATGTCATTTCTTCTTGCACCCAAAGGACAGGAGCTGCTACTTCCTGCTGAAGGGCAGATTTACAGCATGATGTCAGTAATAAGGGATTGTGAGTAGGTGCAAAGAATTCCAAAGGAATTCCAGAAGCTGAATTTTTGGTAGTCAGGCACTGAAAAATTCCTATATAATATTTAATAAATGGGAAAGTCAGCAAATGGAGTTGTAGACACCAGTTGTTTCAGACAACTCATGTCAGGCAACATTTCAACACACTGGATCAAAATGCTTTTGTCTAGAAAAATAAGATAGGGCTGGGAAAATATTTCCTTAGACTGCAGCTTTTAGGCTGTTAAAKCAGCCAGGTAGTCTTCCTTAGATGCTTCTTAGGAAATAAATGAGTACCTGCTCTGCAGGATACACACTATTGCTATAGATTTTTATGCACTTGGGTTAATTTGTGGTTAACAAATTAATCAATAACCATTAATTACTTGTATGGTAAGAGGAGTTATCTCCGCTTTACATATGGGGAATTGAGTCACTGGCTAAAACAAATGATATATCAAGGCTAATCTTTAGTCTTACACCTTACCTGAGCAACCATCCTTCTTTGCTTGTATTTTCCCCTTCCAACTGAAGCAGAAGATTAAATAAAATTCCTCTTAGAAAGGAAATAAGTATCACAATTCTCCTATGTGCATTGCTTTTTAAAAACAGACATAAAGCTCCTGATGCACAGAAGCATTAATACAGAAAGATCTGTGTGCACAGGAAAAAGATAAAAGGCTGAGTAGATAAAATAACTGACACATGTACAATCATTCACATGTTGGGATCACATACTGCATGCACGGGACAGTAAATCCATGAGTACTGGCAACGTCAATAGGACTTCCAGGATGCCAAACATTTAGAAATTCCAGACAAATGGCCAAGTTCTTCTGGTCAGCCAAAACTTACATGCAAGAAAACAATACACATTMCAGTAAAAGTGAAATACACATAACCCTCATCAAATATAAAGGCCAGAAARTGGTGATAACAAACATTCCCAAATGATTTAAAGGCTAAGATGCCTCCTCTATGTAGTTTTTGATCAATCCCCATGAACTTAAAGAAATTATCCTAGCCAACAGTGCTTCGTTGCTCCTTTTAGTGAATTTTGATGACCACTTAGAATATACATTTGAATTTCCTGAAGATAAGCACAAATGTATATATGTACACTCTGGCTGTACATACTAGATAACAAAGAYAATACTACTTAGAGTTTGCTGAGAGAAAGTTATCTAATTTTACCATGAAATTCATTCTTTTGGTTTTTTCTACAGCTTATCTAATGAACGCAGGATCTGTTCCTTTGCCAGCACTGGGATACTTCCATTTCATGATCTGATTTATCATGGTTGCTTTTCTTTGTGCACTAGGAAAAGAGCTCCTCAATTTTGTACAAACAGAGCAAAAACTATTTACCTGTAAATCTAACTAACACATGCAAACTTACATATTTACACATATGATTAAGATGCTTGTATGTTATGAAAGACAGAACAGGAAATACAATAATCCTGTGACCCATCAGGGCAATTTTCTGAGTCATGGTTTGGTTGAATGACATTGGTGTTTTAGTTATTTATTAAGATATTAATACCCTCCAGGGATAAGATTATCATCTAGGCCAGTTCAGCAATCCTCATTTTCTTCCATGACATTCTGCAGTTTTTCATCATCTGAGAATTTAATGTAGAATATTTCACGATTCTGAGGCACAATACATAAAGCAGTGTTCTTCTACCCAAAAAATAATGACATACCCAAATTCTTATATCAGTAGTCTATGGAATGACAGAATTGTTTCATTATGCCTATATTTTAGRTCTTCCTTAATTTCACACTTTACTCTGTACTTACTAAAATTACAACTTCATTTCAGGAAAGCTAATTTCTTGAAGCCTGGGACCAACTCCACCCACTTTGGTGAAAAGGTGAAGCCTGCCTTCTCCCACAGCAGGTACTGGAACAATGCTGTCAAGCTGTCTAAGCTTGAAAAGAGTTGAAAGATGAGAACAAGGTTGTGCATGTTGTGTCTGACTGCCCTGAGTGAAAAAGAAAGCCAACATGTGTCAACAACCAGCTCAAAAGCCTCACCAGTTTGTTACTCCTGAAATTTTATACTAACTTCTGCAGTTATCCCAGGCAATATTAGAAATTACCTCTGAAAAAACATAAAATTATTTGCAAAACCTGAGCTACTTTTTGCTGCTGGTTTTACTGCAGTCAGTGTAACAATCACTGAAGCATTAGTGAAATTTTTGCTTCGAAGTGTGTTGCTCCATGTTCTAAGCCCAAAGTTTTGWTTAGGTCCAGGATCACTGATAGAGTCTGAGCCAAGAAAAGGCCAATCCTGAAAGATGAACATTTTCTTTCTTCTGTTGGCTGTGTGCCAACACCATAGAAATTATTTCTCCCATTGCGTACACTTCCTTGAGTTTCACAACTGCCTGAAGCTCTGTTGGAATGCATGATCCCTTTAGAGAATGACAACTGAAAAATGTCATTTTTTCCTGTGTAAATGTTGGTTGGGTGATTTTTTTCCATTTGAGGTACTTCTACTTTCTCTTTAGAATCAGAGTTTACTGCATTCATTATAGGCATAGAAGATGGTAAATCTATTTTTTTTATATAATCAGGGTATCTGTGTTCAGACAAAACAATTCACTAAAATTAGAGTGCACTGCATCTCTGTTTAGAAAACTTAGTGCATACTGAGAAAGGAAGGAGGAGACAATGTAGCTACTTGAGAAGTCATCTCTAGAGTTCTGAGAACAGAGCAGTACCTCACATGCTGTCAGCAACTGGACCCTTGCTCAAGCCTCAGACACCATCACAGAGATGACAGCAGGATTTATTTGGATCCCTGCTTTTGTTCTCATCCTACTCTGGGAACTGGCTCATGAAGACAGCTGTACTTAGAAGTACCCCCACACTAATGCTACCCACATTAAATGTCAGCCTAGTTAGTCAGCCTGCTCCAGCTCATACTATGTGGTCAGAACTGTCTCTGTATGACATTAACATTTGAGATGTGTTTCTCAGTTATCAGCAATCCTTTTCCAGAAAAAGATAAGTTATTACTTTAGAGAGAAAAAAAAAAAAAAAATCAGTTCTCAAGGTATCAAGACCACAACATCCCTTTATACTTGGATATGAAACACTGGGAACATTCTCCATTTCTTCTCTTTTTTTTCTACTATATATTTATATACCCATCTGACATTTCTATAAGCTTTTGGGGGTGGTGCTTTCCTCTTTATGACTAACTTTACTGAACACTAATATGTCTGTCTTGATACACACATGCAGATGAGTCCCTTCTCCCAGAACATTACCATATAAACCAAGGTCAGAAGATTCAGTTAAAACTCAAGTTGTTTCTGGCACAGCTCTACTTCTGTAAACGAAGCACATTACTTATTTATCCTAGCTGATTTTTTTTTTTTAAACAAAGCAGAATTCCAGTAAGAGCATTGGAAGCACTGCAGTATTTCTCAGTCCACTGGGTGGAAGTTGATGATTCAGGACACACATATAAAGAACAATCTGGGAAATGATGCTTGGCATTTTAGAGAAGTAAAGCAAAATAAAAAAAAAAAAAAAGGCATGCAAAACTATGTAGGACAAAGACACGAAAGAAGAAACAAGTCTAATACATGGACTGAATAAAGAAAGCAAACTCACAAATACCTTTAAATGGCACTTGCTCCCAAAAAACCAAAGCAAATTAATATCACCAAGACTCAACTCCCTCATGGAGATGCTCTAGAAACAAAGAACAACAGATGACTCAGAGAGGAGCAAAAGAGCAATGAAATATTAACTGAACATAGACACTCTTGATGTAAAAGGCACTCTCTGTCTCCAGTCTGCATTTGTGTGTACTGCATGAAGAGGAAGCCRGCACTGCACTATCCCAGCGTACACGTCCCCTTGGTGGGCTGTAACCCTGCTAAAATAATTTCTCTCAGCTCCCTTYACATTGTCCCAGCAAGTTAGATAAAGTCCTAGAGAGCATCTGCCGTCTGGGGATTTACATTCACTGAAAAATTTAACAAGCAACACAAGATTATCTACCCAGCCTTTCAGACAGCTCTAGATCTTTATACTTAGTCCTTAATATAATTCCTACCAGCACCACTCATCTTCATCATTCAGGCTATCAGCCTCCTGTTTCCTTACAAATTTTCTGTCAGCTAAAACCTCTAGAGAAACTTCCTAAGCATCTCCCTTTTTCAAGAAGCAGATAACAGAGCTTCCCCTTCAATACTTCTCTGAGGCAACTAACAGCTGTTCTACTGTTAACTGGGAGATGTCTACCTGGTAAGCACTTCAGCTTCTCTGCTGCTACYCCAAGCAGTTATCTCTTCAAATGGCAGTATCATGCAATTGTGGGATAGTGCAGAAGGGAAGGTTGTAACATAACCTACACAGCATAAGTCAAGGAATGGTGCTGACCACACGAAACAGTCTCCTTTGCACCCAGTTTAAAAGACAATACATACAAGCAATGATGGCATTATATAATGAGTAAGTGTGCTGTATGACCCTGAAGTGACCTGCTGCAGTTGTCATTCTTGCTGCCAGATAAACTACTGTGGCAACATAATAACAGCAAAGAAAATGCATCAGTCTGTAAGGCTTGGCAAACCATTCTGGAGTGATTCCAGGAATGACAAATGGGTTTGAACAGCCAGATGTAGCAGCATGAAGTGACTACACTGTATGGACAAAGACATAACAAATTTCTGGAAAGTGTCCATCACSAATACAGTTAGAAATAGTTGTCACTTTAGGAGATGGAGCACACACAACACTGAATACTGTCATGATCTGTGTCTCAGTTCAATGTCAATAAGACTGCTTTGGAGTCGATATGGATATGTAGCTGGACAGGAACGGCCTATAGGAGACTTGCCTCCATTACTGGGGTTTCTGCAAGAGCACTCTACATTGAAAAGTTCTGGTGCTCTGTGTGTGTGTGAATATTATGCCTAATTATAGCCTATATTGACTAGTTGGCCACATAATAAATTATCAATATCCAGAACCAAGCAACAGCATCACTAACTTACTCTTAGACACAATTTACCCCCCACCTAACCCCACCATCAGTAGGGAAGCTAAAGGAGCAGCATCTCATCCAYGTCATGAAAAGGAAACCCAGAAATAAACAGTTGTGGTGAGAAAGCAGACAGGATCTGCTGCAGCCCCGTGCTGCATGGCCACAAACTCTTTTTGTTGCAACTTGCGTTTGCAGAGAAGCTGAACATGAGTCAGCAATATGCCTTTATGGGGGAGGGTGTGGCATACTAGGCTGCACTAGACACCAGGTCAAAGTGTCTTATTCTTACTTATTCTCTCTGTATAGGACTTTCGAGCTGAGTACTGTACCCAGTCTGAGCGCCTCAGTGCACAAAAAGACACTGTCCAACTGAAGGAGGTCCAGCGGAGGTGTCCTAAGATGCCTAGAGAACTGAAATGCATGAATTAGAGACCTGTGTTTGTTCAGTCTGCAGAAGAAAATTCTGTGCAGGTATCTACCTGCTGCATTAACTATCAAATGGGTGGTGGTAGGAAACACCAAGCCACATCCTTCTTCGAGGCACACTGGGAAAGGCTGAGAGGCAAGGAACACAGGTCACAGCCAGAGAAATTCCAGTCAATTCTAGCAAAACTTCACAAAGAGAAYGGTACTGGATTGGTGGTGGTGCTCAGAGAGGCCAAACAGTCCTCGTGATCATGGCTCAGAGCCACTTTCAGGTGAAAAGCAATTTCCAGCTCCTTGTGTGGGGAAGCATGGAGCTGATCTGGACATTAACCATCACTCCATGAAAGGAGTTACCTTAAGCCCACAATTTAATAATAATTTGGTTTTGTGTGTGTCAGTGCTCTATGCTGCCCAGCTGCTTCATTTGCAGTGCTTGTGGAGGAACTCAGGCTGTGCTGGGAGCTGCACTTCTGGCTCAGGATGTGGGAGGATGTGGGTTGCTGGTGTGTGGTGAGAGGGAGAGAGGTATGAAATTTGATTTGATGGTGCAAGTTCACATATTAAGCTGAGAAGACAATTTGTAGGAGTGAAGAATATGGTAGGCTACAAAAGAGGGCTTTCTTTTTCTGTGTAAATGCCTATCCTCTCATGGAAGCAGTAAAATATATCCAGAAACACAGTGTTTKGTAAGTCAGATTTGAAAATCTCTTTTTTTTTCAATCAGCTGCCATGGAGAAATAGGAAGAAGAAAGTACACTTATGTTATTGTGGAAATCAGAGAACCAAAAGACTATTTTGAAAATATTATAAACATATTTTTCAAGAGTATTATTGTGGCCATCAAAAAAACACACTTTTTAGTGTAAACCATGGTATTCTCCAGAAGTCAGCTAATTGKGAGGGAGAATAAATCCTTTGCACCCATAAAAGCTCTTGATTTTAGCATTATTTTGGTGATAAATGCCTGTTTAGATCATAGACGTATGTTGTGTTAGCATTATGCTTGAGCTTTCAGAAAGCAGAGATGAGGTTAAAGGTTTCAAGTCAATACATAGCAGCACAATGATATATAACAGCACCTGTGTATGACCATCAGGTTCTATGCTAGACATTTAAAAGCAAAGAAAAAGAAAACAGAAGGAAGATATTTTGAAGCAGACTTACAGCTGTTTTGCTATCAATATCTGAAGGAAGATGAAAGAGAAAAGAAATTACACTCAAAAGAAAATACCTATAAAAGAGAAAGGAACCTGTGCCAGCTCCTACGAATGGATGATGATTCTCCGTTAGCTCAAACAAGTTCATTGCCATGAACAATGCCAGAGCCTTTCAGTCTTTTTCCATATAGTCTGATATTTCCCAAAAAGGGGGAAAGAAATGTGAATAGCTATTTGATTTATCTGTAAGTATCCTCTTAGGATAAGATAAGGAAAAATATGTCTAAATTAACACTGCCAAAGCTGATTAAAGAGATTTTGCTGCCGAACAATCTGAAAGACTTACAACATTTCTGAAGCATGAAGATCACAGAATATTATGAATTATGGAGAATGTAGTAGGATTCAGAAACAAAAAAAAATAATTTGTAAATGTAAAAGGTGTTTGAGGTGGAAAAGGAGAAGACATGTCTATGGTCAGCCCACAAATCAGTAAGCAAGGATAGGAAAACGAAGGTTGTGCAGGACACAGAAGGAAGTATCATCCCCAGTCAGTTGTGAACCACTTCTGCATTTTGCTAAAATTTTCTTCCTTCAGAATCCTCTTAGCTTGTTTTAGATTAGATCAGAAAATATGCCAATAGTGCAAACATATTCAGAGCCAAAGTCAAAACACTTCTTAGGAAGCTCAAGTAGATGAGGTAAATTATTAAAATATGACGAAATATGATGAGTTCTGCCCTGGCCTTTTACCATTAGATCCTCAGGTCCTCACCCCCCCCCCCCCCCCCTTTGCCTGACAGGGCATCAAAACTCTGATTCCTGTGGACAAGGGCCTATTATGTGTTTTGGCTACTTTGCACAAAACAGAACCACAAAAGCTGCCTTCCACTTTGACCATCCTAACATTTATTAGCATGGTGATTACACTGCTCTCTTGGAGAGATGTGGACACCTAAATTCATATCTCCAAATCAGATGAAGGATTCAAATAAATCCAAAAATTCTGCATTTCAGTTTTCTGAAGAATGTCACAGCTTGAAAATCACAGCTCCAGCAAATGTGAATCATAAGGGGAGAGTGAAAAGCTGTCTATGAAGAAACAAAAAAAAAAAGTCTATTCCTTAGCATTTTCAGATCTTGAAGGTCAGGATACTGWTCATCAGCTTTTGAATTCCATTGAGCTACTGTTGAATGCTATAGCTCCTAAGTCCCTTCATGGTGAGTCTGATTCCTGGTTATATTCACATTTCTAGTCCATGCACATTGTGATGGTGCTACTGAGTACTTTCATCTKCTCTTTTGAGATAGCTTTGACACTAATTTTGTTCTTCTTTTTAATGTTTAATTTCTTTTGGAGATCCATGAAGTTACCCAACAATGAGTACATCTGACAAAGCCCAAACTTTTATAGTTTTCCCTGTGGAAAACAACAGGCTTTGAGTAGTCTGAGCACCCTTGTCAGTTCTTTCACTCACTTCTGTGYACTTAGCAGTATAGACTCATGCTCTTCCAGGATTTCTTTTTGCCCAATGTCTATTACAAAAGAAAATTGTCTGCCTGTCAGATGTTTTCCTGTCTCAGTTCCTTTGAAGGACTGTTCTCATAATGATTCCTTTTTGTTCAGTTCTTAAAGTCTGTTTCATTTCRCATTCTACAAAAGAAGCATAGATCATCTTTTCTTCTTTTGATGTTCTCAGTTGTCTTGATTAAAACTGTTCATAAGAAATGGAGAATCTAGGATAGGGCAGAATAACCAGGTATTGAAAAATACATTTGTGCTTAGCTGTTCAGTTCACAGGGAGGAGAGAAATGGCATGAAGGAATCAATACCTTAGAAACCATTGTGAAACTTACTTTAAAAAATAGATAGATGGTGAATAGTGACAACACTTCAGGGTTTGCTTCAGGCCTGTTATTGTAGTCTAAGATTCAAGCTTCTTCCCATTTTTCTTTCTCTCTCCTTCCCCTCTTATCAGGGATGACAGCATCATCTTCCTACTCACTAAGCATAAGCAAGGCATCATCCCTCCCCAACCCCCCTCCCAGATTCCCTTATATTTTGGCTCTGTTTAAATCTTATTATTCCTTTCTCCACAGCTTTGCAAAGACCATCGTGTTTTGTCTGAGAGACTGGCAAAGTGTTTGCCCACAGACCAATAACCTTATGGCTTGACTGCAGTCACCTCCACTTTCCCAGCTCTGTTGCCTCCAGTCTTTTTGCTGCTTTGTCTATGCCAAATATCACTGATACTTTCTACTTTGCCTTTTACTTACATAACCAGCTCCACCTTGCTTTTCATTTCCCACCTAACTGCTTCCAACAGAACTGTCTTTCTTAAGGCTTTAAAGACTGCTACTAGGTTACATCATWGCCCTCCTTTGCTACAAAAATGACAATGCTAGTCCATGTTACTCTTCTAACAAACAGTTATCTGTAAATAACTTTCCTGATCTGTCATGATTGATATGTACATAATATGAAAATTCCTTTCAGAACCTAGGAAAGCTTCACCAGCCCATTCTTCAATTTCTTTCTTAAGTCTTCTCTTCTCCAGGTCTTTCAGTTAGTCAYAAATATTTTGGAGGGTAAACTAAGACCACTCTATAGCATGCAGAATCACATAGATGAAATTGCCTCTTCCACTACAGAAAACAGAAAACAGGAGATGAGCAGGAGAGAAAATAGGAAAGATGGGTTAGAAATGACAGCTTTAGAGCAGGTCTCAGGTGAACTGCATCCTGACCTCGCTCTACTCCAAGCTGCATGTATCAGGAAATTCACATCATCCAGTTTTCCAAGCTGGAGAGGCAAAGGGCTCTRCAACCCCACAGGGACACCCTAGTGCAGTGGGAGGGCAGCACAACGGACAGTGAGGTCAGCACAGCCACTCCATGCACCAGGCACTGAGTTTGGACATGCTGAGCTGACCTCARACTGGCTTTCCAGAGTCCTCTGCAGGGAGAATGAGAGGCTTGAGAGACAGAGATTCCATTTGTGAACCCAGCATTAGTTTCTCTGATTTTGTATATGGCTGCTCAATGGTAATAGAAATACTGTCTAGTTTCATGTTTATTCTCTCTTTTTTTTAATGTAGACTTTGACCTGCAGCAGAATTTAACACCTTGACAGGGAATTTACCTCTTCTGCTTGATCTTTTCTTATGAATGTTCTTGCCCAGGTTTTCTGCATCAGCTAAATAAAGAGATCTTCAGACAACATCCACCAGCTTACTTCAWGTGACATCACTTTGAAAGGGCACAGAATTATGCAAGTTTACACTTGATGATGACAGTACCCAACAGTCCTTTCTTTACAATTTTATATGCACTTTAACTAGAAACATCCAGTCCTGAAAACAACAAGAAAGACTTTAAAGGTTTAGTCACGAWGATACAGGGCCTAGAAAACAGAAGAGGATGCAAAGCAGAAGAGTCCATGCGATGTAACAGACTCAGAAATCTTTAAAAAACTAGGTGAGACAGAAAACAATCTGGTTTTCTAGCTTTTTTTTTTTGCTTATAAGCACAAGTGACATTTGCTTTGAGAAAAGGAAGGAAAGCATGCTATAGTCATCCTGGCAGATGTTTGTACCACCACTTAGATCTCAGTCCCACATTGCTGGTTTGGCATTTGGAACAAATGACAAGGGAAGACATTTTAAGCAAGGGAAGGGACACAACACAAGCCTCTTAAATCGACAATTAAGTTTGTGCAAATGACAGCCAATAAAGTAGTTAACATTGATAAACTCCACTTTATTCAGCTTAGAGATGCTAAAATATCAAGAAAAAATTTAAAAACTTCTCTCTCATTCTGTTTCCTTCACTGGGACCCCTCTGCCTTTTCCATCCTGATGTCAGGAATCTGGGTCTTCTGTATAGACACCAAATCCTGATCAATAACAGAATGATAAAAGACAAAGTAGCAGAGAGGCCAGGAGSAGCTTGTCTTTCACTCCTCAGCATGGCTTCACCCTGACAAGCAGAGATTCCCTTTTCCCTCTAGCCCAGCAGAACTGGARGAAGTTTCCTGTTATTCACCACTATCTTAATCTCTGAGATCTGACTAAAGGAAGCAGACCCATTTTTCCCCTTTGTTGCCCAAAACTGTCACTCTTCACAGATACCTGTGATCCCATCAGTGTCCTCCAACAGGCAGCTTCTTCTGTAATTTCCTCTATAGCTAACTTGCTCTGAGGTACCTTGAACATRTTGTCACACTCTCTGCAAGGAGGAGAGGCCCAGAGCTTCTGCATTCCCTCTGGAGCATTTATTTACAGCCATTAATCTTTCCAGAATTCCCTGTTGTAATTGCCTCTCTGGAGTGTATAGCCCCAAATCTCTTGGGTTAGGGCAGTATRTAAGCAAGGCATGGCAGAGGCCAGAACCTCTATAACAGAGGTCACATTTRTTTCTGAGGCAAGGGAATACTCATTCAGTCAGCTCAAAAATACTCTGTGACTGAATAAATTCTGAAGAAACTGAAGAGGAGATTAGAGTACCAAATCCCAGGCAAGGGAAAACAAGCAGTTGTGATGGTTAATAGACACAAGGACAGCTCATAGGAAAAGAATAATGAGACACGGAGCATGATGTAACAGAAACAGGCCAGATGGTGGTACAGCTGTGGGGAAACTCAGCTAGCTCTGAAATGAGTCTTCAGTTATTCAGACTGCTGACTGCAGACCCAAGCCACTGACTGCAAAACAAGCTCTGGTTGTCTCAAGCAAGCGGCAGTTTGTTAACAATTACTCGATTGAAAGAAAAGTGGAGCAGGTGATTCTAAGAAATCTACTATGACACATCTGTTGAAGAGCCACACCAGAACGTCCACAGCCTCTCTTTCTTCCCATGACACAGATTTAGAGGTACTTCAGAAAGTAGAAATATAACTTACACCRTAAATAACTCAATAGCTAATAATTTTACTCAGTACTGGATTATCCAGTTGACATCAGTTCTAGGAAGTCTTTTGAGGTCATTCAATACCCGCATGGATGACTCAGTGTGAAAACAGGAAAATGAATCCATAAATAGTTTGAAAATGTAGTAGTGCAGAATCTCTGTGATATCTGTGAATGCCTATAGTCTACCAGTGATAAAAGCCACAAAGTAAAAACATAACATTAGTCTAGGTAAATTCTCACATGAATCGGATTATTTCCTTAGAGACACCAGTCTCAGATTACTCTCAGATTACTAACTTTCACACTAGAATTTAGCAGCTACCAGCTACCCAATATACAGCATGGTTCTATTCTTACAGTAACAAGATTTAAATGGAGCAGTGTTTCAGTTTTARAACAGTGTGCTGAATGTACGTCCCAGAAATCTCTTCTCAGGAAGTGGGCTATGGAACCAAACACCAGTCTCCAAAGGGGTGAAAAATGAGAAGTAGAAATTATTTCAAATGACTTTGCATATAAGTACCTAGAAACTGTGTAAACCCTATGATTACCTGAAAGGAGGTTGTAGTGAGGTGGGGGTCACTCTCCCAAGTAACAAGTGACAGGACAAGAGAAGAAGGCCTTGAGATGTGCCAGGGGAGGTTTAGATTGGATATTAGGAATAAATTCTTCACCAAAAGGGTTGTCAAGGATTTGAACATGCCGCCCAGAGAAGTGTTGAATCCCCATCCCTRGARATGTTTAAAAGACATGTAGATGAGACACTTGGGGCCATGGTTTCATGGTGAAGGTGGCAGTGCTGGGTTAATGGTTGGATTCAATGATCTGAGAGATCTTTTCCAACCTAAATGATTCTCTGATCCTATGATTCTATAATTTAATTCATCTTCTGGGATTTAAAGAAAAAATCTGCAGCTGATATAATAATATACAGAATATTGCAGTTTCTGACTCTGGTACCGAAGAATTTCATGCACAACAAAGGCAGGGTTCAGTACCAGAATATTCAGAGACATTTAATGCTCATCATGAAACATTAGCTTAATTGTTTCCCCAACTAAGTAATGTCATCAGTCTGCAATTTGTTGACATTCTCCCATGCAGTTCAAGTGATTTTCAGTGGATYATGACAAGTGTCACTGACAAGTGCTTGCCCTTGAAATATTCATGGCTGAATGTCATTCAGGTGGGAGGTCAACTGTCTACCACTGTATGAGCAGTGCTGGGGAAGGTGGGAAGAATGCAGTTTTTTCCTCACCTGATTAAATCCTCCTACACGTATCATCTATTTTTGCTCTTTTTGCCTTGCAGCCCATTGAAATGTCACAGGACATTTTTTGTCCTCAAAGCAGATTGTTTTGATATTTGTACTGTTTCATCATCACACTCCTTATCTACACAGAAAAGGAACTGCTGTTCTTTTTCATTGAGAAGCATCAGATGTTTATTGTTGTACTGACTCTGTTATACATAATTATAAAATCTCTGGATTTATTTACTTGCTATTAGTTCTTCCTCTCCAATATCATCCCTCTTTGAAATTCCTGATTGTAATCCCAATGTTCAGATGTAAAGATGAGTGACACTTTATGAGAAGGAATAGCCAGGTAATATGTGGCTCTATGTGTTTTTTTCTGGTACTTCACTTTTGGAGAACTCATTCTGTCCTTCAGATGGCCTATAAGCCYTGTAGAATATTTCACTGTTAATAARCCATTTTTCTGCAAAAAAAAATTKAACCAACTGAGTAAGGTATAAGAATGGATGAAGCAAATGTGTACCATAGCATTTTGTCACCTTCTTGGGAGCTTCTTGGGAGCTAACAAACTGTCTCTTCTCATGCTATGTGTAATACTGTCTTAAATAATACCCTAAGCAAGACTGATCGGACTTTACCATGAGAGATTATTCTGAAATATAACAGCTACTGCCTGGAACATCTGACATGGTGCATATCTCTCTCTATAATTCCATGTTTTCTTTCTTAGCTCTTACTCTTAAAAGAAGCCACCACCAAGAAAAAAGAGTATCACTATTTTTTAAAAGTAATGGCATGATCTTGTGTTGTGCTCCCTTTAAATAACACTGACCAGTTTTATCAAATTACAGAGATTTCTGTCAGACTATTAAGCAAGGGGAAAAAAATAACAAAAGATCAGGGAAGGAAAGAACAGATATGGGAAGAAAATACTAGGGAAGATCTATTTAAAGGAAGAATGAAGTTCCCAGGAAAAGCCTTAATATACTGCTGGGGTCAACAGAGCCTGGCATGGTTATTCAGAAAACTGAACCAGTTCACCAAGACACTATCCATTATTTTTATACTGATTAGAGCAAACTGAAGAGTATAAAAGGGATTACAAGGCATGGTTGCATACAATAKCTGAGAACAAAACTGAGGAAGTCAGTTCTAGTCCCATCTTTGTAATTCAGTCTGAATGAGACAAAATCCCCACTGTGAGCCTAGAAACCATTTAGAARGAGAATATTCATGTCTCTCTTCAGTAATAAATCATAGTGCCCATTTTTAAAAGTTCTCTGTGAACCTCAGCTTGGCACAACTGTAAACTATTTAGATTATGAAAGCTTAGACTTTGCCTCAAAATGAGCAAGCAAAAGGAAGAAACATATATCAAAATCTCATTCCTCACTTCTRAACTCATTTTGGCAAATAGAACCAGCAATAAATCCTGCAAATGTTCTGGACTGGCTCTTTCTCATTAAACTTTATCACCCATTGAAGTCTGGATTATCAGCTGACACACACACACTAATAAAGAGAAAGAACTTTTACAGCCACTAGAATGTGAATTAGGAATGTTTGATTTATAGTTTGATGCAGAAGAAACAGTTTTTACATCTGCATWACTGGCTTGATGCTGTTGCTTTGCAGCTAAGTTGGCACTCTTCACTTCAGGAAGAAGAAAGTTACTRCCATATTGCAGTTTCAGTCCACTAATTTTCTGTTGCAAGGGGACACCTAGACACCCATTGTTCAATAGTATCASCYCCTTTCACCATAAATYGTCTCCCTCATCCCCCTTGTGAGTYTTTGTGGATTATAAGATCTCTACAATCTTTTTCTCTTTCCAACACCTCCATTAATTTCTGGTCTATGCAACTGTTCACTGTTTACTGAAATCCCTCTCCTGAGGATAAAGATAAATATTTCATAATCTGCATCTCTCTTAAAAACCTTAAAGAAAGGGGAATACTAGGCATGGTTTCCCAGACAGACTCTCATCTCCACACACACATTATCTTCTGAAAAAATAAACCAAATCAAACCCAAACAAATTATTTATTTTATTGAGAGAATAACCTCAATCTCAATTTAAGGCCTTAAAGAAGATTACTGATTGTGTTGAAGATCTAGGTCCTTCAGGATCTTAAATCCTGAAGAACTTCTTAACACATGTAAGAAATAACTCAAGCTGATCTACAGGACCTTGGGGGGCAGTGAGGAAGTTTTACCTTTAGTTCAAGAGTGAAGAGATATGTTGCCAGTTTTAGCTATGGCCTGTGATATTATCTCCATCTTAGTCCCTTTTATGAATGTATTGTCACAAAGACTTTCCATGGAATAATTCCACTGATGAGAGTTTGTTTTATAATCTTACTGAAAATGTGTGTCCTTACACAGAAACTGTGATCAGAGCTATCCCATAGAAAGCTTCATACCTGCATGTGCTTCTCATGTGCACAATAACCACACTGTTATCTAAAATTAAAAACACCTACCAACCCTATGACCTCTAAGCTACAGTTGAAACACAATTTGTGGTGGAATAAACAAATGGCATCTTGCACCAAGCAGTAAGCAGTAGCAGCAATTCTTAGCTATTTTCAAGGCCAAAAATTTCTGAGGACACAGCAAAGAACACTGACAAAAGCTTAAACACTTTGCTGTAATAGAAAGCCAAAGCTGTTTCTGGGCAAACACCTGCMTGTTATCAAACACCTTAGCAATTAGATTAATTTATTGTATGGTGACATCTATGGAGACTACTTCCTTTCTCTTTGTAGGGTGGAAGTTTGAGAGGGCCTGACCAGCCTTAAATCAACAGATTTCTGTAAGGATCATGGCAACTTAGAGAAGAATGTCAACTGTTTGGAAGTAAATGTTAGAATATGTCATATGATTGCCACAGAAGAAAATGAGAAACTAACCAGTTTAATTTCTCCAAGCAGGTCTTCCTGGAGTACATTGTTAACATGCCCTAAAGCATTGATGAACTGTGACAGTTTTATAATTCTTTCTCAAACACAAAACATTGTCCAGCCATTCAGACCAAGSTCTGAGGTGACTGTTTTCAAAACATCCATCAATTAAAGTCTAAACTTAGACTGTACAATATACAGCAGGAACAAGACCAGGGTTAGACACAAGCCTTCCTATTTTCTTTAAATATGGAGGCAGAAAGGATCCAGTCTGGTCTCTGGCACAATTCAGAGCTACTTTCTGTCTTCTTACAATTAGAGCCTGCTTCAAGCACTCAAAGGTCACTACCTTTGCAGAATTCTCTCTTGGCCTACTTCTTTACTCTAAGGGATGTCACCTTTGTGGGTGAATATGGTTTTCTTGACTTCCCTCAACAGAGCATTACTTTTAATTTTATTTTTTTTTTTTTAGGGAACCCTGCTAATTATTCATGCAGACTGGTGACAGCTGAAGCAGACAGACACAAGAGTCAAGTCCTACACAGATTAATAAGGATTTCTTTCAGGACAGGAAATCAGCTTGTTACTCCTCCATTGTTAATTCACTTTCCTGGGTGATGAAATGAGCTAAATGGCAGGTGCTGGCATGTGTAGTGGAAGTGTGCGTAGGAACAGGAAAAGTGGATGAAAGCTGCTACAATAAAGAAGAAATTAAAAGAAGCGGCAGCACCATGAGGACAGGAAAGAATTCAGCAGCAGATTTAGGGTGACAGGCATGATGATGCTACAAGAGGAAACAACAGGGAGTTCAGCATATATAAGTTATGTTATAAAATGAGAATTGAAACAGCCATCATTAGAATGCCTATGAGGTAAAGCATTTCCTATGGTATATAAGGTAACAAAACAGGAAAAATAAGTGGCAAGCATTCTTACATACTTTTCACCATTTCAAGTCAAACGATTYGTATTTTCCAGATGCCACTATTTTTGAAATCTTACTTTGTATATGGGGAGACAGATTATCTGTTTATAAAACCCATTTAACAGCTACTAAATGTATCTGGTACAAAATTCATTTTGGAACCTGTTTTATWTGCTAAGACACACTAGAAACGGCCTTATTCTGCTCAGAATGCCTCGAGTTTGGTCGAAAACAGGACCTTCTGGGTGAAAAAAAACCACTGTTCTGATGTGTAAATTCTATGCGTTTCCTAAGAGTTTTGGGAACATTAAGCAGAGTCTTTCAAGCCACGACTCCGCTTTCCCGGTGAAACGCGAAGAACAGTTTTTCCGCTCCCGGCGGAGGGTCGGRCTGGGGCTGGGGGGCAGGACGGGGGCAACCCACACGTGCAGGCGGCTGCACCGAGAGCAGCCGCGGAAGGTGCCGGCGGCCGGAGCCAAAGAGGGAGAGGCACAYAGAGCCCGATTTAATCGCCCCGAGGCGCCGCCGCTCCGGCCCCGCCGACGTGACCGGCGCGGCGCTGTGGCGGCCCCGCTACGTGCGGCCCCGACCGCCGCTTCCCGGGGCTGCCGCGCCGCCCCCCCGGCTACGTGAGCGCCGGCAGCGCCCGCGGCGGGGGAGCCGGAGCCGGCCCGAGCGGCCCTTCCGCCGCGGCCCCTCCGCTGCCGTCCCGCGAACACAGCCCGGCCCCGCCGGCCGAACCGGGRCGCAGCGCCTACCGGGGTGCATTCCGTACGCCAGGARGGGCGCATYGCACAGGGAGGARTGMGGGCCTGCGGAGGCTGAGGGCATGGAGCTGGGATGAGTCCCAAGTCTGTACATTTTAGGAATGGAGAATCACAGTTTATGCTAGAGACTGGGGATTCATCARTTTGGAAGTGACTGAGATGGAGGGATCCAGGCTATTAGCTGCCATGGTTGCAGCTGTGAAAAGAAATGGTGTCCATTTCTGGGCTCCCAAGGTTAGGAGAGATATGGAGCACCTGGAGAGGGTCCAGCTGAGGGCCACAATGATGATGAGGAGTCTGGAGCATCTCTCTTACSAGATGAGACTGGGAGCTGGGCCTGTTTAGTCTAGAAAATGGAAGACTGAGAAGAGACCTCACAAGTGCATATAAGTACGTCAAAGGCAAGTGCCAAGAGGGTGGTGCCAGACTGCTTTTGGTGGTGTCCAGCAACAGGATGAGGAGTAGTTGCTATAAACTAAAACACAAGRAGTTCCATCTTAATGTGAGGAAGAATTTCTTTACACTGAGTATGTCAGAACACTGGAACAGGCTGCCCRGGGAGACTGTGGAATCTCTCTCTCTGGAAACATTCAAAATCCAGACACATTTCTGTGTAATCTTAATCTAGGTTGACCCAGCCTTGGCAGGGTCATTGGACTAGATGATTTCCAGCGGTCACTTCAAACCCTCACAGTTTTGTGATTCCGTGAAATGTGATCCTGGGTACTCCCCGTATGAAATGCCACAGCAGAAGTGTGAATATTCAATAGGCCAWGTGATTCTGGTCACTCACATTCAAATACAGGTSAATTGGGACTTGCATATCTGCTGAGAAGACTTAAAAGCGAGATAAAGAGGGTGGAAGCTTTTGCACAATAAAATGAGGGGGAAGAATACTGAAATGTAGCTCRCTAGAACTCTACCATTTCATGACAAATTATATATATATATATATATTTGCAGTAGCAGGGGAACTGGACTTGAGCAGGAGATCATTTCCAATTTTCTGATAGATGGGCCAGGAGAGTCTAGATAACTCAGTGATAAGTCATGGAAATAAATAAATASATAAACAGTAATGGCATTCCTAATGTATTTATGCCAGGACCTCCAACAGTTGTGGCAATGTGAATGCTACACACATATCTGACGTTTAGAGAGGTTGAGTATTTGGAATGAGTCTATTCCAGAGGTTTTCTTTACAGTAACCACAAAGCTCCACTGGGCTGAACTAGCAACACACAGAAGCTCTGGAGTGCAAGCACCCCTGTAAAAAGCTTTCCTAGAGCAACAAGAAAGGGGTCTATACCTGTCTGCTCTAAGAATCATCCACTGCTTAAGATGGAATGAGAACCCTGTCAGTTTCTGRGGAGTGGCCTATGTTGTACTGTAATACTGTATTCTTTATATCCTGGGGATAATAGAAAATAATCAGAAGCTTCTCTGTCAATTAAAGCAGCCTTGAAGTGGCTCTATATTTTGCTTGGGCACATCACAATAATGGGACAGTGTCCCCCTCAGTGAAAGAACCATGTAAATGAAAAAAAAAACGTAAGTGACAGAACTGAAAGAAACCATAGTAGCCCTAAATTCTCTTCTTATCACAATAAATGCAAGTCTTCATTTACATTCAACCAGCAACAAAAATTACTTTGCATCAGCCCTCCTTCACTGGCCCATGCTTCCCAGATATTTGTCCGTGCTCTCAGTACAAGCCTGTAACTTCAGGCAATCTAGTGAAAAAGCAGACAATTTCCTTTGCTAAAGTTGACCCATTAAAAAACCCCACAAAACAAAACCAACCATCAAAACTCAGTGACAGGCTTTTAAGAATTCATCAGAGGAAAAGTTTGTCTACTTGTGTAGGCACTGGCCTTGTAACAAAGGCCAACTCTCAAAAYACACATCTGCAGTAGGGAAAAAGGTAAAGTCTCTCCTGGTTGTCACGCAATCCTTCATGTCCCATACTCCAACTCAGTGGTCTCAGGCAAAACTAAAATACAAATCTTTTCACCCAGAAACCGTCATTCTCCCATTATATCTGAATTCTGGCTTGAAAAAAATTTGTACAGAGCAAACAATACATCAATCTAAAATAGGTTCCCTGCTTTTCTCTTTTCCCCCACAGGTTACATTTCTGTTCCAAGAATACCTAGTTTCTTCCCCGATGCATTAAAAAAGCCCAGTGGAGCCCCATTACTTTAACTTCCTAGCATTTCTGATACCCATAGCACTCCACTTARTGGAAAGCTGAACCTGACCTTTCTCCATGCTTGGTAAACCTTAGGAGTCTGTCCCAATTCTTTCATTGATGTGCTATAGGGTTTGTACAAGTGAATTCCTTTTTGTCAGTTTTCTCAAATGGAAAAATAGTAGTTCATTTTAATCTCATGATGCTTGAGTGTCTCCTGAGTCATGAAAGGCTGTCAGTCAACCAGAGAGAAGACATTTCCCATGGAATGGAATCTGTTTACATGAGTTTTATTAGGTATAGGTAGGAAAACCTATTCATTTCAAATTTATGAATGCTGGATAAAGCTATAAAATTGCTGTTCCATAGAAAGGTTAACATTATAGTGAATCAGCAATTTTCTACCACAGCTGGTGTCATGTAACTCCCTGAAAAGGGAAAAATGTCTAARTGAGTCACTATCATTAATAGTCTTCCATTTAAAAGAGGCTAAAGAAGTGTCTTAGAAGAAATATATGACTGCCCTTGCACCCTGTCTCTAAGAGATGGAGATGTGTCATGGTAAAATCCCAGAAAAAAAAAGAAGGAACAAAGACCAGGAAGTGGCTTTTGAAAACAAGGATGTTAAGAGTTCAAGGAACTCAAAGGAGCACACTTTGCCCAAGGGAAGTCTTTTGACCATTGTACTACCAGAAGGAAAAGGTACCTTGTTCTGAGAGAAGGAGATGGGGTTTGGAGTGTACACAGTCAGTGGCAGCCTCGCTGTTGGGAGGGAAGAGGCAGGAGAGAAAAACATGAAGCTGAGCAGATTCTTCATGTCACAAAGGGAGTATATGTGTAAAAGAAATTACAAATATGGTGCTTATGGAGAGATGCAGGAACTCAGATCATCTGCAGTGAAATCTTTCCACAGAAACAAGAAGGCATGTGCCTCCCTCATTGGTRGAACTGTTTGTTTTAACCAAGAAATTGGAAAAGCTGTGGATTTTTGGTTTGCTGTTGTTTCAATTTCAAGAGATTGCTTTCTTCTGTCTTCWCATTTCCTGCTTCAGTCTTCAGTCTTCGCTATCTTCAGTCCTACTGTATTAGGATAATAAGGCACATTTACCAGTAACAACAGAGACAAAAACTAAAGCCAAAAGTTTTAAATGATCCCACAATGTTTTCAGACATGAAGACCATGTTAAACCATGACTTAAAATTGACAACAGCTATTTCTTAAGGACGCTGTCTCTTGGTGACATTGCTCATTAACTCAGTTTTGCACTGTTGAATCATTCAGACTCTATCTAAACAGCAAGAAGCTTATGTGCTTCTCTTTTCAGCTATGAAATGTAAACATTTTTGTGAAGGCAGAAATTGTGGTTAACATGCTACATGCTTGAAARTACATTAAAAATCTCATGACTTAGSTGAAAGTAGCTGAAGCAGAAGGAAATAGGAGCTCCCCCAAGACATTCAATAACTATACCAAAGGCATGCTTCCATATACAAGTTATTCAGGCATGATGTCTCAGAAGAAAAAGCCAAGTGATGCCTCTTCACAGTTCAGCATAAAGTCTGAGAAACTCTCATCTGAGAGATAAGCCTGATTTAGAGAAGGCACCTTCAAGACTTCAGAAATTTTAATGGCCTGGGCAAATGATTTCTTTACAGTTATAGTACTGTTGTAGACAACTGTAACAGAAATGGTAGGAGTGGTATGAATGTGAATTGTTTGAGTATGAAAGTTCTGGAAGGGACCAAGCCACCATGCTCCCAGCCACCATCTTCCTAGGACAAATCAGGAACAGTCTAGGACCTGTGTGTCCTTATTGCAGTGAATTAAGCCTGGACTCTGATCCAAGCATGTCTGCATGCACCCATTTTCCAGTCATCTTGGGCACATTCATCTCCTCCTTTATCTTTCTGAGGAAAGATAAGGAAACATGTTTTCTGAGGAAAACATTCTGAGCTAGTTTGGCCACAAAATTTGTGCAACCATTTTCTATGCTGTCCCTCAGAATTCCAAGAGCAAAAGCTTACGTGCTTGACTGTAGTGACTCTAAAAGAAGAAAACTCTAACAATCCCAAGGATGACTAAGGACTGTCTTAATACAAGTATTACATAAATKAATAATGTTTTCAGTCCAAACTCTTTGTCATGCACAACAACCAGTAGATGGAGCTTATTTACCAGCACTGGAAGAGCCAAAGAGTTTCAATTACAGCAATTTTTGGATGGTAAACAGCAGCAAGTCACACTGTTGGTAAATATATTGTACTGTACCTTACAGTGCACATCTAAATGTACAGCACTAGCCTTGGTTGTGTCACTTTGTCAGTCCTTGAATTTAAGAGATAACCATCTTGTGTCATGGATCTCAAGCTCCCCCATACAACTGAAAAAAGAATTTCTAGATWCTTAGTACCTTAAAATGTCCCATCAGTCAGGACATTACACAGTAAACACTTTCTTTTCAAGTTTCCAGCTCTCATAGTTATGAAAACTCCAGAACAAGAAGCCGGATGACAAATTTAAAAGCTCTAAGGCTCTTATATCCTTAAAAAGAAAAATCTCACGAGTTTCAAGCCAATCATGATACTGGGATCTGAGTAATGATTTTTGAATACTTAGCGCAGGTGGGGAAATCACTGATTTTGTAGCACTAGAAGTGTGGTGGGTGCAGTCCTGAATAGAGTGGGGCACCAGCAGCCTCGTAGGAGCAGCCAGGATGGCAAATGACAGCACAGACTGAGAGGTTCGGACACTTTGTAGATTTTGCAGCCCCTGTGACAGGTTAGGCACTTGCTTACAGCGGGTTTGAGAGTGGCAACGTTATGTCACCTCATAGCAACAGCATATCCGTGGAGAACTTCATCTTTGCTCTCTTAAAATTGCTTGGCTGACTCACTGGTATCCATGCAGTTTGCCTGATATATCAAAAATTTATTGCCTGCTTGCCTGATGTATCAACTAGAAGTTCTTGCAATGACTTTCAAACATGGTGCCTCATTTTCTAAAATAAAKCAATTTCTAAAGTTTTAGTTAGARACAGCTTAAAGCTTTTAACTTGCAAGCCTTGATCTTTGAAAAGGCAATGGAGAMACATTCCTTACTTTTTACTTATTCACTATGTGAGCATTGAACCAGAAATTTGACATACTAGAAGTATAGTCTTAGAGATCCGTCACTGTCTACCTTATATATAGATATTCACTAGAAATATCATTGGCTAATATATCCTGAGAGACACTCTTGAAATGGACACAGCAACAGACTATCCTTGATTTTCATGGATTTGTTGTCGGGGTTTTTYCCCCCCGGCATCTATTTTTCAAATGTAAAGTTACCTACTACAATTTTACCAAGGAAGGACATTTGGTTACTTTGAGAATCTCAATTGCTGCCAGCCATTGAAGTAAGAATTAGATGAGAATAAACATCTATTAGAAAAAGCCCCTYCTTTCTCAAAAGAATGGTATTTTCTCTAAACATGCTTTGTTTTGAATCCTTTAAAGGTTTTTATTATTCTGAAACAATAAAAATCCTTGAATTGCAAACAAAACAAATGAAAATTGTTAAAAGAACCCTTTGGAAGAAATGTGCATCTCTATTTTCATGTGATTGTGACTGCTCACTGTCAAGGACCAGGAGTTCCTCAGCCAGGCAGTGCTCAAAGTAATCAGATCCTTTTAGGCATCACAGTGTCCTTTACCAGCTGCATTGTTTAGTCACTGGAAAAAAAATTAACTATGTGGGAGATGGTGTTGTGYGGAAAATCATGCTGTGAAAGGCCAGTGTCCACAAAGGAGACAGAGGAGCCCTGCAAGAATCTATTTTATTTGAATAAAGGGAGAAAGGCCACTAGGCCATGCCCCTGTAGGGTCTCTCTCAAGTTTTTGGAGGATGCAGCCTCCTTTAATCCTAAATTCCCAACCGTATGTTGCCCTCATCCTTTCCCCATTGGCTGAGGTACTAGGAAGGTACAGCCACCTAGTACATATTCYCCCTTTAACATGTATCCCCTTCATCATGCATTGTATGTACCACTAAAATTTGCTTTAAGCCTACCCTGGGCASAGAATTTAATATTCATAAGTCTCTTAAACCAGTATATTTTCCCCCCAAAATTCAGAAGCTCAGGCTGTGCTCGGTTCCACAATAAACTTGCCTTTTTGTTAAGACCCACGCATTCATTCTTCTAGAACCTGACAGTTTCTTYCAGATCAAGTCACTTGTGAAGACATGAACGCCCATTTGTCCTGGCAGTGTCCTACTGACTCCCTAKTCCATGATTTGTCACAGGAGGAAGGAGATGATCCTGGCATTTCAAGAGCTGTTGAATTTTTCTTTTGATTGAGGTGTAGATACTTTCTTGGAAAGTAAGTATCTTGGGAAAATTGTGCCAAAAGGAGCTGGAACTCTCTTTCATCTTTATTAATGGCCATGCATAAATTACAGATTGTGTTTTTRTAGCTTCTCTTACTTCAGAGATACTTTTCACTGTGGCTAACAGCAGTTGCTCTACTTTAGATGGGGGAAAAATAGTGGTATTGATGAGATTTTTGGCTCAATATGGTATCTCTATATCAGGTTTTTAAATTTGTGCCTGAGTTTCTTCAGCAACCTGAAGAGGGTCAGAGATTTCAGAAACAGATGCTTTGTCCTCTTGCTTAGCCTCAGTTAGCGAGAAGTCTCATTGCAGAGAGTGTTTTGCAGCCGAAGTTTCATTACTCTGAGCATTAAAATCTGTTGAGAACTTTCCTCTGCTAGCAGAGGTCATGCCAATATTTTCTTGCATGTTGAAATCTTCTTCACTGTTCATTTGCTGACTCTCTAGCATCAGAGCATATGTAGTGCTGGCATCCATTCCAAAAAAGTGTTATGGTTTGACTGAATTCCCTGGGATTCTTCTCTGTTAGCCACCTCCTGCCAAGGATTTTTACATTTAGTTAGAGGAACAGGTTTCATACCAGCCATGTGAGGTGAACTCTGCCTCTGGCTGCCCACATCTGTGAGGTTGCTGATGTTCAATAGCTGCCCTTTTTTAGTGTCTGAARATGCCTGAGAAGTCAAGGCTACTTTTTCACAGTCAGGTAAGTCTTTGCCCAAGAGAGTTTATGAAGCAGAAACTTTAGAGAGAATTTAGAAAGAGTTTTTTTTTCTGCTGTTCCTGCTGACTGACAGAGCTTGGCTGACATGATACCCTGCTGTGATACGGTAGTAGGGAGCAAGGAGCATAAAGCACACGTGACTGCTTTATTGTGGGCAACCCCAAGAGTGACCTTGCCCTTYAGCACTGAGTGTGACAGGACTCAGTTAACAGAGTCCTCAGACACTGTGAAGCACTTCTGCACCTATCAGCAGATGGGGATGTGAAACAGAAGATGGAAAAGAAGGCATGGACATAAAGATGAGGTGAAGTGAATTGCTGCAGAACAGCAGCATCTTATGAAGTACCTCTGCACTTTCAGGGACACAAGGAGATACAAGTTGGTGGCCTATTTAAGTTATAAATGTGCACAATACATCTAGGAAGTGACATTGCTCAAGTGATGACCAGTACAGGAACATCGTAGTTACCACTACATTGCCATCACACTTATACTCATTAAAAAACAGAAATATGGATGCCTTATAATTTACTAATTTACTTATTGATCAAGTTTGACAACTGTATTAGTATCAGGGCCAAGRAATCCTGATGTTTCTGTCAGAGAGAAAGTCTGCTCACATACAAGTGAAGCCACCTGCCTATTGCGAAATGTCAGTGCAAATTTCAGTTTGTAAACTGTGTAGTTGAATTTACAGGAGATTCCATCACAACCTTGATGTGCTGCTCTATGACATTTACATTGCTCATCATGTTTTTTTCAAGTCACAATGGGAAACACTGAGAACACTGCAGCAAAAGGAAAAGATGTCAGGAAAACTGCCTAGGTTTTTGCAGGAACCCACTGCAGTATTAGGGAAACACTGGGAATATAATGACTTTTCTGTCCTTTGGTGTGATTAAGCACATAAATGCTCTGGGTTTAAGGACACATTGGTAACTCAGATGTTCTGGTATTTGAAGCTGTAGCATATATGTCAGTTTAAATCCAGATAGCCAAGGATTAGTATCAAGGCTTATTTTAATACAGAAGCCACACAGGATTAAGTGAACTACTTGCTTTTCTTCTCATACAGAGAGGGTAAAAATAACTCCTGAAGAGCTCAAGATTTATGCACCATTTAAGTCCTATTCTGATGATGCTAAGTAGAGTATTGTGATGTATCTCTGCTTAAAGGTGACCTTAGCACAGCAGGAGTACCCCAAGGTGTATATCTGGCCCCTGCTAGGACATGTGAGAGAATTGAAACTCTTCTTAAAGGCAGATTTATAGCACCAACAAGAACCTGATTAAACCAAGAATTTTCCACGGGTTTTCTGGCAAAGCCCTCAAAATAAGTATCATATCTATATATTTATTGAATTCTGTACTGYGTCTCATAAAAGGTAGTTGTATTATTTAAATGTCATCCACATGAATACTTTTGAATCCTGCTTCTAATCTAACCTTTTAATCAAGTTCTCTTTATGTTAAATTAAACCTCTAAATTGGGGTTATACAATTTACTGCTGATTTATATCCTAAATCATTTGCTTTCTACAGCTTTCCAAAATAAGATCCAGGGTGCCAGAGACTGGCATGCTGGAATTTCTGCTGGAGCGTGCCTGACAACAGATGTACAGCAGTCTTCCATGGACAGAAGAGATTAAACTCCCTTTAAGGTCAATAGCGCTGTTGCTGTGTTATTGAAACAAACTTTCAGTTTCAAAGAGTTTAAAGTCATTTATATCAATTATGATATTATAGCCTGACTTCTTCCAAAGGGCTGACCAAAGAAAGTAGCCCAGGAATTCATAATAAAGTCCACAGCTCTCCTCTAAAAAGTAACCAGGCTTCTAGGAAGATATCCTTTCTTGTCAAGGAGACTATGAACARCAGGGAATTCACCCAATACCCAACTATCCTGTGCTGTTAAAAACATGCAGATACAGCCCAAATTGTAGTAAGAGTTTTTAGATATTCATAACACACTAGATCTCTCAATTCTAATTTTTTTGAGTCTTCCTTCCCACCTCACCATGGGGTTTMTTGCCAATCTTTGCACACACAAAGGTAAACTCCTCTAATTATTTTTTTTTTACACCTTAGGGAAATTGAAGTTTGACCAGCAATCATAACACTGAAMGAAGGCACAGAATCTAGAAGCTATGGGTTTCTGTGACTCCTGGAATTCTCTGGGAGCAGAAAAAGCATCCTCATAGCAATGAATAACAATGTGCATCACTCAAGCTACCCTTCCAGTTACTGCTGCCTTCTGTGAGTCCAGAAAACCTAGAAAGAGTCTGTGGGGAAGCAAGAAGGAAGGAAAACATCACAGATGTTCAATCCCCAACTTTTTGTATCAGCACAGAAAACAGTCACAGACTAGCTCCTAACAGAGACAAGAACGCAGAATCAGTGTATTGCTATGAGTCTGAGGGGCAGATAAATGCCACACCTAAATATTTATAGAAGAATTGATTTAGCTAAAAAATACTACATCACACTTCTTTAGTTCAGCCAGTGCAGCGGTGTGATATCTGAACTAGTCTGAGGGAAACTTCACCAGGGTAAGCAAGGTTTAAAAGGAATACACAGTTAAACTGGTACAGTATCATCCTTCTAATGAAACTGATACATTTCCTCTGTGTAATGAACTGGTTTTCAGACTCCACTGCCTTGTCTGCATCATCATTTATACTGACAAGAAAAGGTACCTTACCAAATCAGCTGAGGGGATACTTATCAGATCAAAAATTATCAAGGCAAAATCAAGGCTAATCTAATAATGACTTAATGCCTTTCCTGTTAGGTTTTTTATTTTTAAAGCAGTCCAGGAAATGGCAGGGACTATAGGTCAGTATGATTGATCTCCATAAGCCTAGGAGTATGGGGGTAATTGCTTATCTGACATGTGTGTATTTCTGTACAGGTTTCTCAGCTAAGCAAATTCTTCTGTGTAAATAATCTCATCAAATGACACAGGGACAAATTCTGTCCAGCTGTACTTTACATGCAAGGTGCTGAAATTCTAGGACACTGTTTGTATCTGTGTATCCCAGAGAAATTAAACCTTGTTCAAGAGTCCACATGACTACTACCATCTTACTAAGTACAATGAAGGTCCTTGCTGCATCATCCTGTGAAACAGTGCTGGAGTAACGCTGGCATGCTGCAGCACCTTGCTGTCCTACCTACTGGAACAACTGACTCCTGCCCAGCTTAGTAAGCAACAGTCCTCAAAGGCTGACAGCCTGAAGAGCCAGAGAACGCTCAGAGGACGCAGTATTTCTCAGATTCACCCCTGAAATGTGGCAGAGATCAAGCTCCAGCTTGTTCTTTGCTCCTTCAAGACCTTCCATCTGAGACATGGGCAATGTAGAGGAGTATRTGCTCCATAGACAGACAGCTAGCTGTGAATAAACAGAGATCTTTTTTTTGTCAGGACTCCCCTTCCTGAGTAGCCCCAATGGCCTGTGGACAATGAAATGCAAATTCTTGCCCTGCTGTCTCTCTTTAGCCAGAGGAGACAGCGCATCTGCAGTGTCCTAGCAAATTTTGAGGTAATCAGAGGCCACAATGCCACGTACAGAGAGGACACATGAGAGGAGCTGGGATCTGTCACAGTCCATTTGGTTGTCAACTCTATTCTGATACCTACAAGAAACATTATCCCTTGCTTTGTAAGCATAAGCTTATTTGCTCAAGATTTGTATTTGAGACATGACTCTAACACTGTCTGCCTTAGTTATTCAGCAGGAAATCTGCAGTCTCTCACTGAAATTATAGCAAGTCCCATATTTGCTCTGTRTATGTTATGTAAGAGTTACTATTCTGGGCTATGCTAAATTTAAAAGAGAAATCTATCAGGGACTCCTACCAGCAACTTGGGCATTGAAATGTTCAGGAGGATCTCCTTCTTTGATTAGGCAGATTGTGAGCAGAAAAGCAGAGTTTACAAGCTTAATTTAAGTYCCAGTTCAAGTCAAAAGAGAAAATTGCAAAGCCGTAGAAAAATTGTCAATGATTSTGTCATTTAAGCTACTCCCAGAATAAAATTTCAGTTGCAGTGACACACAACATTTATAAGGAGGCATATCCYGAGGGCCCTCACCAATAGATTAAATTCCTTTCCAAGACTCGCCAGGGAGAATCTGGTGTGTAAGTGATACAAACCATGGACGGCCTACACTCAAGCCATATAGACTTATTAGAACCTTGTGAAAATAATCTCTTTTCACTCCCGAATGTTCATGGCTTAGATGGGGCTCGCACACAGACCTCGTACTGCTTTACCTCCTAGAAGTGATTTTTAACCAGTTTTAAGTGGTTAAAATGTCAGGTGAATACCATAGAATATGTGATAGATTGTTGCTTTTATCCTGTCTGCACTTTACTAAATAGCAATAATAATTTAATAACTACTTAATTTACCAGTGCTAAGAAAATTAAGGAGGGAAAAAAGAGATAAACACTAAGAGCTAGGTGTTCAAATGTTTACTGGAACCTAAGTGTATRGCATAAACCTGTAGGAGCCTGGATGTTTTGATCAATGTTTGTAACATAATGAATATACACTGTTTCTGAAAACTTTTCATTCAGTGACATGGGACWTTAGATTGTAAGCAGGATTGAATAACTCTTTTTGGAAAGCTTTAGCAAGAATGCGGATAAAGTGAGACTCCCCTAAGGATGATGTTGTGACAAACAGGTCAATACCTAAAACCGTGACTGATCCCACTTTGCTCTCTAGCCTACTCCAGGCAATTTCATTCASTTGAAATCCAGCTCCAAAGGCTATGTAAGGCCTCAGAAGGTGCAGGAGCTTTCTCTCCAGCGTTTCTTGAGCTGCTCTGTGCTTGCCAGAGGTAAAAGCCCATTCAAACCCAGGCTAAATCAKTTTTCTCCACCAGCATGACAGCAACACTGCCTACGGCCAGCACCATTTGAGGAATGATGGAGCTCATCAAAAGCTTGTTTTTCCCAAATACTTGCTTCCAATTCAACATGCTACAAGAGAACACCTTATTGCAGGCCAGGCTATGTGTAAAAAAAGGCACCTGAGGATTTTAAATCTTGGTGAAATGCTGAGAGGTTGGGGTCAGGCTCACCGTGAACAGGAATGGTGCATATTTATCACCACGTGTGTTATCACGTGTGCATATTATCACGTGTGTTTTTTCACACGTTCGACAACCGATGTGTTCTAGTGTGAGCAGTTCTTTGCTGCTGATGTGGTTTCCACCGGGAAGGTGCGTTCCAACAAGCTGGGAAAGGGCTGGGACTCGTTGAGACACCCGAAAATCCCCATCTCCACCCAGCACAGGGAGATATCCCGGATGGGCTACTGAAACTGCTGCTGTTGCTCGCTGTGCCGAGAACCAGGCGGCCCTAGGACACTTTGGAATGCTCSTATTTGTCCCCATAACAAGAAAGACATTGCCGTCCTCAGCCGCTGCCGCGCTCCCCGCGCCACCGGCGCTCAGGGGCCACAAGATGGCGCCGTGCGGCTCCAACATGGCGGCCGCGCTGAACTGTGGCCGGCGCTGCTGCTTTTCCTGAGGGAACAGCCGGAGCCTCGCGTGTGACAGCGTGCCCTCGGCCTCAGGGGCTGTGGAGGAGAAACGCTGCGCTTGTCCGGGATGAAGGCTGAGCCACCCGAGCACACTCCAAAGGACTAGAAGACCCTTGCTTATGGGCACGTAGTAACGCCTAACACGCGTGTAACACAAACACACACACACACACACACACACACACACACACACACACACCTCTTCTTGTCCCCAGATTTTCAGTTTTTCTTTTTTTTTTTTTCTTTTAAGAAACTAAGTAATTATACGAAGATCTTCAGTGAAGTCTTGCAACAGGTCAGGAGCAAAGCAGGGCACGAGCAGGAGGGCCCTGAGCTGCTGCTCCKTCTGGGAATGCTCATGCTTCAGCTGGGATAATCAAAATAACCACTGCTTTATGTAGCCAGAACTTTTCAAGCAAAGACCTTCATGGAACTGAAACCCAAACGTGACTGAAACCCCCTGTGAATCCAAAGCAGAGAAATCCCAGCCAGTTCTGCTGTGCTGTCGACATTAACGAGGCCAAGTGGCTCCAAAGAATTACCACTGCTCTTGATAGATGAGAATAATCATGCCACATTTCAATCCAACACCAGGCTAAAGAAAAGGCAAGTAGTTGTACAGAAAATTCTTATTTTTTATCTTTTGGAGAACTATTAATCTGTATAGAAAAGTTTCAGGTCTGTAGTCCATGAATAGGTGCAAAATGCAGCTGCATTAGTGAGAAAACTCAAAATTACACAAAAATCRTTGCACTTTTAGAATACTTCCCCTTGGTATAACTTATAATGGGGGTCAGTGCCAAAGTTGGCATTGTAATTTAGGACTTCTACATCTTAGCCAGTCTCAACTTTGKTCCCTGTATAACAATGGTATGATAGAAAATTATTCCCATGGGGCCAATTGCACCTTTGGAAATTTGGAAAAGATGGGGTTCCCCTTCCTGCAGAAATGGTATTCAGCTGCTGAGAGAGTATCATACTGTATCTTYCTCCCAGGACCCTGCTGAGAATTGCATAACCCACAATCTATGCAAAAAGGAGTGAATGGCCATAGAGGTTGACTTAGTACCCCTAAGAAAATCTCCATAAAATTACCTATTTTTCCTGGTTGTTCAATCCTACTGTGAAATCACCCTGCCAGAGCATCCAGAGTGAGTTCTGGGACAATGTCAGGGCAGAGATGGCCTCCTTGTGGCTGCAGCATCTTTCACAGATCCCTGGAGGACATCAGAGCTTGCAGCAGCTCCCCTGGCTGCAGGGTAAACCTGTGAAGAGGCACGGAAGCATTTCTTCCCTTTGCTGCCCCTCTTGCAGATTTTTCCTTGGGAAGGGATGATCTAAGCCCATGTGATTTGGGATTCATTGTTTTTACCTAACAGCAACTGTAGTACACTTCCCAAGTGGGGCTAAAATGTTTTGCTTCGCTACCGCTGTTGAGTAGCTGTAAATAGTCCGTACAAAGTGCACCTYTGTGCCAAAATTCAGGCTTCTCCTTTAAGTAACTTACCAACTAGCCTTCTGGAAATGCCTTCTGCTTATTTAAGTGCCAGCGCTGCCCTCATCGCTGGGGGAGGAGGGGAGAGAGCCGAAATATGAGGTCATGTTCTCTAGTCATGTGACTGCTGCAGCATCTGTCAACTGTGATACAAATACTAAACCATAACTGTGCRTTTATGACATTCAAACCTGCTCAGCAAAGTCTCGCCTCCTCTCTGGTGCCTTTGCCCTTTCTCTGCCTAGGGATCATCTTAAAAATTGCCTAAGCAAACCTGCACCATGAATCACAAAGCATACGTTTTGGTGGTCCTGTTGTGCTGAATATTGCATTGTACCGCAAAAATCACACTCTAATTAAATCCTTTCCCTGTGAAAAGCTTCAGGGCAGTCTCTTGGGTGGGACTGTTTGGAGTGGCAAATTTAACCTCTGTGTCTCAGCAGAGCTCTGAGCTTATTAGGCTAAGCTGGAGTGAATGYAGTCTCCTGCCTGGGGAAGCTGGGCTTTGAGAGCTTTTTCCAAACTATCTGCAAGGTTCTCACCTCAGTTGCAGTGTGGCTGTGTAGGTTATGCAATCACTGAATAAAGTAATTCGGGATTTGCGGGGTTTTTTTTTGGGGGGGGGGGGTTTTTTCCAGTGACTGTTTTATGACTACAAGGATAGCCAGATCTGTTGTGGGTTACGTCAGGAGGTGCAGCAGCACACCAGTGGTTTTTTCTCTTTCTCTCTGCAGCCTGCCTTCTGTATTGCAGACTCGGAAGCATTGCCAGCACAGTGTGGACACATTCCCTTTTTCTGCATTTTCATTTGGTAAGCCATGGCAGAGAAGAATGAATACAGACTGTGTGCTGGGTAGACCCCCCATTATTAGAACCACAGATGCATTTAATTGCGTAAGATCCAGCAATATCCAACAATATTGGGTCCGAGAAGTAAATTCAAAAGGACTGTACAAGGCCTTATAGATTAGCCCCTGTATGACACAGGTTACTCACTATATTAGCCAAACACAGATTTTTTAGGAAAAATATAAGAACATTATGCCATAGCTCAGCAACTTAACATCAACAGAGGTCAGGATCAGTGCTTAGGGAACATTTCTGTCAGAAGAGTGTTTTTTCTCCTAGRACATTGTAGCAGTTTTTGGCAGAGTTGAACAGTTTCCTGAGTCAGAGGTTCCATTTGGATCATCATATTTAATAGCCAAGGGTGGAATCATCCTTCACAAATCTTTCCAATCTTTTTAAGCACACTTACCCATTTTTACTTCTACAACTGGTGGCTGTGAGTCACAACAGCATTAAGCATCATGTTAAAGCAATTGTTTTCTGATTGTTTMAAACCTGCTGCCTGGCAATTTCCTTGCTTTTCAGTTCACAGCAGTCCATGTTTATCTTATCTGTTAAGCACCATGAAACTATTATTCACAAATTGATGACTTATAAGCTGATGCRTTATTCTCTCCCCACTCAGTAGAGAATCAGAGAGAAAAGTAAGCAAGCTGTTGAACTGGTGGGAAGAAGGACTAGGATCTTTGCTGGCAGCATTTGGACTGGCTCTGAGAGCTAGTGGTGATGTGGGAGAAGAGCTGTACCCTGTATCTACCCTACAAAACTCATCACACACCCCTAAACAAACACAGTAAAGGCAGAGTACAAAGCCTCTAAGGCTCTTGTCGCTGTTCATTGGAGAAGGGGAGTGAAGGAGAAAAAAGTTCACCAACAAYTCCCCTCAAAGCTTTGAATCCCTTCTGCTTCTGCAGACCCATTGGAAAGAAACCAGATACTCAGCTCTACTCTCCTGCCTGTATTCCCCCACCTGAAGAAGGACGCTTACCCAGGTGACAGTGRGTGTGAGGTTAGAGCAGGCTAAAGATGACAAGTAGATGAACATACTAAAGCTTCCTGAGGATGTGTTGGCCAGTAATGCTTCAGGATGGAAATTRCAATCTTTGGGAAATTTGTGATCGATGAATAACTTTTACAGAGCTTACGAAAATTGGCAGAGGCTAATGCTGGCGAGGGAGAAGTTACGTGGATATCAATGCAATTTGTGAGCAAAATCCTTGGTGACTAATGCAGCTTTGACACAAGTATCAATAACAGCAAGAGTGAGACCATCCTTAACACATACCCAAATTTGAATCAGCCTCATTCTTGTAACTAAAAGCTGTGCTATGAATGTGATATTTGCAACCAACTGGGAACAGGAATTTTATCCCATCCCTTGGAAGAAAATGGAATTCTACRTCTGTAGGCACTTGACATATGAGAAAATTCAAGGGAAAAAACAGTAGAAAACATGGGCAGGCTTCATATTCACTCCTAGGTATAGCTGTCTATAGGTGTGTAAAAAGTAGCATAGGAACTGAAGTCATTCCCAGAAGATTTAATGAATTAAGAAGTGCTATCAGGCCCAGCTTCTCACTTTGGACTGTCAGGTGCAGTTCAAGGCTGCAAGTTCTGAGTGTGTCAGCTGTGACAGTTTGATGAGCACTCTGTCCTCTGCTTGTCTCCTGGTTGCTACTGACCCATCCTTTGCATTCTGCATCCCTGCAGGAGCTAGGTTTATCTCAGACTGAAATCTCCTTGAAGACAGCCATATATTACTGTAGTCCATAGTATGCCAGAGCCTCCAATTGCAGCAGCATCTCCATGAGATGTGTTACTATGAATGCCTTCATTTGTGTATTTGTCATGTTTTGCATTTGATAAATAAACTGCAATGAGAGAGATTTCCAGATGCAAAAAATTCTYTGAGAGCTTCCTTAATAGAAAAAGCATTTGATGCTTGAAAGAGCATAGTAACAAGTTGGCACTGCATCTAAGCCTTTTATAACAGTTTAATTCACACCCTCTCTCCAAATGTAAATTAATCCAGATTGGGAAATGTTGGAAATCTGAAGCAATGTATGTAATTTGGTACTAGAATAGGGGTTGGGAAGAAAGAATAAAAGAAAACATGCTGCTCACATCCTTGTATGAGCATTAAGCCAATGTTTTTAAGCCTTCTGGCCTTGAGGCTAATACTCTGCTGACTCTAACAATCAGAAACTGAGCATCAGGAAACTTCCATCCCTAGACCTGCTGAACAACTCTCAAGTATTTAAARCTTTACAGTTTTGCTTTCCACCTCTTTTTCAAAATCAGGAGGGCAACATTTTTAATGAAAYCAAACTAAGTTAGAACTTTGGAAACTATGACTTCAGAGCATGGATTTTGAGGAAAAGAAACGTCTCAATAAAAACAATATGGTGGAAAAATACAATTCTTGCAAAACAGTGYTTGATGTGCATGTGTAGGAAAAACACATAGATACAGACTGAATTACATTTGGAAATGCCTTTGTCCAGTTGCATGGCTATTTTGTAACATGGCTCCATTTTTGAAACAAAATTTTTCCCCTCTAATTATTGATTTTTAAAGAGCAGGCCACTTCCCATTAAAATGTTCCTAGGCATATCCTAGCAAAGCAAAGGCTGGCATCCTGCAGTCAGTCAGACAGGTGGCAGGGCACTTGCATAAAAGCTGCCATTAGCATAAGCAGTCCTCTGCTGGTTCTGCTTTTAGCACTTAACCCTTTTCCATGTTCTTTGGAAAGGATGGGTGTATCAAGTCCCAAACCTGGGAGCTGTCTTGGGGGTGAGTCCTTGTTTGTGTAGGTGATGCAAAGGAGATGAAAGGTGTTTTGGTKGCAGATTACCATTTGGGAAAGGCATGATCTAGTGCACAGGACTGATTCACCATGGCTACAAGGGAAGCAAATTAATGGAGATAGCAGTAGTTTTGCAGTCTATATGTTAATGCAGGACCTTTGCATGCAAACGCTCAAAGCTGACTTGCATGTAACTATGCTTCATCCAGCTCTACTGCCAGGAAAGGACCTGAGGTGTTTAACTCAATTGATGTTATCTCTGATTTCAGTGTACTCTGTAAGGTCATTCAAAATTAAGGTCATTCATAAACACAGCAGTGTTACTATCTTAGGRGGAAGGTGGCCTGTATTACTTTCCTCTGATGTCTTTAGAATGTGCAGTTATTCTACTTATGTCCCTATGTCTGTCTCTTTGGATTGCTTGTGGTCAGTAAGATAGATACTGGAGGATCTTCCACACACAACAGCAGCAGCAGCATCTTTATCTTTCCCAGCTAGAGGACAACACAAAGAGTGCAGTTCCCTGTCTRAAAATATGAAGGAGATTTTACTACTGGCTTTTTGGATAACATTAAGCTGGATGGTAAGGGAACTGGGATTTGTCTGAAGCCAACAGACAAATCTGTAACAACTCAAAAAGCTGAAATTAAAAATATTTACAACCATTACTTCCAGGATTTTGGCAGTCATYCTAGTGAACAGATGATCACATTACTTATTTCTGGGAGAGGAAGGGGGCACACATTGGAATATGTGAGGAGGTGGCCAACTTCATTTAGGAATTTGTGAATTCAAAAGCAAGCCCATTTTGACCTGGGAAGAAACAGCTCTCTGAAAATGTTTTGCATGGCTTCAGTCACATTTAATCACTGGTTGCCACAGAAATCTTCCTCAGGGAGAGTGTTGGAATTGTCTGTGCCTGAATACCGTTTTTTCCTCTCCTGCAGTGCTCAACTGCACAAAGGCTATGTAAAATTTATTTCTAAAKCAAGATCTCCTTTGTTTGGATTTCTCCACTGACCAAATTCAGACATCACAGGAGCTGATGCGACTAGGCTGACTCATGCAACCACTGAATTCTTTTTWAAATCTATTACTGTAAGCTGAAGTCTATATCAGTTTTATCTCCTTSAGCCCTTGATGTTACCCAGCATCAACCACCACTTTCTGATAATGGTTTAATGGGTGGAAGGAGCAGTGAGTTTGGTGGTGGTGTGCTCCTGTRTATTCATGAATATCCATGAACACCTGCTGAGTGTTTCACCATTCCTAAATTGGCAGGATAATACCAGTTTTCCAATGGAAAACATTTCTTTATGTTATTCTTTGAAAATTTCAAATGCTTCAATTGACTTTAAAACACTTTTTCTTTGCCCCTGCAACCACAGTGTTTTCCAGCCATCTTGGAAGGAGAGTTTTCAGGTTATGGAAATGGAAGAAGAAGAAGGTTTCAGTTACCTTCAAGATACCACTGTATATGAGTTTACATCAGAAGATGGAGGCGGTGAGAGGTGTGCATCCCCTGTTTCCAGTGACACCACTGGTCCTTCCTCTCTACTTTTCTGTCAGCATTATGGTTGTGCCACAGCATTTCCATCTTGTAACAGAGCTGTAGAGCTACAAAATTAAGTAATGAGTTTGTGGAGSAGTTTTGACAGGACTCGAACTAAGCAATTAGATTATCTGTAGTCCTAGGTCAAAACTTCAGCTTCACTCTCTTTCATCCATAAACAGCTTGGATGAGTTTTAAAAGATGTTCATGTAACACACAAAGAACTCACTCAAATGCTTCTGAAAACCCAGCTGTAAAATGTGCCACTGAGATCCACCAAGTATTTTATGATAACTGTCTTTTTTTKGTTTYTTGGGATTTTTTTTTGTTTTTCCTGAAGAGAAAGGAGCTGAGCTGAGTTGAAAACTGGTGCAGTGTTTGCAGCATTTGTAAAATGCATACATTTGTAAAAGCTGGTTTCTGCATATATGCCTGCRAAAGAAGCCAGCTCACCCTTAGCTCAGTGTTTTCTAACTCTCATTAAAAACAGAACTCGTGAGGGCAATAAARAAAATAGCAAAATGGAGGTGAACACTATTCACCTGGGATAAAAGAGCAGTCAGCAGGAAAATGTTCAAAACTAAAATACCATCCCCTGCACAGAAAAAAACCACCCAACCCAGTCTACAAATGAATCTAGTTCTTACTAGAAACTTTAGGACTTCCCAGATTATTTTCTCATCTTGAATCACAGACCAACATACTGCAAAGGARCTCTCTCAAACATACTTTAAGAATCAAGAAAATAGTGAATAGCAGGTCTTTAAAGCATCTTCTTACTGACTGACTTAATTAATGCAGAGTTAGGATTTCCTGGCAGTAGTTGAAGCTCTTATAAAGTATCAGCTTCAGCAAAATTCAGACTATTGGAAGCCAGGAAATACAGAGTTTAGGTCAACATTCAAGCAACCTTTATTTTTCCCTCCTGGGAGCTGGCAATGGGAATAGGGTACTGGCAGTATTTTCTGAGTTGATTATTGCTGTGTCAAATGGTAGAAATCTTAGGAAAATATGATAGTAGGGAAAATGGGAGGCCATACCTTCAGATGGGGCCTCAGCCCCACAGTGCTCATCACTCCTGTGGGTAGGACCAAAAGTACAAAGTAGAGTAGGAAAAATATTCTGCGGCCTTAATAATATATGTGTGACTCAATGGTGAAAGATAAAATTTATCTATTATGGATTTTTTTTCTAGGAAATTGGGTCAGAGCATGCATGTAAAAGAAGTGTCACTTTGAATACAGTCCACTTCTCCAAAGACAAGGAGTGCCTGAGCTATAGTAGTTACATACTATGTTCTCTGAAGGTCACTCACTGAAAATGTGATTTATTTCCATTACAGGTATATTAAGCATTGCTATAAAGGTTGAATTAAATATTGCTTTATTATCCTCTGTATTTCCTGGTTTCTCAGAAGTTTGAATTATGCTGATATCAACCTTATGGAAGCAAGTGAGCAGCTTTAACCATATGTCAGTGAAGTTTTCCAGCAAARTAACACTTTTAATAAGAACATTTTTTTTAGATCTTAGAGGTCCTTTCTYTAGGTGCTTGTAGTTACTATTGCAACAACAGCACTAATGAAATTAAATAAGCATGTGGCTCTGCAGCCCTAATTCTCTTCATTGTTATGTGGAAGGAGGTTGTCACCACTCACTAAAATCTTTGGCATGTGAAGTTATCAACACTGTGATGAGAGAATTCTCAGAAATGACAGTTCCACWTTTATTCCAAGAAATACCTAAGAAGAAAATGATGGGTCACTTCTCCCTCCCCTCCATTTCCCATCAGGATATACAAAACCCTGCCTGAGAAAATTTTCAGCATGCTCTTCCAGYCCTGTTAAACCATTAGCTTTTTAGAAGCTATTATCATCTAACATGTTTCTACTGCTTCACAGTGAGCTACTTACAATGAGCTACTTCACAGTGAGCCCATGCTCCAAGCAAATACTAGATTCCCCAAGCCTGGATTTCTGTTCTCAGCTCTGGTTTTAATGCTCTCCAGCATTCTGCACATGCCAGATTACATGACAAGTTGTTGAAGAGGACAGCCAAAGGAGGACTTACCCTTCCTTACCAGTGCAATGTGGGTTTGGATCCTAAAGCAGGACTGAGCAGGGGCTTGCATGGCTTCCCACTCACTTCTCCTGTTCTCCATCCCCATTTCCCAGTATCCCGTCTACTACCATTCCTTRCCTCCACATGATGCTAGATTTTATTTCACTAGGAAGCAGATAACTGTTGTGGGTTAAAATGTGTCTACATTTTTATATGTGAAACATCCTTAAATCAAAAAAGATGTTTGTATTGCCATTTGGCTTTAGAATTCAAACTTACTGGTGTACAGGAGATTACTAATTTAGGGACTTGATTCTGACTGTCAAGCAGATCAAGAACCAAATTCAAAGAACCTGTTGAAAGAAGTCCAGACTTCATGAAAATCCAAACCTGAATCCAGACTTCATCAAACATTGGGGAAAATCCAGAGGTCACTTTTAGTCACAAATTCACTTATAACAAGTGGAATTTAAAAGGTATTTTTTCGTGCGTATATATCTAGAGCAATAGGATTTRTTGGTCGGTTGGTTGATTTTTGCACAAAAGGAAATACTACCAGATTTACCAGAATTAAAAAATAGTTATTACTAGTAAGAATCAAGGGAAATCATTTGTACTGGATTAATGCAGCTCAATAAAAATGAAATTTGGAACACGTTGGAACACAATGCTTTGCAATGATGACTATCCTAGTAAATCAGACAGAGTACATTATTGAATGCTAAGACTCAGTTGTCAAAACTGCAACATCCTTAGAACAGTTTTTGGGGTGGTTTTGGGTGGAGCAACACCATGGGTCTCCCAGGGAACTTCCCCATGCCATGTAGGACTCAACTTTCCAGAACCACATATTTTGGGGGATTAGTTTTGTTTCAAAATACAGGAAAGAACCAGTATTCCTCTCTCAAATCCTGTCCCATTCATGTAGCAATACCTCTTGTGGTCTCTGGCTGTGAGCCAAGGTTTAAGATTTTATTTCATTGTCCTTTTGGTACACCATGGTATWTAACAGCTATGCCAACTATATGGCACTGGGATGAGTCAGAGGRGTGTATTTCTTAGCACCCATAAAAGGGATGCTCTGATGCTGTGGTGATGGATAGACCCATGGAGGTGGCATCARCTGAGGAGGTTTAGTGCTTAGTTGTCTCTTCTGTGCCTTGGAATGGTGGTGTCTTTAGCTGCACAAAAAGCCCCACCATGATACAGATTTTATTTACAACAAAATGTCTGGTGAACTGCAAGGAATTGTTACCAAGTTGGCCTGAGGAAAAGAATTGCTGCTTCTTGACACTTAGCCCAGTGCTAAGTAGCTGAGTAGAAATTTAATTCTGTTCAGGTTCCTTCACTGAATATGAAATAGTACCAAAAGAGCTCTGGCATAATTTATTTGATATTGTAATACTCTATCTTAAAATTCAAGATTTGTCAAGAAACCTGTGGGAGGCAGGTGCCCTAATCTCACCAAGTTTCCAAAGGATTTATGATTTATTCTCTCTAGTGCTTTAAATCTTTGTATGGAAAACTGAATTTTATGTTGGCCTGAATAAAACACAAGATTAATTTTAAGCATGGGCCTGGATCTGTGGACTTCTCATATTTGAAATTTAGTACCCTCTCAGAAGTTATCTGAACYAGACACTTTTGTTCCTCTTTTTGGTTGGCTGTTTCTTTTTTCTTTTTCTCAATATCTCTTTTACCCCTAATTCTCTATTCATCATTTTCTCATTCTTCTATCTTCCTCTATTTTCTGCAGCATCCTCCACCCTGCTTTCATTTTACTTTTTTTTTTCCCTTCCTTTCTCCCTAAGGAATTTTCTTTTCCAACTGCAGTAAAGTAGCATTCTGTTTCATTTCTTTCTTACTTTCCTAAGAGAGACTGATAAATAGCATGCTAATTAATTTGGCACTAAACACTAATTTGGGAGATATTAGAGAGGTCAGCATGGGATAAATAACTCCAGAGAAATGAAAAAAAAAAAGATTAAGTTACATCTGAAGAAATGTATTTGGGGAAAATAAATCAAATTCACAACTATTTCTTGGGACAGAGAAACCTGGAAAGTTGGACATGTACCCATGGTTTGTATCAGTTTGATCCCATTAATTTGAACCCTGACTTCACTCACTGGCTCTCATTTTTGTTTTGAGCACTCCTTGAATTCCTTCAGGCACCGGACCTTACAATTGACAGAAGAGAAACTGCTTTCTGCTCTGTATTTGAACACTACCTATTCAAATATTCACCTTACTTAAGGACACAAGACTATTGTGATACAGTAGAATAAATATTAGTAACAGTGGGGTGATAATCATTACTGTAAAATCAAATGTATTCTTGGAATACATATGTAAAAGAATCACAGCTCTGAAGTGGATGGCACTTATTGAGGGTTTATACTTGATCAATGATGTTGAAAAYTGGGCACTTGATTACTGAGAGCACTGACAAGCACAGAGACTTCAAGGAAAGAAAGAAAGATAGTATAAATTAGGAATTATGCTAAAAATCCATGTAATATAAGGGAAAATGGTCAATGACCTGCTACATCACTTAGACCCACACAGATCTATGGGGCTGGATGGAATTCACCCAAGGGTCCTGAGGGAGCTGCCCAAAGAGCTCGCCAAGCCAATCTCCACCATTTAGCACCAGTCCTGACTAGATGAGGTGGTCCCAGTTAACTGGAAGCTAGCAAATATGATGCCCATCTACAAGAAGGGCCATAGATCCAGGGAACTACAGATCTGTCAGCTTGACTTCGGTGCTGGSGAAGGTCATGGAGGAGATAATCTCAAGTCATCATGTGGCATATGCAAGACAACCAAGGCATCAGGCCCATGGGTTTATGAAAGCCGTAATCAACTTTGGTTTGTGAAAGTCATGTCCTGTTTCACTAACCTGACCTCCTTCTATGACAGGYTGATGTGCAGAGTGGATGTGGATGTTATCCTCCTGGATTTTAGTAAAGCCTTTGGTACTGTTTCCCATACCATTCTCCTGAAGAAACTGGCTGCTCACAGCTTGGATGGRTGCACTGGGTGAAAACTGTCTGGGTGAGTGGTGGTGAATGGAATGAAATCCAGCTGACCAGTCATGAGTGGTGTTCTCCAGGCTTGCTGCTGGGGCTGGTCATGTTCGATATCTTTATCAGTTATCTGGATGAGGGGTTGAATGTCCCCTCAGTCAGCTTGCAGCCAACACCAACTTGGGTGGGAGTCTTGATCTTCTGGCAGCCAGGAAGGCTTTGCAGAAGGATCTGAACAAGCTGGATCAATGGGCTGAGGACAGTGGTAAGAGATTCAACAAGGCTGAGTGCTGGGTCCTGCCCTTGGGACACAACAGTACTGTGCAGTGCAACAGCCTGGGGGCAGAGAGGCTGGAAAGCTGCCTGACWGAAAAGGACCTGAGTGTGCTGGTTGACAGCCACCTGAGCTGGGAGTRTGCCCAGGTAGCCAAGAAGGCCAATGGCATCCTGGCTTGGATCAGCAATAATGGGGCCAGCGGGACCAGGAAAGTGACTGATCATCCTTCTGTACTCAGGTTTGGTGAGGCTGAACCTTGAGTCTGTGTTGRGTTTTGGGCCTCTCACTATAAGAGAGACATTGAGGTGTTGGGGAGTGTTCAAAGAAGGGCAGTGGAGCTGGTGGAGGGTCTGGAGCACAGATCTTGTGAGCTGAAGAAGCTGGGGGTGTTCAGCTTGGAGAAAAGGAGGCTCAGAGTAGACCTTATTGCTCTCCACAACCAGCTGAAAGGGGGGTGTAGCAAGGTGGATGTCAGTCTCCTCTCCAGGTAAAAAGGCAATAGGACCAGAGGAAATGGTCTCAAGTTGTACCAGGGGAGGTTTAGATTGGATATTATGAAAAATTTCTTCACCTRCAGGATTGGCAAGCATTGGAACAGGCTGTCCAGAGAAGTTGTGAAGTCACCATCCCTGGAGCTATTTAAAAGGTTGTAGATGTGGCACTTGGGGACATGGGTTAATGGTGGGCTTGGCAGATCTAGTTTAACCTGATCATAGAATCTTTTCCAACTTAAATGATTATATGATTCTATGCTATGCTATCTTACTGTAGTTTAGCATGCCACAAGTACGAGGGAGGACATAAACTGTTCAGAGGTTAAAATTCCACTTTTATGAATATTTTTGAGATTTGTCCTTGTTCTAATTAGTAATGCAATTTGAAAAAAAAAAAAAAATGAAATCCTTAAAAAAAACCCAAGACTTGTGCAAGAAAAATGAAACTGATTGAAATGTTAAATTGTGGCACCTTTTCATTTACATTACACTGTATTTTAACACTATGCTAACTTAAATTGAAACCATAGTGATTTAGAAATTAAAATGTTTTGCTCTGAAAAAATAAAAATGGGATGCTTTGAAGCTGTCAGAACATTTGTATGCTTTTCTTAAAACATTTTCATGGAATTGACATGATTTCAAAAGGTATTCTTCTCAAAGGATCTGCCTTTTTGGAAAAAATRTTTCCACTGATGTATTTTCTTTGACCACCTTTAAAGCTCCTAGTTATCAAAGCACTCTACTTATTAAGAAAAAGCACACAGAGTAGGGATTGTGACACTTTTCAGTGGCTAGTGCAAATTTATTTTAAAACATATCTCATTCTCAGCGAAGCACTCTGGTTTTGGTCCTGGTGCTTCTATTTTGCTTTTGTTATTTTGCTACTATTTTGCTTTTTTGAAAACTCCCATCTCAGTTACATCCATGCAAAAAGGAAGGAAATGTTAATATAAGGAYCACAAGCTGCAACAGCATAACAGAATGAGGCCTGTGCAGGAGCTTTCCAGATAGGGGAGCTCACTAGGTTTCTCCTTGAAGAGAACAAGTGATGGTTCCCCTGCTGGAAACATTMATCCCCATTCTTAGAGGGGGGACCACTACAGGTACAGTRAAGAGCCAGGTTGCTTCTAGCAGAYGACTCCCGCAGATGACCTAAAATGTGTCATGCTGTCATTCTGATTTCATATGCCCTTGCTTGGAGATATCACCATGTTCTTGAAAGACACGAGGAAGGCAAGCACGCAGCTTTGACCCTTTAAACTGAGAGGAAATTAGAGTGGAAACTGATGTTCAGAAGGAATTAGATCTGCAACTATCAAATTACTTATCCTTTTTTTGGCACATTAGAAATATGTGGTAWGTTTCCTCCGTATTAGCTGAGACACAGACACATTCTCTGCATTACCTAATCTTGGATAGAAAAGCAAAACWGTAATGATCAGATTCATAAACTGTAAAAGTGGTGTTCTCACCACTTATGAAAACAGTAAATCATTCTGACTAAAATCCAGGCCTGTGTTATGTCCACTCAGATGTAACCTTCTKCTTAGGGACAGCTCTGCTTGAGGATGAGAGATTGATTGGTCTGAAAGACAATATGGTGCAAACAGGGCATTCAGATGGAATCGCCCTTTTCACTGACTTTTCTGAAGACTTAACATTCCTTGCAAGTCTAGAAGTCTTCTTAGAGAACTATAAACCATGGCTCCGATCTTCCACAGACAGGGATGCCTAAAAAATAGCAATCCTCTGATGGACTTTGTGGAACTAATTTGACTGGTTTTCATACACGGCTTTGAGCTTTGATTGAGAGTTGGCATTTTTAGGGGTGTTTCCTCAAATATTTGCTATTTCCAGGAAGTCATTTCACCCGACATGGGAAGATGTCCACCTCTGTCGTGAGATGCATGGCCACACTCCAGTGATGCACAACAACCCAGTGACAAAGTGAGGCACCTCAGGTTGTCTGGCAGCTGAACAGAAGAATTTGGACAGATGATCAATGATTGCTGGAGCATACTCACAACACAGAGTGGCAGCACAGTTGACGAAAATAACTATATTGTGTAAATTTCAGGGTTAAATTCAGAGACATGTTAATAAAGGACATGGGCAGATCTATCTTTTCAAAATGTGTTAATTATATGATTAACACCACTTATTCCTTAGTTCCATAGACCAAACAGGTCTTTTGCTGCTTGCACTAAGGTCTCCATCCCCATCTCTCCTATTTTCCCTGCTGCTGGTAACTCAGATGAAGGATCTTGTGATTCTACTTCATGGTTCTATTCCATGCACTTGCAAAGTTTGTATACCCCAGAAATTGGTCCCAAGAAATGTTTAACTGCACAATCATTATGGAGTTTCACTAGACTTGTGTCCTGATAGGCTTCCCATTATTTATAGACCTTCTCCTCTACACACTTTCCCCCATTACTGACCTGAATTATATGGAGCAGSCCTTATTTCTGAGGGTAATCTAGTTACGTTTCTTCCTCCCAATGAATCCTCAGTGCACACAGAAATCTTACAGAAATCCTATAAAGCAAAATTTTAATTCCTTAAGTGAAAAAATAGGCTGTTTAGTACTCATATGTGATACTAAAATAACTATTCAGCACATAACCTAGAACTAGTTAGAAACTGTCCCTTCTGTGAAAAAATAAGTGGAATGGTTTTTCATTTCCTGTCAACTTTATTTCAAATAATGAGGAATGAAAATACATTTTAAATATCACTAAGATGATATGTGTTTCTTTTCARCATTTCATACTGGTTTATTTTATGACCTTATGAAAGAAGGTAGGGGAAAATGACTAGATTGAGTGTCTTCAATAAAGACATTTAAAGTATTATTTGTCATAGGTAGGTAATTATTTTAACACTCTTTGTATTTGTACTGCTGAAAAATGGAAGCATTTACACAGAACAGATTGTTAATCTAAATGAAAGAAGGATGTGATTCCTGGTGAGGTATCCATTGTGCCGATACAGCTGAATTGAAAACCWCCACTGAGCTGACACCCAGCAGAGGCTCTAACACATTTTCAGGGAGCTGCTAAAAGACAGGGAAACTTAAGACAATAAATGAAGTTGTGAGGAAGTTGTGGTGCATATATTCTTATAGTTGCACCCTCCTTATCCCACTGCTGTGGATGCTGGCTGGAAAATGACACCTGCAAAGGGTGAAAAACAAAGTAAGTACTTATACTGTGGATGAAACCAACAGTCCCATGCTACTATAAGTGATTCCATGGAGCCATAWCACTGTGGAATCCTTGTTAGGTTTCTTTAGCTATGTGACTGCCTGGCTGTACAACCAACCAGACTGATGAGGAGGGCCGAGGTGAGCGTTTTAGTTTGCCAGCTCCATATCTTCATTGGCTCTAAATATTTACTGCAGACTAATTGGCTATCCATTGTCTGAGCAAGATGGAGSACTGGGTGAGAATCATTTGGCTGAGATTGTGCAAGATCAAAATGATGATTACAGGATTGGGAAGCAACACTAGCAATTAAGCAAGCAGCAGAGTGGAGGAGGAAGTATGCTTCCTGTCGATTGTGCAGATGGCAGCCTGGGATGCTGTTGCCGAGGAATGCAAGTGTTGGGTACTCCTAAATGCATACATTGGCAAGTACAGCAAAAACGAAGTGGATGTCACCTGGGCCACTGACTACACAATTTCAAGTCCTCCATGGATACCCAGAAATCGCTAGATCACTGTAAAACCTTTTCCCTGGATGTGGTGCCAAAACCCATCCTGCAACAGCTGCTCACGCAGGGCATACCTGTTCATTAGGAAAAGTTGTTGTCTGGGAAACCTGTGTGCTGACTCCTGTGCTGGCTGCCGGTTGACTTCTTGGTAAATCCAGTTGTTTTTTTTTTTTGTAGCTGGCATTTTCCAAAGGCTGAGGAAATACCTCCTGGGGCAGCTTCTGTCTGTTGATGGGTTTGGTGCTCTTTGGATGAATTGTGAAGACATTGGCAGCAGAGCGATCTTGGATGTCCTGCTCACACCCTCTGTGGTCTGAAGGCATGAAAGTGTGTTTGACTAAGCTGAAAAATTTGCAAAGTAGTAACTTCTGTATTTTGTCCTGGTTTGAAAATATGTTTTATTGAATACTCAGGTAATCTTTGTGCAGTGTGGGATTTACATTTATTTTCTCCCTGAAGCATGTCAGATCAAATAGAAACGAAACCTATACAACACAGAGGTTTCCTCGTGGCTTGCACTGTTGTGTACCAGTTTTGTTGTAATTGGATAGGGCTTGAAGGCTAAATCTGGAAGAATTGTAAACTAAAAAAGGCAATTGTTTTCTCTCTGACTGTAAACGTTATTTCGCAGCGCTTGAAAATGTGAAGTTGGAAACAGYTTGCTAGGGTGACAGCCTAGAGCCACTGAACAGTGGGACTTTTGCCACTGACACTAGTGGGAGCATGATTTCACTCATTTTTCATGCAGTATCTACTCTTTTTAGATCTTGTCCTCCTGTCCTTTACCCTTGCAAACGGATATTCAAGCCGGTTTAAATCACAGTATTGGTGTTATCTGTTCCACTACTGAATTTCAGACCCAAAGACGATAAAACTCAGCGCAGAATAAAATCCTTTCACATCCCGTAGATTATTTTCATACTCAGCAGTACAGTTAGGGGCTAATACCAGGACATGCTACCGGAGTTCTCTTTGTACGCACAGGGCGACGGTGGGGGATCACAATAGAAGCGAGGCGGCCCCGCTGCYGGCGCGGGGCAGGGGGTGTCCGCAGCGCCCAAGTAACTTGCGGGGCGGGGAAGCGGCGGGCTGCCGCCGTGCATGCGTGYGCGGGCAGCGGGGCCGGGGCGAGGGCCGCTCTCGCACACGGCCCCGGCCCTGCAGGCGGGGCGCCCCTCCCGCCTCCGCCGGCCCCG
>NW_026623449.1:1127340-1249272 GCF_030028575.1 Malurus melanocephalus
GGCGATGCCGAGGGGCCCGGCTCGGCGGGGCGCGCCCGCGGGGCCATGAGGGCGGGCTCCGGCCATGGCCCATGGCAGCGCGGCGGTCATGCTGAAGTGCGTGGTGGTGGGGGACGGCGCCGTGGGCAAGACGTGCCTGCTGATGAGCTACGCCAACGACGCCTTCCCCGAGGAGTACGTGCCCACCGTCTTCGACCACTACGCAGGTGAGCGGGCGGGGGGCYCCGCTACCGCCGGGGGCGGCAGCCGCTCTCTCCCCTCCCTCCTCTCTCCATCCCCTGGCCTCGCCCTGCCGGGGGGGCCGGCACAGGGGTCGGCCGGGTTTGCCCCCCCTCACCAGCTGTGTTTCTCCCCCCTCGCAGTCAGCGTTACCGTCGGGGGCAAGCAGTACCTGCTGGGGCTGTACGACACCGCCGGCCAGGTGAGTGCCGAGYAATGCCCGCGGACCCCCAGCCCCCGCCCGCCGGCCATCCCGGCGCTCAAGTTATTCGCGGGGCTGTGCTCCGGGCTGGGCGCTTMAGAGGCGGGTTGGCGGGGGTGGGGGGCGATTGATAAAATCCGGCTTTAAAAGAAARCCATCGATCCAACTCCGATTCCCGAGGGCGGACAGGCGGAGACGGGCTTTATTTTTAGCGGCGCTGGGGCCGAGGCGCCACGGCATCGCCCGGCGCTGGGGCGGGGGGATGCCCGGCGCCTGCAGGGCAGTGCTCCGGCCCCGGCATCGCCCCCGGCCAAACCCCACCTTCCCGAGGGTACCGACCCTCCCGCTGGCCTTGAGCTGGGGAATGTGCCSCGTTCAGCACAGAGGGCACACGCTGCCTCAGCCGCTTCGGGGCAGACGGAGAGCCAGGCTGCCGCAGCTCGCCTTAGTTGTGGTTTACAGCACTCWAACAGCTACAAAGAGTTATTCAAACTAAAGATGGAAAATAATAACATGTAATTCTTCTGCACTGCCTTTGAGATAACCTGCATTTCTTTTACTGTCCCAGACAGCTCAAGGGTTTCATTTGGTTAAGATTATTACAGCTAGTTGTGAAAGATGCTGTGATGTCAGCACGGCTCTTAAGTAACTTTAATGATGGATAAAATGCTGGATGTTTGGAGGGGTCACTGGTCYAGTGGTTTCTAAAGGGCTCCATGATTCAAGTCATCTCTTCCTTAGCTTGACTTGCATGGCATCAGCCACGGGCAGAGCAAGATCTCTGGGGTGAGAGTACTCCCAGCTTTCTGGGGATGCTTTGTTTGAAACAGTTTGTGAGGGGCCTGAACCCAGGATGCAGGCATCTCCCAAGGAAGTGCAAAGCACATACGGAAATGCCTCATGGGTTTCTGTGAAGTTGGGTATTCCTTGTATTAAAACTTCTTCTTGCAGCGTGAGCATGTGCTTTGGTCTCACATGACCTCAGACATTCTTCCTTGTTGTAAAGAGCAACTAGTAAGATWATCTCACTGAACTCACATGGACTGAAGCCGTAATTTTTAACTATGTTATTCCTATACTTAGTTGAGTAACTGCTGCCTGAATTAGTATACCTTTTTACATCTGCATATAGCCTTGAGTTAGGGAATTMGCATTAACTAGTCTTTTATATCTTTGTTAGGCCTGAAATCAGTAAAAATATTAATTCCATGAGAATTGTAGGAAACAGCACCATTTCCAGAAAACTGATACCCTGAAGAGTGAAACTCTTCCCACAAAGACTGACTTCATGGTTGTCATCTCACTGAYGTCAACACAAAGTAGTCAACTTTATGCCAACTAAGTGCATTTCTTATTACTGTCATAGTCCTGTTTTTCAACAGTAATTGGTTCAGAACGCAGCTTTGGATGTTGCTTARGTAGGTTGCAGAGTGAGGATCTAGTACCCAGACAAAGCATTTGGTTAATGTGCAACTGATTTTTCTTTTTAATAATGAGCATTGGAAAATGTGAAAGCGACCCTAGCACTTGGGTACATATGCATACTTTATTTGGGGATGTGGTCTCAAATTGCTTGTGCTGGGCTTGTTGTTATTAATGGGAGTGTGTGTTATTAGCTCAGTGTAGCCTTAACTAAGGTGATTTTGTGGTATCCCACTCTGCCTGAAAGTGCTGAGAGCAAACTCAAGTGATCTTTGGCCTCCTCAGAATTTAGCAGGGTAAACTGGCCAATTTACAACAAACAGCAAATGAAGGTGTTCCTGTTATAATACGAAAAACTTTTCGGTGTGAAGTTGTATATAGAGGAAGTTGAGGTAAGCCTTTTTTTTTRCCAATTTATAAAAGGCTGAAAGCTTCATTTTGAATTCCAGGGCAGTTTTTGAGGCACCTAGGAATAGATCTTGCTGGCCTGATTCAGAGGACCCTCAGCTGACATAGGATCTTTTAATGAGGCTACTTTTACAGATATATCTGCTCTTGGCAAAAATCCCCTTTTAGTCAGACCTGTGGTACTACTAATAAAATCATTACCACTATCCTYATCCCACTTCAGCATGTCTGGGGARCTGRTGGACATCTGAGACTGCCCACAGGAGCCCCATCCCAGCGTTCAGTACAAATAAAGAAGGGAGTCTGTATCAAGATGCCAGTCCAGCAATTTCATTCAGCTAAAAGCTGCTTTGTCAGAGCAGCTGACAAGCCTCCCTTCCCAAAGCTATGCGATAATAGAARGCTTACATTAAAGCTTAAATATACATAGTAAATAGCATGAAAGACATGAGTTGATGATGTCTTCTCTGTGTTGAAASAGCAACAGACCTGGTACATGCCTGCTGCTTCCACAGACTTCTGTACAGACTGGCTTCTTTGCTTCCCAAAGCTGGGATTTCTATGCCAGCATACATCAGTGCATTTATCTCTAATTCTCTCACCCCTAAATAATTTTACTGTAAAATACTGGCCTGATAGTATAATTTTATAAAACTTGCCTGTATGTGACCACTGTGKTATCTAAGCAGTTCATCAGCATATTTATACTCTCAGCTCTGAACACAGTAAATAGGCACAATCTACAGATCTCAGCTCAAGGGAAAGAGGAAGAAGTGGATAAATGAAAGTTCAGACAGTGACCTACTCTAAATCCATGCAGGAAGCCCATAGCAGGAGAAAGMTTAAAGACCTTTTGATTCATAGCTGGTGCACAGCAGGCTCATCACCCTGAAATAYTGCCTTATCAACGTGTGGGTCTCTTTAACTTGCGTGGTTATGTATTTAGCAACTTGTGACAGACTTTGCTTTGGCAGAGGAGTYGCAAGCTTTTGAGTTCATCCAGTACTCATTTCTAGCTTGCTTCTTCACAACGCACACAGGATCACATGTAGCAACTATAACGATGACATAAGGCCTCGTATCTTCGTGAGTTTAAAGTAGGTTGAAAATAAATCTATTAAAATCCTGTATTTTTYCCCTGCTAATATATATAGCAAGGAAAACTGCCACTAGTGGTTCACAAATTTCAGTTTATRCAGAGGCCTTTAGGTATGTGTGAGTTCAAGAAGGCTTTTCTCTGGCTGAAAATACTGAGGCCTTGAGGTTCAGCAGAAAATAGCCAGTACAGCTGCTGGGCAGTGGATGCTCTGAGAGCCCATTTGGGTTTGCAGCTGTGGAGGCAGCCTCCCATGTCAGGGAGCATTCCTCCAGCAATTCCTCCCAGAGGTGGAGTCAGCAGCTCCTTTTAACCTTRTTGCTTGCACAGGGTGAGCTTAGAGCAGGTCTTGGTTTCCCCAGAAGCTGAGAACTSTGAAACCTGCCTGCACTGAGGACTTGCATCAATGCACTGAAGTTTAAACATGAGGTGCTTGTGATGCTGATTCTTGGATGCCTCTGGCTTTGCAGCAGCCTCTTTTGGGATACTGTGTGTCAATACTSCTCTTCGCTGAACAGGGCAAAATGTGGCAAAATCAGCCTGGGAAGAGACCCATCAGGGGTCTGTTAAGATCACCCTGTTGGAGTGTTTCTGAACTGCTGACAAGTGGTTATCATTTTGATCTTCCATAATATCAAAACTAATACTTGCCAACACTCAAGATGTTAACACTTTTGGAGAAATGTCTGCAAGCACTAACAAAGAGTCCATGCCACATGTCCCTTTGCCAYGTCCCAAATGGTCGAAATAAGCGGTAGGAGAGGAATTGCCTTTTGAGGATTTTGGTTTATATTGAATTTTGTTGTTTAAAATGGCAGTTGGAATCCATCSTCCTGTCAGATACTTTTGCTGTAGGATTTTTATTCACGGTGGCCCTCTCTTCCAGTATGTGCAAACAGTGCTGACCACATACAGAGAACAATGTTGCTCTGCTCCTTTGTCTTGCTATAAGAGTGGTTTGGACCTAGAGGAACAATGGGGGAGCTGCAGTAGCAGACCATGTACTGCTCATGTTGCTTTGGGAAGAGAGATGCTGAGGGATGGCATGGCTATTTGGTGCAGGTTTGGCACCCAGCTAGCATCTGGGCAGTGCAGTGAGATATGGTGAACCTTACTGTGGTGCAGTGCCTCATAATAACAATTATATCCCTTTGCATCACTTACTGATACTAGTGGGGCCTGGTTGGGCAAAACTGAGGTAAACTCTGTTTGGCCTTCTGCTTTTATATCTCTGCCTTAAGACCCTAACACCTGGTCTGGTACAATGAAGCTCTTGATGCCTTCTCACCTGTCACCAGAACAGTACCACMAAACATGCTAAGCACAAGAGTTGAACAACCAACTTCCTAGCTCATCTCAGCTCAGAGACCGATGGTCACACTGATTGCAGCCACAGACAGCCATCTTAATTCAGATACACTGATTTCTTGGTGATAACAGAAGCCCTGATGTTAAAGTTTAAGTTAAAGCTGGTCAGGCTGCTGAAGTGTGTAAAGCTAACTCAGATATTAGGGAGATCAGTGTCTGCATTGAGAGGTGTGAAAACAAATGTTTTTAAATGTGAAGGTGCCTGTGCATTAGTTGTGGTTATTATAATGGATGGTCACCAATCTTGTGGTGGTTGCTATAAATAAATAGCAGTAATCTCTATACTCCTTGCTGGCTGTTTGCCTTGGCTTTGGTAGGTGGTTCTGGTCTAGCCCTAGGTACCACTCCAGTTTCTTACTGAGAAGAGAGGGCAGCTGCCGGTCTGTTGTGAAATGGAAATGTCCCTCCTCAGAGCACACTGCCCTGCCAGGCAGCCGTAGCTCCAAATGTCAGCCTGAAGCGAAGCAGTCTCACACAATGCARAGCCTGCCACCGTTTACTGCAGAGGTGTAAACACCGAGACCGCCAACACAGTTTTGGCAGATCTAAGCACAAGATGTTAGCAACTAACATCTTGTCCCCTTTCTGTCCCCCGCTGTGCCTCCCTCCTCCCACATGCATTTTCTCTCGCTCCCTTTGCATGTCCCAGCCGAGCTGGCAGCTGGCGCTGGGAGGCTGTGAGCTCATGAGCTCACTCCCGGCCCAGCGTGCTGGCCTATGAATAGCTCAGCCTCCGCTGAAGCTGCTCTGCGCCTCAGGATGTTGCCAGCCACGTAGATTGAACAACTGGATATATGCAGATAAAAATAAAAACATGCCTAGATTCTCCCTTAGGAATTTAAGTTTTTCAGCACAAGAGGTGGTGAAGTGCCTGAGCTAACAATCTCTATGTTGAGAGTTCTCTAGATAAGGGTTTGAGCAAAGACAKGCTTTCTCTTTAAAAGGAAAGGGACTTGTACCTTCAGATTTGCTATTAAAAATGGCCTTGCAACAATAATACTCTTGAGTGCAAAGCCTGCATCTAAACGCCTCCTTGTGAGCTGTGACTCATGCTTTGAAAGCAYAGTAGCTTTCCTAGAAGGATAGGTAAGTACTGTTATCACTAGATGGGGAGTTGCAGAATGGGAGATGGTGTTCTGAGTTCCCAGAAGCACCCACTGGATAGATGTTGGAAACTCTGGAYAGTTATGTTTCATTGTCGGAGTGCCAAAAGCCCCACGATACTTCTGAATAGCGACATTAAATTATGTTAAAATCAAATCTAAGGGATGCATTTGAAAATGTAGATCCAGAATATCTTTGCCACATTAACAGCAAGTTAGTGACAGAACAAAATAAAGAATACAAAGCAAACCAAGTTTGACAGATTCTCTGAAACCTCAGTTTTTAATATTTTAAAAGCACATTTTTATGAAGACTATAGACCTAGGACAGACCCTTGCTAAAGATTCATTACCTGGCCAAGTAAAAACCCTGTTTTCCCAGGTTAAGAGTCAGTAGATATCCTTTAGTTTGTGACAGAGTTGTCTGAATTTTACTCATTTTTACTTTCTTTGAGGCTCAGTAGCATCTTCCAACGCTATCCAAACATCACCAGCTAAAAAGGCAACACTGAGTACAAGCAATAGTTACTGTTCTTCCAGCACAATATTGTGTATTCTCTTACTTCCTGAGTTCATTTTGAGATGGTGTATGCACCTGCACTTGGTAGAGTATCGTATAATCTACAGCTGTGCTGCAGGAGGCAGGAGTGATGGAATGGGACAACTGGGTAAGGTAGCGTGACTTGTGGAATTTTTCTGATAGAAAACATATGAGACCCTTGGAATTTTTGTCAGTTCCATACTAGAGACTTCTCCATTGAGATGTGTTTCCTTTGCAAAGAGCTCTCTGTTAGTGAATAAATAGGAAATAGGAAAAGTATAAAAAATGGTACAGTTTTCATTTATAGCCTAACTTCTGATTCGGCCTCCAAACTACATCTTAAAAGAAAGTAAATATAATTTAGAAGAGTTTCCATAGCATGGACCTACAATGTAAAAGGGCTTGAAGTGTGTTAGGGTCTGATCCAAAGCTCTGTGTTAGCAGACACCCTACTGCTGATTTCAGTAAACTTTGTTCCAGTTCCTGTATTAAGAACACATGGACAAAGTAGGTGTAAGACCTACTTCAGTAATACCAAGGYTTTGTCAGCCCCGGGATTTAAAATGATGAGTCAGCTATTTCTACCTGCAAACACCACTACCTAAAAAACCTAGGAAATTAAGATGGTTTTGCCCTTTGCTGCATGTGGGTTTTCTTTAAAGCCCTGGCCTTCATGTATATTCATGTATTAAGCTTTCTTTGTATCTGTGTATATTTGTATCTTGCTTTGTATCATTCAAAGGTGGAAAAGATGTGCTTTTCTTTATAGAGACTCCAGGAACCTGGTATTTAAGAAATAATACAAAGTACACTGATTCCAAATCCTGCAGTTCTATTGTGAATTATAAACCTCAACATCTCAAATATGAATGCTTTGGGCAGAACTTCAGGACTTCTTTTTTTAAGCCYCCAAATTAGCAGTTGCTTTTCTAACAGAACTGCCCCTCCTCTAATGAGAAAAAGTGCAAAATGAGGACAAAGAGGAAAAGAATTATATCTTTTTACTGCTCTGTTCTGTGGTTTTGTAAGCAGTCTATTTGTTTGAATTGGTGACTGGATGAGTTAAGAAAAATGTCTGAATGCTACGTGACACTTTCAGCAGTTCCGAAGAGGTTGTGTCATTTGACACTTAACAGTTACTGTCCGCAGTCTGTTTTAATCCTGCTCCATGCTGCATCTGTCCTGTGGCACGTGTGCARTAATTCTTTGCTATGCCTGGCACTCGCTGGTGTGCATATAAAAATGCAGGTGGCAGCATTATTCTCCAGAGCAAAGCAACATCTGTCAGCATCCTAGGTGAGTATATTGCTTCAAATGAATAAAACACAGACTCAGAGTGCCTCAGGTGGCTTGTGCTCTAAATTAGATGTAGCCATGAATGCTTAAAGATCATCATTAGGACTTAATGCTAGTTCCTTGTTAGTCTGATTTCCAGTTGGGATTCAGTGTTTGGGTCAATAAGGGATGAATGCCAGGCGTGAYCTGGGATGCATCTTTAGTTATGACCAACACATAGGCCAGCCACAGGCAGTTAGATGGCCTACAAATTCTTCACTTAAGAAAGAAAACCTGTAGGCCATTTTTCAATTGCCTTAACACCTGCTGAGTGTCTTACCACATTCTTCAATGAAAGCTGTTAGTACTAACAAATTGGGATTTGATATGAAACAAGGTGCAGAAGACTGTTAGAACTTCTTTAGTTCCAGAAACTCTTTCACTATGTTGCGTTCATTCAAGGTGCACATGATGGCCCTGTTGCTCTCCTGAGAAGTTTTGTGTTGGGAGTTAATCTTGAGGGGGCAGAGTGAAGCTGTAATCTTCTATCTGTTGCTCAACACTGGACTGCAAAATGTGCTTTTAGGGTTTATTTGTAAAAGGTGAAAGGGAATGGGACACCTAGCTGATCAGMCTTGCTTGTCTGATCAGTCTTTATATAGGTAGGAAATTAAAAGACATGTCTGATATTATATGGATAACTGTATTAAACCAACTCTATTCTATAGGCTCTTTTGCCTGAGGTAATAATCTTCAGTGAAAATAAAGTGAGAGAACCCATCTTTCCAAAGAGCAGGTTCTGCAGAGCATCTGACCGGTTTTCCCATGTCAGGGTGCATTTTATTTTTTAACTTTGATTTATTGTATCTGAAAGAATAGAAAATCCTGATTGTTCATGGCTGCAGACACAACAACTGGGGTGAATTCCTTTCCTAGGCAGAATGAAAGTCTGATGTGGAAAGAGTGCTGTTCATCAAGTTACTGATGGTGAGAAAGAAATGCACTACAGGACTGAGATTTCTCATGGGTTAGGAGTGATAGGGTTTGCCCATGGCAGCTACTTTGCCACTTCTTAGGAGCTCCATCGTGGGTAGGCAACTTGTTTAAGTTAAGGTGTTCACGTCARGCTGTGCTTGCAGTCAGTTTAATACATGTTCTCTTGTTACAGATGCTAAAATAAAATGCCCTATAAGGAAAATTCAGGGACTTTCACCCTTAGAAATTCAAGAAGTTAAAGTTCTCACGGTGATGGAGAGAAGGAGTATGCTATTGAGACTATCTAGGAAAATAGTTTAGCATCACCACATGGCAAGATGTAGCATTTGGATAGTATTGAATCCCACATTAAGACTAGGATAAAATCCAACCACTTAAAGGCAATTTTGTGTATAATAAAAAAGCTTTGTCCTTCCTGTTTCTAATGCTCTAAAATCAATCTTACTAGGCTCCATCTTCCAGCTAGTTATTTCTCTTTATCCAGAAAAGCTTTTCAGATATGTAAGCAGCTGCACAGTTCTCAAATACGCCAGGAGGAAAGTTCCGTTTTTAAAAAAAAAAAAAAAAAAAAAGACAATTCACAAACCCTGGGCTTTTTCAATGTATAATTCATATGTCCTTTGAACAGTCCTCCTCACAGGAATTCAGAAATGGATTTAGATCAGTTTACTTCGTTTTTAGAATACAATGGAAGAGCACTTACCCTGCATTCTTGCAGCCTTTTCTGTAAATTAAAAATAGATGCTGGGCCCAAAACAGCAGCTTTTTGCACTCTCTGGGAAACCTGTGCAAACAAACCACAACAATCTGCTTTCTTTAGCAATGCTGTATCCTCAGAAGCCTGTGAAGAGACAGAGGGTCTGTAGTGCACTTTTCCCCTGCAGCCAGGGAATAATCACTGCATCTTCCTTGTTTTGTGTATTCAAAAGCTAGGGGCTACACACGTAGGCAACTGAAAAATCAARTGCAGTTATCAGCATAGCAGAGATTGGGCTGCGGAACTGGGCAAGCAGATGTTTTATGGCAATGCCGTGTCAGTCCAATTTGCAGCTTCATGCCAAATGGTCCTGCATTAATGGTGCCTTGTGAGTAGCAGTGCCAGGAAACCAGCATCCTGGGGGATGCTCCACACTCTTTTCTTGCGAAGGATTACAGTGTTACATAGCCCAGACTGAAAAATTTGAAGTGCTTTTTAGCCAAGGAAGCAATTTGTGCTTGGCATGGGGCAGAACAGGCCACTTCCCTCTCTCACCTCCCCCACCAAGCATCTCAGAATCAGAAACCACAGCATGATTCAGCGGAGTGAAGTCTGTTTCCTGGTGTGCTTTTGGACTAAGCAGTTGCTTTCAAAGCCTTCAGAGGCTTTGCCTGGTGCTTATGGCAAAGTTGCAGATCAGCCTTTAATTCCAAATAATTTGGGGGAGATGGCAAGATGCACCCAGAGATAGCTGTGAGCTCTTACCAAGTCCAGGTTATGTTCAGTAATCATTATGTTTCACTTGCTATGTTTTCCAAAACATTAGAGGGGGCCTTCTGAAACAGACGCTTATTTTCAGGGAGGAAAAATGAAGTCTTGAAGGATAGCTTTGAAATGCTTTTCAAGAATTGAAATAGGGCAACTCATTATGAGAGGACTTCTGACTTGTTACCAAGGTACTTACTATAAAATGGTTAAAACTTAGACTTATAGTTGGGATTTTACTCTGCAAAACTGTGCCTCACTGTGCCACTCTGTGCAGTAGTGATTACCCTTTGCTGCATGAAGGTTGGATTCCTCTAGCAACTCTGCCTGATGTCTATTTTTGGCTTCCTCTCTAAAAACAGATGGTTGGGAGTGAGAACCTCCTCTTAYGATTGCTGTTGTAAGCTGTGAAAGCAACAGATGGTTGCTAACACAGAAATCACAAACCCAGAGGTTTTGAGCTCCAGTTTTTATTCCAGTGGTGCATGCTTTGTTTTCACCTATCCAATCCCTTTATACCTCTTAGAATAGGTTTATCAAGAGTATTTCAGTATAACAACTTGAGATACACTGTAAAAATTTCATTCCTAAGCTGCAAAACACATCACAAAATAATTATTTTGGTTCTGACAGAACAAGACACTGAGCGTGGATTAAAACATGACACACCTTGGGCCCCTGCRTCAGTGTTAATGACATACTAGAATTTCAATTTTCTTAAAAACACTAGCAAGGAAATAAGAATCAAAGAGACAGATGTAGGTTAACATTGTCTGTCTTCACTACTTGCAATGGCAGATCTGAGAGGTGTGATTTCCTCAAAGATCTTGGTCAAGGTGTGGGAAGGTATTGACTGCAAAGGACTAATTGCCTTTCATCTCTCCAAAGTGGATAGAGAGACCCTAATACCATTCCAGATGAGAAGGAGACCTGTGGTCTCACATGACTGACAGAGGGGTAAGGATCTCTGTCTCTGTGTCCATCACTTGAACTTGAGCTGGGAGGAGTGTGATACCGTAAAAAGGGGGAGCTACAGGGTCTCTAGTACGACAGAATCTGTATGCCTGTGGCACTCACTTCCATTTTCTAATAAATAAAAGGAAGTAATGCTTTTTGTGGGTCAAGAAGGTAATCCAGAAATTATTATATTTCACTTTGTCTGAGTTTATTTTTTTTAATATCCCACTGCACATAAGCTGTGYACATCAAAGGCTTTTGGAGTGCTTTGCAAAGACTAATACATTATTAAGCTAGCAAACCCCTACAGATGGGAAGATGCAAATAGAGAGGATAATGATTTGCTCAGGACATACTGTGTCAGTGGCAGTTAGGAACACAGTTTGTGTGGTTTTAGCTGTGATATGCATAGAACTGGGCAGAAGTATTAGTTCAAAATCAAATTCATGACTTGAAATGGGGCACTGCATTCTGCTTTTAGTCTGTGCAAACCCATGAAATGAAGAATATTATAATGCWGTGGAATTGCAGTGCCATTCTTCAGTCTGCATACAAAAAGTTTCTCAGGACCTCTGTTTTCAAACAAGTGAATTGTTGGAAACAGCCAGATTTTGGACATGTTAGAACAAATCCAMTTTATCATCCAAAATACAGTATTCAAGAACAAGGCAGCAGAAAATCTCAAGCAGATTATTAGGTACTGTAACGTGGAAAAAGAGACCTAAAGGACAGACTTTAAGGATCCAAGATAAAGGCAATGCTAGACATACCTGCAGCCTAACAGAAGAAAAACACACGATAATTTAAAATCTGAATTCCCATTCACTCTTAAAACAGAAAGCCCTGTTTGCATTGCAGTTGAGAAGCCAAGTTAAGTCCTTAGTTCCTCTACCTCATCTCCTTTTTCATGTCTGTTGTGTACTGGCAGCTGTCCTGGCTTTCCACAGGGATACTAGGGAACAGCCCTGCTGCAGTGTTGCATTCTAGAGGAATCACAACTCCATATAATACTAATTAAGCCTGCATTCTTGAGTTCAATTTTGAAGTTACTACAGCCCTCGTATTTTCTATCTGTATTGACCTGGTTCAGCAAACAATTTTTTTTGAAGTCCAGAGTATGTTAGAAAATGAACTGTTTCACTATTATAGCCCAGAGTTTTTGAGTCTATCAATCCTTAGTGGCTTTCTTGCCCATCTTATTCACAATCTTAAAATATTCCTGTTAATTTCCTTAACTATTTTTAAAGCCCAAATATGTATGCAGTACCTCCCCCAATCAGACTGTCCAGTTAGTCTAATCACTGTACAGTGTGGTGTGTACATGCACTCAAATTGGAATTTATGTTGACTGGCTAGTATAATCCATTTTACATTGCATTTAATTTTGGAATTAAGCACATTTCTTTCCCTCACAGTAGATTCAGGAAATAAATTATAGTTGAAGCAATAAGATTTTTCCAGGCTTCTCTAATATTAATTAATTTGGTACTTCAGGTTCTTCTACCAATTGCAGCAGTTAKGTAGCCCTCATACATCAGAGAAAGTTTACAAGTTTTCTTGCTGTTTTTGAGGTGCTCTTGGGAGGTAGAAAGTGTCTTTAAGCACAGATAGCCTCCAGATGCTRCCAAAATTTAAGCAGGATTTCTCTAAGGATGACTCAGGACCAGTCCAATYATGTGGTGGGAGGCTTTGCTGGAACTACTGCCAGTATTAGTATCAATACAGACCTGATGTTCAGAGCACMGACAAGGTTTAAAGGAGAGCCGGATAGCACTGACATGTTTCAAACGGCAGGACTGGTGGGTATAGCCAAATTCTCTGATAATTTAAGGAAGCATAAATGCAGTGAAGCCCCTGTAGCAAATACCACAYACATCTTTGGCCATGGTACATGATGTATCCAATCACACTGTACTTGCCTTCAGTTTAACTTCTTAATTAATTACGCTGGATGGACCCACAGCTTGCCCAGCACAGATGGGAAAGCACATAAATCAAAAGGCACATAAACAAAYGCAGGAGCAGGACCTGAGACTGGCTTTAAGAAAATGATTAATATTTGCTATGAATAAAAGGTCCATCTGTAATTTGAAATGGATTAACTAAAGAGCTATTTTAAGGTTAATGGACTAACAGTAATTTCTGGTGACAGTGAAAAGCTTTCTCCATTCCAGCATTTAGTGCAGGCAGTATTCYAGTTATCCTAATCCAGATGAGATTTTTAGAAAATACAGAGTATAGGGATGGAAGCTCTTTGGTGGTAGGGACAAATTACAGCTTTAAACTAGATTTTTTTTTTAAAACACAGCCTATTCGCTAATACCCCACATATGATTTAGAGCTGGATTTGAGAGCAACTGACGGACCCACTGTGTTCTTTCATGCAGATTTTGTACTCCAGGGAACAGAGTAATTGGCAGTTGGGAATCTTCTTTTAGATTTTGMTCTCCACCCCAGGAAACAGTGCAACCCTGAGCAGGATCTAACTATATTCAGTAGTAGAAGYGAAACGCAAAATACCAAAACACAAATGCCCAAAAAGCAACTGAATGTTGAAGAGTTTCAACTTYCTGTGTGGATGTTCTTGAAGTTATTTCTGCTTTCTATGATGAACATCCACAGATTTGGAAGGCAGGGTTACCATTTTTAATTCTGCATCAGGGCAAAAGCCTGACACTGGCAGGGAAAAGGCCTGTCAATGTTGTAGTTTCACAGCAGTGTCAGTTACTGTGGTTGTGAAATTGGGAAGCCATGTTCACAATTAGATATGCTCTAGCTAATTGACAAGCCTGTGTACAAAACTGGCAGTAGAGCGGACACTCAAAATGGCACAAGTGTATGACAAATAATGGTCAGCCCCTCCGATTCTGCAGAAACTCTCTCTGTGCTTSTATTTCCTCCAGTTCATGATGACAATAACAGCTCTCTTCCCATMGCTGTTGACATCCAAATGGCAAAATATGCCTAGCAGAAACTGTTGTGAGGAACTTCTCAGAGTTTTTCTGAAATTCTAGTGACCATGTTTAAAACCTAACAAATCAATGAAGGGCGTTTTTGAGGGTGTKACTGTATGTTAATAATCTGGTAATGTGACTGTTGCCAAGGAAACAAAAATTTAATTTTCTGGCTCATTTCAAAAATGGAGTTGAATTACATTTCTGTCTCTRTGTTTAATGAACAAATAATTCCAATATTTGTGAGATTTAATTAAGATAGGGAGTTTACATGGGGAAGAGGGAGACTGCTGCAGCAGCTGTAATAAACTGGTGTTTACTGTGACAGGCATAAATCCAGCATTTGTCAGTGTCTCTGCAATTCCTGGGCTCAGTCTCAGTTATCTATGTTACAAAAACCACCAAAACACTACGGTAGGAATGGAAAGGCATTGGTTCACTTCCAAAGACCAAAGGAAGCCTTGCGGAGAGAAGATGGGGCATGTTCCCTCCAGCTATCAGCTAAAATATAGGACAAAAATCCACTTTGTCCCTTGCTAAGAACAAAAGGGGCAACGTTCCCAGATACTTGTCTTGCCACAGTATTACATGCCCTGGCAGTAGGACTCAGGCATTAAATGCTCTGGTTCTAAATGCCCTAAATAATCTTTTCACACTAACTTCTCCCCCCCCCACCCCCACATCCCCAAGAAACAAACAAACAAAGGCATTAATATTACCCTGACAGTGTTCTTGATCCTGAATTTATGTTCCTTCTCTTCCTTTCCTGGACTTGCTAACAGAAAGCACAGTCTAGACAAAAGACTGATCTTTCCTACTGCCCTGATCACTAGCAACAGGACTGTAAGGTTTCTAAGAGACAAAGAAAATTCTGAGGGCTTTAAATATCACCTCTATGTATGAACCAAAATAGAACATTTAAGTGCACCGAACAGCCTTAATCCAGCCTAGTTTTGTATAACCTGGATGAYTCTACAGCAGTCACATCTGCTTATTTCTCTACTAACAAATACTAAAAATATTTCAATCTGCAAGTATGTTTGAACCTAAGCCTCCTGTTTTTTTTCCTTAAGCAAAGGAAATTTTTAAATGGTGATCTCTGTATATCCTCATAGAGAAGTTTCCATCAGCATTAAGACATTTTTCAAAATATTTATATTCACATATAGTTACCTTCACGTGTAGATTTTGCTCTAACATCCACACAGACTAACCTGGAATAGTTGTAAACATTCAGAAAGTTTGTCTCAACAACATTCATGTAAGATKAATACCGTTTCTGAATATAACTGTTAAAATTAACAAAATACAGGCAACAATTTAATATTGCAGATAACAGACTTTTTCTTCCTTAGGAAGACTATGATCGTCTGAGACCTTTATCTTACCCTATGACCGATGTCTTCCTTATCTGCTTCTCAGTGGTAAACCCTGCTTCATTTCAAAATGTGAAGGAAGAGTGGGTACCGGAGTTGAAGGAATATGCACCTAATGTTCCTTTTTTACTAGTAGGAACACAGGTATATTTGGTTCTGTTCTACTTWATTTAAACAATCAGGGTAATTTTATGGTGCCTCTTCTCTGGGCTGAAGTTCAGGCCCAACAGGACCTGAGGACGACCTCCTGCTGCCTTTGGAGAAACAACCTCTTCAGGTGGCAGAAAAACTGAGACATGTTGTTCTCTAATAAGCTCTCTCCATTTTATTAAAAAAAATTATGTCCATTGTAAACGAGTGGCAAGATTGGCTGCATATCTCCCATGTGACTTTCCTAAAAAGTCATGGGATTTACAGAATAAAACTGTCTGCTCATGCCCATGTTACYGGAATGACTTGGGTCTACAACTATTAGTCACATGCAATATTTGCTGAAGCAAAGGAGCAAGGGGAGATGTGAGAATTTCCTCTTGCTTTTTGTAGGCAATGGACTGGACTTCATTTATAAAGTGACCTACACACTGGTATTACATTTGGGTTAATCTTTCTGTCACTGCAAGTTATATATTTTAGTATTTTAAGATAATCACATCTAATTGAAGCACTGAGTTACAGAATAAATGTTTGTTCCTTCTGGATTAAAGGTTCACAGTTTAAATTTAGGGCTTTTGAATCAGGAAGGGTCCACAATCTGAATCATGACATAACTCCATTTTTATAGACATAATATTCCATTAAATAATTTCTCTTTAAATTGAGGGTATCGTATTGCTTGCTCTTAGAGAAAGTATTCCAGCATGACTGCAATCTTTCTTGCTAGATTGATCTCCGTGATGACCCAAAAACTCTGGCAAGACTGAATGATATGAAAGAGAAGCCCGTATCTGTGGAGCAAGGACAGAAGTTAGCAAAAGAGGTAAATGACTCCTAAATGACATCAAGTAATGAAGAATACCACCACCAACACCACCACCCCTACTTCTACTTGACTTTGTCTTCCTTTACCACTTCKCATATATCTTTTAGCAGTCCACATATGAAACCTTTTGACTGGTTCCCAGTTAACAATACTTACACTAATGAATAGAGGTAACAAGCAGACCTGTGTAATTACAGTTTCTTGCAAGTAATAGTTCTAATTTTCAGTGTAGAAAAGTGTAAAAGCTATATAAGCTATATAAATATTAGCCAAAGATAATTTTTAAAAATCCACAGATTGATTGAGTTTGGAAGGGACCTCTCCTGCTCAAGCAAAATGTTGGAAGCATCTATTAGAAATTACTTGAGAATGTTATACTACCGTTTTAACTACAGTGTGGGTAATGCTTATCAGGACACTTAAAGAGCCTTATTTTTGAAACACAAATTCTCCATGTAATTCTTTTTTTGCTCTTTAATTGTCAAACATATCTTAGCCCTGCCACGGCCAATCTAAAGAACTTAGTTGTTTCCTTTATAAACCAACCAACTTAAATACCTTCCAGATCTTTGGCCAAAAGACAAATCTTACTTTCTCCTACAGTGGGGTCCACATGCAGGTAACTTTTTTAGATTGCAGCCATACGTTGTAATGTTGTCATGCAAGGGGAAAAAGAAAGCAGAAGTGCACAGATGGAATTGGAACAGCTGAGACATACTGCTATTGAATTAACTTATTTTCTTGACAGATAGGAGCCTACTGCTATGTGGAGTGTTCAGCTTTAACACAGAAAGGACTGAAGACCGTTTTTGATGAAGCTATTATAGCCATTCTAACTCCAAAGAAACACACGGTGAAGAAAAGAATAGGCTCAAGATGCATAAACTGCTGTTTGATCACGTGAGAGACATTTGACAATGGCCAGGCTTACTGTGAAATTCTACTGATTTTAAATACAATGCATTAAGTACATAGCGAACTTGTTACAGGTTTGAAAGCGAAACCTTCGATTCTGCCTTCTACAACCAGTGAAATCCAGAGGAATAAAATCAAACTCAACGAACTTACAATAAGAAGCCACCACATCTGTTACAAATATTTTATTCAGACTGGAAGGTACAGTCTCTCAGGGTTACACTAGAGGAAGCAAAAACTGCACCATGCTGAAATGGCATCTGTGCGATTTTATTGAGTGGAGATGCTTGGCCTGAAATACTCTAACTGAATTTGGACAGTCTTCTGCTTTGACTATATATATATATATATATATATATCTTAAAAAACCCAACTTTTGCACAGTCTGTATGGAATCTGCACAAAGAAATACCTTGTCTCTCTTTGCTCCAGTTATCTGCTTTTGTATGTAAGCTGCTTCCGGTTCCAGTGTATCCACAGAGGTGCAATAATCAGACCAGCCATATAGCCAAAGGTAGCTCCGAGGGAACAGGAAATGGGCCATACCTGAGGGGAGACCACAAGGTAAAAGCAGACAATGAGGAAGATATCTGTGGTTTTTTGTACTTCATGAGCACAAAGTCTAGGTACTGAAAGACAGTGGTCTTATTCTACTTTAAAGCTTGACATGCTTTCCTAAAAATGCCAAAAGCGTAACAATCATCTTCATGAACACTAAATGCTGTTGTACAGTTTTTAATAATTATGCATTAAAATGTAAGCAAGCTTCTGGCTATTGCAGACTTTAGTTTGATAGTCCAAAAACTGTGTGAAAAAAAACCCTAAGAAGTATTTATATCCCCCAAAGCATTCAGCTGACCCTAACTTCCTACTCTGCTGCATACATTTGGATACCTACAGATTTCTAAGTAATTTTTCCTTTCAATCTCTCATGGRGTTTTGAAACTTTCAGGTGTGTATAGATGAACTAGTATTCAAATAAGGCCAGAGACTGAGATGGATAGATGTTTGTTGGCTTTTTTTATTGAAAAGTAGGTAAAAGGATAAAATCCCCTCTGGCTGAAGTAGGGAGGGAACATAAATTTGAAAACTGACTGAAATCTTGTACCCAGATCACTGAACTCATAGTAAGCCAGTTATGTCAAAGAGAGCTTTAATTATAAGCTTTATTTTCTCACATAAGAACAGGGAGCCAGCTCAATAGAGCCGACTTACTTGAACAAACCATCTTGTACTGAGCCAGAGTAGCAATGTAATTCTCCCCTGCCCTTTTTCTTAAAATTGGTATTGATTTGCAGGGAGGAGTGGCCAAACCAAGACTWAACCAGTCTGTCATCAGATGTAGCTTATATTACCAGTCCCCTGCATACTGCATTTGATGAAAGTCTCAGTAACTAAGTTAGTGRTTAAAATATTTGTTGTAGAATAAACAGAATTCCCATGCCACTTCAAAATTCTCCTTTAAATTTTTCTTTTTTTGCAAGGACAGTTTTGCAATTCCTGCTGTACAATACATATTCCTAAAGCATTTACAGACAGGACTCTTCCATTCTTTTATTTTTTTAAATTCAGGGGGATATTCCCCCCCTCTACAGTACTTGAGACTGAGAAATGCACTAGACAATAGAGAAAATATCCCAATCTCCAGCCTTCTTTTCTACTTCACTTTGACTTGCAATTCATATCAAATGAACTCTTAATGGTACTGGTTCCTCCTTTAATTCATTTTCCTAGCTCTGATTCTTCTCTTTACTTCATTATCACTTAAAAGAATATCTTTATTCACATCCTTTGATTATGGGACTTTTAACTATGAATAAGAGTAATGTATTTTGTCTTCTGCTCTTTCATCTTCAATCTCCTCAGCTGTTTCATCTTCACATTCCTTAGCATTTACAGCTTTATATGTTATTTGGAGGTCTTAAGGAGTGTAGCAAAGATGACTATTAAACAAGGTGCCTTAGGTACTCTTTATTGACCTTGTTTCATACTTTCATTTTCATACATTCTGTCTCTGCTGCTTATTTTTGTTGCTGTGTATTTCAGCAGTTGCCTCTCAAGCCAAAGATTTGCTTGTTTTCATTCATTAATTTGTATTGTGGATCATCTATAAAAAGCCTTGAGATGCTTTGGCATGGTAAGATACTACATATATTTCAAACTCACTTAAGTTTGTGGCCTTGGCTAAACTTACACTTCAGGTGGATTTCAACTTTTAAATGAAATGTAATTATTTCTAGCATTTTGCATATTACACACGTCTAAAGGACAAAAACAATAAAAAAGTCCCTGAAACTCTTCCATTCACTCAGTAACATTCAGCTGGAGCACAAGTTATACTTTCTTATCCACTGATGAAATCAAGTGTCACTCCACRAAACTATGGATACAGGCTTCTTAACTCGGAGGTGCTTTTACATCAAATTTGCTGAGTGATCAATGATCAATCCCTTCATTAAATTTTTACCTACATTAGGTGAATTTGTAGTTGCCTATTTGCTTTTCAGAAGTATAGGTAGGTCATGGACTCTGAAYTGATCATATTCCCAAAAGTAGAGTGAATATCCCTGATGACCCAATGACCCTGTATATTGTGCTATTTTGTGTAYAGTGGTTGATTATTGGTATGATTAAAAAGGTCTCTGATGATTTTTGTAGCCTCCTTCACCTGACTGAACTGYAACTTGGGACGTGGTTTTTCAATAGCTGTGTAATTTTTAATGTTAATTATTCCTCTGTATGTCTTCTAAAACATTCAATTTTTGCTTTGCTTTTTAAAAATCAGTGTTACCTTACAAAAGTTTCAGGTTCTGTTGCTACAGGTGAGTCTCTGACCTCTGAACACTCACAAAGAGCATGTGGCAAAGATAGGAACAAGTGGAAGAAACCATAAACACTCCCATCTCCCTGTCTATGAATAAGACAGAAAGAGACACCACCTCATGCTTCTAGTGACATGGAACAGAGGGGTACTAGGCCAGGCACTTTTTCTTCTTTTGCTGCTTGGACAGCCCAAAGCAGTTCTGAAGGCAGTCTGATTGGYGTTTTGAAAACTCCCTAAGCACAGCAGTTAAAAGCCTGGACTTAARAGCATTGCTGTCCTTGTGCCAGTTCCTCTAACCCTCAAGACAGGGCAAAACCCCCTAACAAACAGGTAACAATACCAGTTTGGCACCTTTTATTCTTGACCGGTGGCTTTTAGGCTACATATAGCCTGAGGCACCCATGGGTGTATCTAAAGCAGCAAGKTATCAAAGACAGATTAAGATACATCTCTTAAGCACATCAGCTGCACTAAAATAATAACACTTTCATATGCTTTTTGACTATGAAAATGGGTTGCTTCTTTCTGTGGAAGTGGGTTGCTGTATTTTGTACTAGCTGCTGGCCTCATTTTTCTGAGACCAAATTGCTTTCTTTTGGACTTTTTAAAATGACTTTGACTTACTCGATTGGCCTGYTTTTGCCCTGTCTTTCATGTTATCTCAAACTTGGTTTAGCGTCCTTGACTTGGTATGAACTGCCTGTAAGTGATAAAAATCTAAGCAGCAAATATCTGTCTGCCTGTTCCAAGAGATTCCATTCTGCTTGCTTGAATATGCAACTTACAATACACACCTCTCTCTCATCGCCTGAGAACTTTTCAGCTCAGTTCCTCTTACTTCATGTTCCCTTCTGCCTTGAGGAAGTTGACACATCCTACCCCAGCACTGATGACATGGCTGGGCTGGGTCAGCAGCAGGGGAATAAGATGTTAGGCCAATGGCCTAGCTGCATTTTTGCTGAAGGGAAAAAAGGCTGATGYGGAGAGAAAAGTGTGGGGAGTATAAGAGATAGAACAGAACATTTTTCATGAAATTGTCATGAACTGCCTKATCTGTCTCAGCAGCTGGGAAGCATCAGCTACCATTCTTACAGCCTAATATGAGAAGAATCAGTTTACATATCAAATGCATGATAAAAGAGTAATTTTAACTATSTGTAGGAACCTGAACAGCAGCTTGGAAAAAACAAATCTTAACAAGAACAAAATTAGCATTTAATGGGACAGAGCACGAGCCAGAATGATTCTGACTTCTGCTATTTGTTTAAATTTTCTTTTTGCCTTTTCATCTGGCAGCAGTGTTAGGACTTCTGTAGGCTAGCTAAATAGACACTGCAGAACTGCAAGGTTTTTAGTATATATTAGAACTCATTTTAAGAATAATGACTCAAAACAGGAATTGCTAACCTTTCAGGAGACAAATGTGCTAGTTTCCTCAGCGCTCTTTAGAACACCTAWGATTCTATGATGCGAGAATGCTTAGCATATTGCATGGAAAGCAGAGCATGCTGCAGGATCCCAGCAAGGTATCTAGCTCTGCTGGACTGTGCATGTAGCTAGTTAAACCAGAATTCTGACTGCATGACAGTTTTGTCACYTACTACAAGGTTGTAACTTGCATCCTATGCAACGGGGATTATATAGACATTGACAAGAACATAAAGGTCAGATTCCCATAGACCAGAGAAGCAACATGAAGGTTTTTAAGATATTATGAAGCAAGCAGCTGCCTGCTGGAACTCTCATTATACAAATGCAAATACAGTGGGGCAATCTACTGTACTTATTTTTMTTTTTAGTAAATTTAAGAGTGCTTTTCTCATATTCCTAAACACAGTATTTTGTATGCTTAGTGTTTCAAAAGACCCATTTCTGACTGTCAATTAGAAGGCTATGTAATAATTTTTGTTTCATTTTAAAACTGAATAAACGAGCACAATTATTTTCCCTCCCTGTTTCTAACAAGCCTTAAATTCCTGATTGTTTAGTTTGTACTGTCTTTAAAACTTCAGTACATGCCTTTAATCTATTTTGGTTGCATGCACATGTTAACTACAAGTGTCTTATCACACTGTACAGAATGTGTGTGTTGACAAGCACACACTTAGAAGAAAGTGTGAGGTTTTTTTCTGGCATTTGTAACTAGAAGTTGGTTTCATGGATTTGTGTTCTAAAGTTACAGCAAGCATAACTGCCTTTGATCTCATAAATAAGGTTTACACTGAGAAAACACATTATTAAATAAACAATGATAACCACACTAAAGTGGAACAAGCTCCTACCTCTGTTTAAAACAACTCCAACTGTGTATTATCCCTCTTTCTCACATTAAGCAATTCTTTTATAATAAAATTTTCATAGTAGGTACTAGATCCAAAAAGAAATACAAGAAGGAAACTCTCTGAACTGTGTTAAGAAGAAACAAAGTAGTGTGAAAGTTTATAGTCCTATTTCAACTTACTTGAGTAAGCACCAAGAACTGTACCCAAGATTCTCCAGATTATTTTTCAGGCTACAAATGTCTGAGACRTATCTAAGGCTAATATTTGCAGTCATATTGGCTAAACTACATAGCAGCCAGTCAACTCAGGTGAGTTATATCAGCACTACCTATTATGTTTGCAGTATTCACTATGAAGTAGGAATACAGCAATTTTACTTCTACCTAATGATAACACTGTAAGCAGAATATTGTTTCAAAGTCACTTTTTACCACTAGTAACAGGTACTGCAGATCAAAATTACGCTACAAAATACACCAAAATTGTATGGGTGGGCAGGCATATACAACAAACCCAGAGACATGTTTTAAAAGTGTGTTATCAAAACATGCAGTAAACCCAGGAACTCCACGRTGTGCAAAATCCAGTTGTTGTCAGTGGCAAATGCCATTTCTGGAATAACAGTTCCACCACATACAAAGTGTGTTGATAAAGTTGTGGTCTTTAACTATACCGTCTTGTTCTGCAACTAAATTACCTCAGGCTGAGTRGAGAAAGGATGCATCTAGTAACTCCTAAATCATGCCCTTCTGTTTCACTGATGGTGTCACTTCTCAGTGACMTGTGAAGCCAGGATCCTAATTACATGTGGTTATTAAAAGTACACCATCAACTTGAAAAAGGCAATCTGGAAAAAATAAGCAACTGTAACAAAGGAAGTTATTTACTATTTATTTGTAGAACTGTCCTAGTTAACTGTAACCTGTATATAACCATCATGCTTCCTTCAGAGGGCTATGGGCAACTGGAGATGGATGTACAACTCTTTAAATTGTCTAGCATAGCCTTGTTTAAATGATCACAATTAAGTGTTGCAAACAATTTTTAAAAGTGCTGAAAAATTAGATAGCAATCTCAAAACACTGGTAAAATTAATCTACCAGTCTAACTGAAACATGCCTGGCAGAACAAGTCTTGGAAAGTTTGTTGGTTTGGGTTTTTTTGTTTTTAATACAGAAATGTAACTATTGTAGCACCTAACCTGCATTCCTGTAAGACAATTATCTTTACCCTTATCTGAGGTTGAATTCTGCAGACCTACAACCAAGAAAAACAGACTAGGTGTCCCTTACCAACTGTTYTGCATAGTTAAAAAATTTTTGTTAAAGCTAGTAGAGGAGTAACATGGCATGTTTAAAAGTTTCTTTATAAACAACAACAGAATAATGAAAAACAATAAATCATCAGGACACAAAGTGACTTTCAGCAATATATTTTGTACTTCTAACAGAAATACTTTATATATTTTTCATTTCCATTCTCAAACATTATTCAGATAATGTTAAGTTTATTTCTGAAACAATATTCTGTTCCTGTTAAGTAATATTTACTTAGCATAAAAGTTGTATGCTTAAAAAATGCAATTAACATTATTATTTTTAAGGAYAGAGAGGCACACTAATCTGAATACCCCCTGTATACAATATTTTTCGAACGTAAACATGGCAAATAAAGTGAAGATTTTGTGAGACATCTGTATTTATCTTACTTCGTTGCATGTCACAAGAGGTATGTATAAAGAAGCAGTATGTTTCCTTTGGTTTGTAAATAACTCAGGATGAAGTAGCATTTGGGCTTTAACTATCAGCATATGAATTGGAACTCTTGTAATGAAATTCATCATCAGATTTACTCCACAGAACCCTGAAGCACTTCGAAGTAAAAACGTATTTTAGTGAAAGGTACAGAGGACACTGACATCTGATTTTCTGACTAGGTAAGATCCAGGTAAAGGAATGACTACCAGGTAATTTTTCAGTTCTTCTATTAACATTGCAGGAAAATATGCTAGTCCCAATGCAGACAGCCAAGGGCAGGAACACAGATTGGCAAAACGATGAAACCAATGTTTTTTTTTTTGAAGGACACAAAGCAGCAAACTGACAGCAGAACTGCCATAGGTATAAGYGTGACAATTCAGACAAGTATCTTACAGAATAGTGCAGACAGCTTTATTTAATCGTCTACTCGGATTCCAACATTCTCAGTACTCCCCTCAGTCTTGTTTGCTTCAGCTGAGTGACTACAGACCATTTTTATTTGAAGCCGTTTCTATGAATTAAACCAGACTTCACAAAAGCAGCTTTACGTTCTCCCCTGTCTGAATGATTTGTCAATTTAAAAGTTGACTGTAGACATTCTCAAACTGTCCAAGTTTGAAGTGTAGACCAGATTTGATCAAAAGCTAAAATCCTGATTAAGTGGAAAATATGCTCATTCAGGACACAGTGCTTAACTTTTTGCTTGAATACCACTTTTGTCTCGCCCAAGTAGTAAGATTTAAACCACATTTTCTGCTTTAAGGCAGAACCATTTCCACTACAGATTTTAAAAAAAATGTTTACAGCACAAAGGTTAAAATACAAAAAGGAAAACAATCATTAATGAAACCTCTTTTTAYCTCAAAAGCTGGTCTTGAGTTCAAAGACTAAGCTGTTTCACTTGAGTCCATTTTTGGACAGAAAAAGGGTAAATCCAAAATTGTAATCCTCAAGCTCTCTGTTTTTAGGCTAATACGAGAAACAGCTGATGTCAGAAGCATGGCAGCTTAATACTTTACTCATGCAGATGTCTAGAAGTAATTTGGTTTTGATTGGGTTCTGATTAGTTCTAAATCCACAGTAAGATCTACAATTTTTTTTTCAGATCTTGCCTGGGTTCCATACCCATGAACGATAAAAGCTACTAGACTGAAGGCAAACTTGAAGCCATCTTCATTATTTCAAATTTCTCCTCCAGCTTGTCTAAATTCTTCCTGTCCAAATCCTTAGAGCTCTATTTCAATATAAAATTTGCATGCCACAGACACTCACAAGTCTGTAACAGAGAAGCTGTTGAAACTGGAAGTCAAAATAATGCATTTTACTTCCTTACACCATAAGCACAGATGCTTCCAGTGAGTTTTTTTAAAAGTCTGGCATAACTTTGTAGGAACACTTTATCACTTAGTCCAATATACCTATACAGCTTCAGAGCAATTTTGTGTAGCGTGCATCTCCAGAAAATGAATATTTTTTACATTTGTACATACTAACCTGCCAAGGCCGATCCCAATCAAGAGGGATAGGAAATGCTCCAAACCAAGCTCCAAGTATACTGCACACAGTAGTAATCTGTAGACTGCTTTCCCAGATGGACATAGCTCTGTAAAACATGTTACAAGTTTTCAACAGCAGCAGAAGCTACCATGGCAGAACAAAAATCCCAAGATTTTTGAGGCTATGAACACATGTAAAAATTCATATATTTGATAAATACCATGCAGGTTTCTCCCAAAACATACAAACTATAAGTAAAATGTAAGCTGCATATTTTAGCTATAATTACAATCTTTTCACACCACACTTTCAGATCTTTTTYTTTCTTGAGATGTTGACTGCAAAAGCCTATTTATTTTACCTRGAAATACTCCTATTGAGCTTGAAACACTGCTAGACTGAGCATATAAATCTATCTCAATGGTAACTGTGTGCATTGCAGGGAGAGGTGGACATGAAAGGGTACTGTGGGATTGTACAGAAAAGCACAAGCGGAGTCACAAAGGACTCTGTGGTGTAGGCACTTTTRATGACTACAACAATTTGAAATTTAAAATGTAAGACACTATGAGAATATTTCAAAACAATTCCATCAACCAAAAAGAAACATTGCAAGTTGGTGTAAGTACACATTGTATAAGTTCAAGTATGCTGGCTGAAGCATTAATTTTTCCCACACTTAAGAACACTTGCACTGCTAGTCATGGCAAATACTGTCTGTAAGAGATGTTAAATTACTCTCAGTTTATAGCCTTCTATCACTACTGACTTTATAAGGTTTAGAAAAGCAGGATTTCTGTTATTAGATGAACACTTACTATCATCAATGTACCAACTGATTGCACTACTTTGCTCAGGCCATGAACATTTGGGTACTTGGTACCAACTAAGAACCAAGAGCCACAGMAGTTCAGAACACAGTAGGGCACAGATCCAAGACAGGAGAACCAGGYTGGAAACCCTGCTCCAAATCAGTACAGCAGGAGATCTGAGTTTTAAGTTTGCTACATCTCAGATTATAAACACACAGCTAGCTTCAGCTAACAGACAAAAAAGTATGTGCATTTTTATGGCTCAAAAATTAGATGCATAGTAAACTCTGAACTTTTTAAGTGCTGTTTAGGTTGCATGACATGAACACTTGGTTTTGAGGAGTCTAAAATGTCTGACTTCACTTCTGAGCACATACTGCTGAATTGGTTATTGACCAAACAGCTCATAAGTTTAAAGCAAACATTTTTCAATGTTTGCAAAAAAAGTTCTTGCAGACTACAGTACTGACAGTGCAAGGCTGACATTTTGAGCAGAACTGTTTCTTCTACAATAACACAATCTCTTTAACTTAGAATTCTCCAGTTCACAATAGTACCAGTTTGTGATTTTTTTCTTGGAAAGTCCTGATGTAAATGCAAAAGTGTTTAGGAGTCTGCACACAGAAAATTCTTGTGAATTATTTTTTCTTTTATTCTATTTCTATTTTTTTATTTTATTTCTATTATTTTTATTTCTTGTGAATATTAGAAGCTGAATAATTGAGCAGAGAGCTGTTAGGCAGAACAAGGAAGAGAACATTCACTACAGCCTTAAAGCAGTGAAAGAGACAACAGAATGCACCAAGGACTGAYTGAGGTACAGTTATACCTCATAAGTCATCTTCTGTCTGTAGCAGATTCACCAGAGACTGCTGTACCATATGGAGATATCAGACTGAGTCCAAAAGCAAAACAACAGAATTAGCAAGGCACAGTGCCCAAGTGAAAAACAGCCATTGGCAGTTTGGCAACTATTTCAGCTGCTAATTGAACCACTCTGCAGCATAGACTGGCTACTCAAAGACAACTTGACTTGTCCTCCAGCATTATCCTGAAGGAGCAGTGTTTCAATTAGTCACTTTTCTTCATGGAATGACTCCTATTGGAATTTTAATAGGTATTCTTTAAACCCCCATACAAACTTCTCATTTGCATTTTCCAGGTTTCTTTTAAACTAAGATAATTCCACAGACAAAACTAGCAATGTTTAAAATAGTAAATGAACACCAGTGGCAGAAGGTCTTTTGAAGCCTAAAACAATTATTAAAACCCTTTAAAAATAATACAATGCATTCAGTTCAGTATTAAATAAGGTTTGAATTAAGAGGTTAGCTGACATAAAATAATCTACTCCTTCCTAGATAAGATTTGAAATTCTTGGCTGCAGCAGGACTAAATGCTAAGCAGCCCTTGATGTGTGAAGATGCCTGCATTTACAAGGGACATTTCAAGTCTCTAAGGGTATGTAGTTCATAAACAAAGAGATAAAACAGGCATAATGAAAACTGGAAGGAGCCCTAATGTCATGCTTTTATACTATTTTTGGCACTATCCAAATAAAATCTGTTTTCTACCCTGGTGACACCTTATAATTGCCATTACACCAGAAAATTCAACATAATTTCTCAGAGCAATGATTTGAAATAAAGAGTCTCCAAAAGGAGGGAAAAAAAAGTTAAAAAAAATCAGCAATTGAGAACTGATTTCTTAAGAGTCTTTTATGCAGGAGGCTATTTCAGCTATGTTACACTAACAGCCACGTGCTTCCACTAATGCTGATAACCCTTTCTATAGTTTTTACTCCCCTCTAACTGCTCACAGATGCACATGACAGCATATGATCAAGGTCATGACACTGACTTCAGTCACAACTCTAGATRTCAGAGTAACAAGTCCAGAGACGCTGGTTCCATGGGCCCACCCCTTTCCAAATGCAGAATTAATRAAAAGAGCCCTATTTACAGCCTGCTAAGAATGGAAGGGTTTGTGATGTAGAATACATGCATTTACTTTTCTCATGCATTCTATGTGCACAGAGGCTTAAGGTTACTTAAGTCTAAACTGCACTCAGGTACTTTTAGAACACATTCCTCTTTTATACTAGGCTACACGCCTAATCAGAATTTCAAGCTTACTGTTCCAGTGCAATTCAATTCCCTTAAGTCTACTTTCAAGGCAAGCAGCTCTGTTATTTTATCTGCTCATCCTTTTCTTCCATTTAATCAGTCCCACCTCATACCACATGGTAAAGTTGGAGACAACCTTTTAATACACCCTGTCTACACTTATTTCATGCTCAGACCTAAAATGCTCCAATTTCATGAGATCAAATGAAAAAACAMAGGATTATTTTTAAATTAGCAGCTTGCTACAATCCATAAAATATTTGCTGCATGATTTCCTTTTAGTCTATTTTCATTCAAAGTAAACAAACATTAATAATAGATACGTTACTCAGATAATGTCACATAGCTGACTAGTAAGAAGTACATATAAGTCCTCATAGCAAAAGTATCAAAACAAGACAACTGTTTCCTATGCAATAMTTGTGCTAAAATAGCATTCAGTCTAGATCAAAAGATCTAGACTGGGAAAGAAAGAAATTGACAGGCATTCAAAAATCTACCTGGCACGAAGACAGACTGATATCGTCCAACATCTGTWACTTCAATTCAGCTATTATTTCCAGTTGCAAAACCTCCACAGATGRCTAAGTGAATCAGCAATGATTTATATTGGCTAACAACTCCTTGCTTTTATTACAATCTATTGAACCCTTCCACTGAAAAACCCCAAGAGTAAATGGCTTGAATAAGGACTCAAGGTATTTTTCAGTAAGTTGAGAACTGAGATAAMCCAAAATTCAATACCTGAAACTAGTATTAAAGACTAGACTTGTCCTTCTCTACAGGAGTGCAAAGCAAAAATAATTCCTCAGGTCAGCAGCATAATACTTTTMACTTCTTTTGAGATGAGACTACACCCTTACAAACTATTAAAAGGGTGTGAATACTAAAATCTTATTCAATCTCAAGCATATGTGAAGCCTCTTTATGTTTCAGTGTCCCAGTCTTTCGACAATGCAATTATTTATGGTATGAAAAAAGGCAGAAGAAATGGAAATCTTCTGAAAAATACATTATTCGTGATACATGCTAATGCCATGGCTGTCACAGGAGGTGAAAATGCAGTTAAAAGGCTCGTTTTACTTTAAAGGTACTCTTGAAAAAATTAATGCTTGAAAACTCTGACACTGAAAACAACTTCCTTTGAAACTGGAAAAAGAACATGGGKTAAGATTACATACTTAAGAACACARTAAGCTATGWRTAATTTTCAATATTATATTYAAGYTTAAAACAGTGCTTGTTTTGGCKTCCTGTTCCTKCTTTAAAAGTTGWATCCAAAAGTAGTACTTTTGGATCACATTCATGATTCTCCATGCACAGCTCAGGGTCAGGGCTACTCTTTATTTGACAACCATCATATGGAACTGTACAATGTTTTTACTCCAGCACAGTTTGGAAACTTTACTTCCTACAAACACGTATAAAGTGAGATTTAGCATCTGGACACCAAAAATTCCAGTCAATATCTTCAAATAAATCTTTCTTTGTAAAAAAAGATTTCACATGTCTGTAATCAGAAACACAAAAAACTACTCATCATTCAGGAAGTTTCCTTTTCATTACAAAAAAAATTATTATATATTGTTGACATCAATTSTGCCCATTTCTATTCAGGGAATATCAGAAACTTTTGATTAGAACTTACCCATTTTTACTAAATACCCGTATCCACGCTTGTACGTTTGGTCCCAGCAAACACAAGCACTGTAAAGTAGTAAAYGTAGAGAGAAGAACTGCAAACAAAAATGTCTCAGTCACTGACCTACAAAAAAAAAGAATATTACATTTTCTAAGAGTTCCAAGACTTAGGAAGAAGAAGACCCCTCTAAGAAAACTTCTGAAAGTATGTGTGCCTTCTTAAATGTCATGTAGAGAACAAAACATTTTCTTCTTACTCTGCAGAATAGCAAAAGAAGCTAGAAAGAGTTCTGCTGTTATCTCAAGTGAAATGTAATTTTTTGAAATCCCCAATAATCCCTGTAACATTTCTAAAAAACATTTTAAGCAATCAGGTTGTTTCATACATATTTTTTTAAACTTTCATAAAAATTAAAACACTGACATCAAAAGGATGAAAGATATGCAAGCTGTGTGGTTTAGAATCTTATGGGGAAAATGACTAAATGAAACTTTAAAAATGTTTGTGCCTGTATGTTTAACATCAATATTAAAGTAAAAGAAGTTGTTTGTAACTGTCTCACGATTTTTATTTACAGAAATCTTGTKTAAGAACTGGCTTCCAAAAAAAACCTGGACAAGAAAACAAAAAAAACCCAACAAGAGAAAGCTAAAACAGCCATTCCTCTTCCCCCAGCTAGGAGCTCATCCCTTAAATTCCARTGTACCAGAAAATACACAAGATCTTACACCAACATTTGCAAGGAGAGCTGCCCCTTAGAATGTTTAGAGAAAGAGAGGGTCTTTTGACTTACTCTATGAGAGGTGCTCCATAAAGAACAATAATCGCATGAAATAGTATGCAAGACATGAAAAAGTATATACAGCATTTTAGAAATCTGGATATCTAAAAAAGAGCAATGAAATATCAGAATAATGTTTCAAAACAACACAAGTAACCTACACAGTCTATATCTTATCAACAGCATTGTACTCTAACTACTTTTTTCATTTCAGCTACAGCACAATATAATAGCATGGCACATTTCAAAACAGTTTTCTATTTATCAATACTTTAAATAATTAATTTTGAAAGATCACACTCCATCTAAACTTTTTTCATGCATCCCATTAAACAGGGCAAACATACAAAAAATATAACCAGAAATGACAAGACAAACAGAAGTAATTTTATTGGATATTTTTACATTTCTGTTTTACATCTGTCATGTCCATTCATTAAAAGGCAACTCTCACAAAAGGTGAAAAAAATATTTAAAAGCAAGAAAACATACAATATAAAAAAATCTGCAACACAGAGAATCAAAATTACATTAACTAAAACATTTCGAAGTTGGTATTGTAAATTCTGAACACATTTGAGAAATATCCGTAACTTTCTATATGTCTGCAAAACACAATTTTCTATGAACTTAACAGTTTCTGGGTACTCACTATATCATGTAGAAGCAAACACACTCGATAAACAGTTCTGCTTAGGTCTGCTCTGATCAGGTCAGCAATGCAAATCCATAACTTCCCTTGAACCCTTATTTTTCTATATTTATTCCTTATGCTAGGCTGGGATGAAATCTCACCTAGAACATGAAGTGTGCTTCATTTTTAAATCGCAGATGGTTAAAAAACTTATTTTCCATCATGGCTTTGTGCATTTCACATCCTCCTCAGTCAGTAAAACTAGACAGAAGCTTTGCAAAGCTTCTGCTCTCAGGGATACAAAGATACTGCWCTCAGGGATGATCGCTTAAATGCTTAAGAACCACTTGGAGCACTACATCTTGTCTGACTCAGCAAGTCAGGAGTGCAAGACTATCCACCTGACTTCAAAACTCTGGGGTGTTCCCCCACTGCTGGGCAAGTTGTGTGCTGCTCCAAAATCACTCTGATCWAAAGTACTTCATTGGGATTCATACCTTTAATGATCCCTACGCAAACTGTAACTACAAAAAGTTTCTCCCAACTTTAGATTCTCCTCTATGCAAATTTCATCATACAAGGAAATGTAGCCATTCTAATACTTTTCTAATTTTTTTAATTCTTTAAATGTAAGTCTCTCTCTTATGTCTCAGATTCAAAAAAAATATTTCTTTTCCTTTAAAGTTATTACAAACTTACAACTATACAAGACAAACGTGTGATGAGGTTTCTTCTTGGCATATCCACTTATCAGGAAAATGAATTAGACCTGGACTACAAAACGAGTTCTGTGCCATATAATTTTGTCAGTTTTTGCCATCATGCAAATTCTTGGCATAGAAACAATATTGCATTGACAAGAAAAATGAAGGCATAGAACCAYTCACCTGAACAGGTTATTTACAGGYMGAGGAAGTTTAACAGCACTACAATACCAAAAAAATTGTTTCAAAAGGTGCTTCACTCAGCTGACTCATGGAAAATGAGAATTCACCACCAAAAATTGCCTTCTTTCTCATYTGACTATTTCAGAGAATTTGCTTCCCCCTCCGTATTGTCTGGTAGCAATTTAAGAATTAAAAAAAATCTTACCTTGTGAGCAAAGGAACTTCTCTTAGWAGACTGACTCGGTTTAAGGACTAAGTGCAAGATTATATTAAGGGTAGCAACACAAACAGAACAAACACACAGCCAGGTGAGGTGCGTCCCCAGAACGCTGAATCCGTCCAGGAAGAAAGYCGGGACAAGGGCGGTGAGGATGATGGACAGGGCGCAGAGCAGGTTGGCAGCCAGGAGCCTCCTGATCTCCGCCTCTCTCATGGTGCCCGGGCCAGCGGCACCTGCAAGACACCGAGCGCCGCCCCGTCACCCACGCGCGGCAGCACAGCATCTTCCCCAGCCGCGACGCGCAGGGCAGAGCTCTGAGCCCAGAGCTGAAAGCGAAAGTGAGGATTTTTGGGGCAGGAAAATAGAATTCGTTTGAAAGAACAAACCCGGCGCGGGCCGCAGGGGCCGCTCGCGCATCTTACCACGGAGCGCGCGGCGCCGCCCGGCAGCGGAAGGGGGCGGGGCCCGGCTGAGGGCACTTCCGGGGCGGTGCCGGAAGCGGCGGTGGAGGGGACGCCATGGTGTGCGACAAGTGTGAGTACGGGGGTACAGGGGGCTGTGGCCGACCCGCCGGGCCCGGCCCTGTCCAGCCTTGTCCGCGGGGGTCCCGGGCTGCCCCGAGCTGAGCGGCTGCCGCGGATCCCGGGCTGCTCAGGGCGGGCCGCGGGTGGCGGTTCCCGGAAGGGCCTTGTGTGAGCTGTCATTGTCCCCTGAGCATYGCCTGTGGAGCGTATGGATGCGCATAGTTTAAATTATTCTGTCCTATATCAGCAATAGCGTGGGCAGCATGACGAGGGAGGTGATCTTGCCCCTGAACTCGGCTCTGGTGGGGCCGCGTCTCGAGTGCTGTGTTCAGTTCTCGGCCCCTCACTRCACGAAAGACACTGAGGTGCTAGAGGAGATCCAGAGAAGGGCAGCGAAACTAGGGAAGCCTCTGGAGCACAAGGTGTGATGAGGAGCCGCCGAGGGTGCTGGGGTTGTTTAGTCTGGAGAGGAGGAGGCTCAGGGATGGCCTAATTTCCCTACAACTCCGCGAAARGAGGCTGTAGCCAGGCGAGGGTCAGTCTCTTCTCCCAGGCAACAAGTGGCAGGACCAGAGGACATAGTTTTAAGCTGGGCAGGGAATGTTCACGTTGGACATTTGGAAGAATTTAGGATTTCTTTCTAGACAGGGTGATTAGACATTGGAATGGGCTGCCTGGGGAGGTGGTGGAGTCACCATCCCTGGAGGTGTTTAAGGGAAGCCGGGATGTGGCACTCAGTGCCATGGTCAGTTACATGGTGGTGATCACGGGTTGGACTCGATGATCTCAGCGGTCTTTTCCAACCTCATTGACTCAGTGCTTCTGAATTTTTTTCCTTTGTAATGTTTCCTTATGTAGGTGAGAAGAAACTTGGAACAGTGATCACTCCCGATACATGGAAAGATGGTGCAAGAAACACTACAGGTAACCTCAGAAGGTTTAAAAACTTGGTTTTGCCATTGGGCACCTGAGCTATGTTACCATCTTAAGACCAAAACTTTACATTACTAATCAGGTTTAATATTAATTCRTGTAGTTTTCCTCCCATGCTGATTTAATACATTAGGAATTTATTTGCCCAGAACTCCTCAGTATTGAACTTGTCTGTTTTGGTGGGGTTTTTCTTACCCTTTCTGTATGGAAGGACAATACACAGAATATTTAAATGGAGTATGAAGTGTTCTGTTGTCTTATCCTCTAGTGCTATGATTTATGTTTGATCTCTCTTTGTGACTTTATTTGCATATATGTTAAAGTTCTAAACTAAACTTTTTAAAGTATGCTTGGAACAGGGAAATTTATTTGGTTATGGATTTTCTTTTTGTAGAAAGTGGCGGTCGCAAATTAAATGAAAACAAGGCATTGACCTCAAAGAAGGCAAGGTTAGTATTTAATATTAATTCTGGCTATAAATATCAGGTAGCAGACTAGCTGAGGCCTGTTTCCTGCATACCTAGGCAACAACTCAAAACTTGTCCAAAATACACTTAATAAATAATAATTGTGGGGATTATGGTTAATTGATTAGTCAGTAAAAATGCATCCATACATATTTCATGGGTGCCTTCTGCTCAGTCATGGAATGTGGGCAAATATTTTTTTGCAATTCTCACTGGAATTGCTAGGATTTGATGTTTCTATAGGAGAGAAACTGAGAATGTGTATTTTTTGTGCTAATATTGCCAGAATAATCTCTTGAGCATTTCCTTCATGTCTGAGGTACATTCTGTTGTCCCAGGGGGCAAGATGCTGCTGGAAGTTGTTTAAGGTCACAGTCATGTARTATCTTAATAAAAAAAATACATTTTAGTTCTGCTTTTGTGAAGTTTTTGTCTGTGATGGAAGACGTGTCTCTTAATGGGGAAAGTAGGAGCTTTTCTGCATACTTTGTGCAGCCTGTAAGAAATAAWTCTTGTATTTCTAGTTTTTTAATTACAGTTTTTGCTGGAGTTTCTGACTGTGCCCTCTGGCTTAGATTTTTTAGGACGAGGCAGAAGAAGTACTTTATTTCAAGGTGTGTAAATAAAATACTTTGTTTTTTCCCCAGGTTTGATCCTTATGGAAAGAACAAATTTGCAATATGTCGGATTTGTAAGAGTTCTGTCCATCAGCCAGGATCCCACTATTGTCAAGGATGTGCCTATAAAAAAGGTGAGTTTCACTGARTGCCAAAATACCCCTGTTTGGCTTGAAACCAGAGCGGAAGTAGAACACTTGAATTTGTAATTATGAAGAGAAGGCTAAGATGAGATTTAATTGCTATTTTCAACTACTGATAGGAAGGCACAGGGAACATGGAGTCAGATGCTTCTGAAGTGCACAGTAATAGAATAAGAAATAGTGTACACAGGTTAGAATATGGAAAATTCTAATTACATACAAGGAAAGCAATTTTAGAGTGTGGGAGTGATCAAATATTCTAATAACAGGTACCGTCAGAGGTTGTGGAATCTTTACAGGAGGTATTCAGAGCATGACTTGAAGAAGTCCTGAGCCAGCCTTACCCAAGTTGGTTATGTTTTGAGTGGAGCAGAACTAGAGATTGRTGGAGATTCTTTTAAACCTGTGTCGTTCTGTAATTCTGTTTCTTTTAAAATGTTTCTGGTGTCTGAACAGTAGATTTGGAAAAATAACTGAGCCTAATCTTGGCAATTCCATAGAGAACTGTCATCTAACAAGTTTGATTTTCCTTAATTTAAAAACCTCCAGATTTTGTAAAACTCAATGGCTTGTTGCAGACCTTTTTCTGCTCCCTTCTCTCCTCTCCTCCTTTTACAATAGCTGAATCTAAAATTCCTGAATGGGACAGAAGCATCATGAACTCAGTTATATGATTTAGTGCTAAGGAATCTTACAGCACATGAAGTGAACTGATTTCTAGATATACAGCTACAGCTAACCAGTAGTGAGTTTTGTTTATGAAATTAATCRTTCAAGAAATCTGTGCTATGTCACTGGATCAGTGGCTTAGCAGCTTGCTGCAGGAATGTTGCCTGCTAGGTGCTCACCAGATGGCTGCCTGAATCACATGTGGTAGAATTTCATTCTCTTTTAAATTTATGGCTGGCTTGGATGGGCTTCAGGATTGGATCTTTGTCTGCTTGTGTATCCTTCTAGGCTGAACTTACCTTCTTCATCAGATTAAATACTAAGTGCTTTAGGTTCTAGCTCTGACCATCAAAGATGTCATTGGGGCATGTTGCTTGAAGTAAATGCAGTCATATAGCYCTGTGCTTCAACTGTTGCATATCTCTGAGAGGCAATCTCAAGTTACTTACTCCTCAGTTTAGACCTGAAGTCAGTATTTAGTGGGCTGAATTTTGGTCTCCAAAGTAAAYCATGTGGCATGTTCCCTGTTGGTCTCATTCCTGCTGGACTGGTAGGTATGTGTCCAGTCATGATGTCAGTATATGAAAGCATATGATTAGGAGAGAGCAGGAGTAGATGGCACTTGACATTTTTTGTCTGCWGGTGAATGGTTGTGTAAAATGAGATGTAGTCTTACCAGATAAAAGGTTTAGCACCTTTCTGCTTTGGAGGGAGAGGGAAAGATTGAGACAATCCACCTCTCTGCCAAACTTGTGAACATTTTGCTGCTTTAGTCTTTTGACTTGAAACTCTTAGAGTTTAGGACAAAGTCCTTTGGGACATTGGTGTTCCCTTCAACTCTCAAGTGTTCTTGGTGGTCATTGTTTGTCACTCTTGCTCTATAAATATCTTAKTTCTATGAAAATGTATTCTGAACTTTCTCAATTCTCAACCTGYTAATGTCCCATTTAGCAGTCAGTTTGTTGGTGATTGTGTTTTCTTAGCCCTGCTGCTTTCTGTGCATGTTGGGACTCATTTGGCTACAGGACTTAAAACGGTTAACAGTACACCATTTTTACCTGTTTGTCAGATGTGAGCCTTTCCTGGGTYTCTTCAGGCATTCCAGCAAATTACAGACTTCAGGCAGTGTTGTGAATCATAATGCTCTCCAAATAGCTTRTTTTCTTAAGGGGAAGTATTACACATGCTGCAAATACTGATTTTATATTAGGAGTTATTACTTCTATGTTTGGAATATCTGTTGGGAAAATGCAGATAGAGGGCTAATGGGAGCTCGTTTGAACAATTTTTTGAAAAAGGTCCTTACAAAAACATAGCAACTGTGTTTTTGAAGAAAGATTTTAATGATTTAAAGTAATTTACAYACTTTTTGTGTGCTTATAGGCATCTGCTCAATGTGTGGCAAGAAGGTCTTGGATACGAAGAACTACAAGCAAACYTCTGTCTAATTGTATTGACTAGTCTTTTTATGAACTTTAGCCTCTGTGTCTTTGTACAGTAACTTTTCTCTAAAAYAATTTGTGAATATTACTTTCTAGAAGATAGTACATTTACTTGTAATGAAAGGTAAAGACAACCTGATTATTTGCCTAAAATGTACATAATATTGATTATTGTTGTTTTAGCACTAATATTAACTGGTATTTAAAGATAATAGTTTTCAGCAACTGATACAGTTCAAAGSGAATGAGAAGATCCTAGTGAATAGGTTGAGACTATGATACCATCATAATACAGATCTTTGAGATGAATACTTTTTTTTTGCCTGTCACAAGTCTTCTGCTTATCTCATGCTTGTGTTTTATAGATGTATAAAATATGAGTTTGCATCACCTCATAAAGTATCTTCATTTAGTTCTATGCCTTTAAGTATTTATAATTATTCTCATCTCAAACTRTTGTGTCCTTGCTCTTCAGATTTTAATGCAATTGTCCTGTTWTATTTTGTTTCTGCCTACAGTATGGTTGGTTAAATCACGAATTGTTAAGCTTCTGAAATCTAGTGTGTGCCCTGCCATTTCTTTCTTTGGCATTGTTGTGGTTTAGCCCCAGCCAGCAACCGAGCCCCATGGAGCTGCTCACTCACTTCCCYACCATCAGGACTGGGGAGAGAATCAGAAGGGTAAAACCTTGAAAACTAGTAGGATAAAGACAATTTATAAGGGGAAAGCAAAATAAAGAATTAATTCACTGCTTYCCCTGGGCAGGCAGGTGTTCAGCCATCTCCAGGAGAGCAGGACCCCATCACCCATTGCRGTTTCTTGGGCAGACAAACACCATCAGTCCAAATGTCCCCCCACTTCCTCCTTCTTCCTCCCCCTTTATACACTGAGCATGATGTGRTATGGTCTGGAAATATCCCTTTGGTCAGYTGGGGTCRTTGTCCTGGCTGTCTCTCCTCCCAACCTCTCAGGCAGCCCCAACTTCCTTGCCATTCTGGCAGTTCAAAAGGCAGAAAAGGCCTTGGCTTTGTGTAAGCCCTGCTCAGCAACAACAAAAACATCTCTGTTTTTTATCAACTCTGTGTTCATCACAAATCCAGAGCACAGTCCCAACAAGACACTGTGAAGAAAACCCCATCCAAAACCAGTACAGGTATTCAGCCTGATCAGCTATTAGCCTCCAAGCAGACTTTACAKATGTCATGGGGTGGCCTGTGGCCCAAGGCAATAAAATTACGAGCATTAATTATAAATGTCTCAGTCTTATAATTTTTCAAGTTAGTCTGGCTTTTAAATACTTAATTTGAAACTGGCTCTTGAATTCGATGATGTAATTACATACATGTCAAATTTGAAAGATCAAAGCAGGCTGCCTGCTTTTCAGCTCTTTTCAAAAYTGCTGTTCTTTCTGTAGGGCAAAATGAAGAATACTGGGCATACAATTATCCTCTTTGCTGTTGCCTTCCTGCCATGCTGTAGTTGTGCTGCAAGTAACCCTCTAAAGAGGATTGACATTTCCTGTCATCCTTAACTATCCATTGTTGAGAATTCATCACCAAAGTTTCTTGTTCAAATGTGCTGGCTTCCTGCAGTTGCCAAAAGGGTAATCATTTTTGGGATTTTGTATTTACTACAAAGTTTTGTCAGCATAGTGGAATGAGCTTGAGCTCCCAAAAGAAGAGACAAAAGTTGTTGCTTTTGATTGTAAAAGCTTATCCTACTGTAACAATTGAATGGAGGTRCATGGATTAGCTAGCTGGTGATAGCTTGGTGTGGCCACTTGTTTCCAAACACATCAARGAATTCCTACATTAGTATAGATCTCTATGATACATCTTCTGTATGGGGGAAAAGAAAACGTCTGTAATTGGCTTCAAGTTTTGCTGCAAGTCTTGCCAGCAGAGTGTGTGACAATTTCAGGTGTCAGATTCTCCAATAATCCCTGAACTCTTCACCCTTTATGGGTATACACTACATAATTGATTGATTTTTGCTTTCTGTGAATAAAACTTCTTGTCTTTCTAGTACTGGCCAGTATCTATATTTCAAAAGCATGGTATCATAATTACTAAATGAATTGGTATGAATTGAATGTTTGCTGCACTATAAATATTGGCACTGGATGAACTCTTACATCATTTTGTAACTGATTGAAGAGCAACAGTAATTTAAATAATATGATGCTTTGTTCATAATTATTTTGTGAATTGAGCTTTTATACATTTTTGTCCTGTTAATGGGCTTCTGCTTTTGCATGTTAGAATATATTTTTGTTGTAAAAGAACGATAGGTTTTGGTTTGGTGGACTTTTTTTTTTGATGGTGGATACAAATTTGTTTTTCTAGTGGTTTGTATGTACTCAGGATCTTTTATCTCTTAACTCACAAAGCTCCTTAGCCTCGTGAGAGTTTCAGTTCCCAAGATCTGTAAAATTTGCTGATATAACRGTCAACATGTTTGAGAAAAACTCATTTTCCAAGCATTATTTTGAAGTCTCACTGCTTTAAATTTAGATCACAAGCCATTCATCTCCTGAACCTCAGAGATGTGCCACAGTTCAAGGCAGCCTTGGCAAAGGAGCGCTTAAGGGTAGCCATTAAACTTATATACACCTTCAGAATAATTGAATTGTCATATAAAAGCATATTGTTGATGCTAAAAATGTTTTGTAAGCATGGGATGTCTTTCCTGAGACATTATTCAGTGAAAAACAAAAGAAAATCTGTAATGGAAAGTTGCCAATTTTGTTTAATGTGCTGAGAAGAACAYGGTAGTATTCCCAGATGATCAGCCTGTCCTCTAAATCAAAGGTTACATAAGAGATTTGTGCTGCCAAATTTAGTAGGATTAGAATTTTATTTTCCTCAGTACTGCTGAATTCTTATACTGTCCTTGATGTTCTTGTATATTCATTGGCCAGAGCTATTACTGAACTAAGTATTTCAGTGCAAATTATTAAGAGAACAGATTAGCTACTTAATGTTATTGTGACTGGAGAAGCCAATCAGATGAAAATTAAAGAGGAACTGTTGAATGGTCCTTGTTGTGTCAGGGTGTTCTCATCTCAGATTCTTCCCCCTGTTTTGKTTTTTTTAACCCTGGTCTTCCTGCTGCAGAAGCTGGAGAAGGGACCATCCAAGAATGATCATCTGGCAATATTGTTCCAAAGTATTAAGACTTACTTGTGGATGTTACACCCCAGACACTGACTTACCCATTGCTTGATACTCAGTTGAGCACTGGTTCAGCATGGGATCATGAGCATAACTTCCTTTGCTTAAGTGTTTCTTACCAGATCACTGATTTAGAAAATAAACATGGCCAGGTCCGAAAGGGAATAGTGGTGACAGGAAAACTCACCTTGAATATCATGAGACAATGAATACATTGCTGCATCACACSTGAGGCTTGCTCTTAAGTAAAAGTATTTTTGCTCCCAATCAGCAGAACTGGTTGGACAATATGAGAAAGCTTGATGGCAGCCCTTACAAATAACAGAGCCAAGTGTTTCTTTTYGTGGGGCTTACAGATGTGCCTCATATGAAGGCCATTTGGTTTCGAACTGTTTGTCTTYCTCTCAGATGTGTGCTTTTATGGAAGAAGTTATCTGAAATTCATCAGGAACTGTTTTTTATCAACTTTTATGGGAGGGGCCGTAGTTCATTTTGCAGAACGTGTCTGGCTAATGCAGAAAATGTAAGTGCTCTGTTGACAAGGAGTGCTTACTTCTTGCACTTAGGGCAACAGGAAAAGCTGTGTTGAAGAAACCTGGAAGAATTTGAAATCTTTCCAAGAAACTGAAAAAAGAGATGGGTGAAGTACTCTCCATGTGTGTATTGCTAGTAAAGATTACTTTGTTACATGGTTCAGGAAGACCCTACTGACACTTGGTTTTTTGCCTTAATGCCTTCATTTGTGATAAATAGCGAGTCAATTTTTCAAGTACTGGTGATTCGATGACCAAATAACTACCKAATTAGGCAGACATTTTCAGGCTGGCTTTCTAGTAGAAAACTTCTCAAAACTACTTCTTTCTTTCTGTCTCTCTCTGCWCTAAAAGATGCAAACTGAACTGAGCAATGGTTGTGACTCATTAGGCGAAAGCACTTCCAGCAAATGCACTTGCTGTTTGCTGATCTGCCCAGTGCCATTGGGAAAACAAATGTTGAGGAGGGTTTCTTTTCTGCGTCATCACAGATGGTTAAATGATGATGATTAAATATCAGTATTGTTAACTGTTTCAGGTCACATACAAACTCACAGGACTCTCATTTGCCATTTTCTACTGGCTAATGGGTCTCATCACATGCATCTTAAATAGATCATAACCAGCCCAGTCTCCAGCAAATCATTACTGGTTGTTGATTTTGGTTGCTCCTTTTGCTGCCATAGAATGTAAAGAGTTTGACTTAATACAGCGCCCAGATTGTGTCACTGTTCTGATATTTACTGTTCTGATGTGTTTACTACTGTTCAATAACATAGCAGTGCAAATAGGACTGTGTGACAAAAGGCATGGCTCTCAGGGAGTTGGCTTCTTGCCCAGTCCAATTGTCATCTTTTATTRATTAAAATATTTAAATGCTAATTGGATTAAGCAAAGACTTTATTCTGTCATCTTAAATGGCTGCCTTTCTATGGGAGGCTTTTGAAAAAGTGATGACATGATAATTCAGTGATGAATAGCTTTCATTTTATGGCTTTCAGAAGCATTGCTTCCTAAAGGATGGGAAGTAAAGAAAAAGTAATAAAAGGGAACAGTTATTCTGCTGTTTTTCAGATTGGTTTTGTTTGTTTGTTATTAGGGTTTCAAAGAAGTCTTTGAAAGATCAGGCGTATTTTGTTTATGCAGTGGTGTCAGCCTGAATTTGAGGAGAGCCTGAAGCCATGACTGAGCCGCTCTACCTTAAAGTAGATCCTTGTTTGAACATTGAGATATTAGTAATATTAATTGCTGCACTTATTACAAGAATATGTGAAATATGAATTCAGAGACTCGCCAAACTAGCACATTTCCCCTCCTAGTTTAGAAATAGTGGACAGGTAAGTAGATCAGTATGGATTTACATAAATTTGTAGGGCTGCAGTGGAGAGGAAGAAGGGGCCATCATGTACTCACTCTGTGGCATCCTGCAGTGCTGTTGCAGAGGCACTGGGCAGCAAAGCTCTTGRTGGTAGCTAAGGAAAAAAGTGTTTGCTAGTGAGGGTGGCAGAATTCAGGTTCTAGGAGTCAAAGTATTCAAATTTAATTTCTGTGGCAAAATCTAAAACATTACAAATAGTGAACTGTRTGAGTGAATCTTTGAAGCTTCTAAGAGAACTGTAGAGAACAACAAATGCAATTTCTTTTTCAAGTTTTTGCTGATTATATTCACACCCCCCCCCCCCTTTTCTTTTTAAATCCAGATTTCCTGGCTGACATACAAGCATATGTTATTGGTGCACTTTGAGTAAATGCAGCACTGATAGTTGCACTATATTAAAAATAGACAGCTAGTTAGTACAACGTATGATTTAAAAAAAATTTAAAGGCTGTCACATTCATTATAAAGAAGTAAACTTTTAAATTTATTTATCTCAGCTAAATTAAAAACAAATGACCGTGCAAATATTAGCCAGCTCGCAATCTTCATGCTTTTTTATTCTATGAAATATTTCTGAAGATTGTGTTGTATTTTGGTTTGGTTTGGGTTTTTTCAGAAACAACTGGGGGACAGGGACATTTTTTTTCAAGTTTAAGTTTATTTAAGCAAATAATTAAAAGTTTCAAATCCTTTCCAGTGTGAGGCTGTATCTGGCAAGGTCATGAAGATTCTTTAGAGGTGAATATATAAGTTAGCCGGGTTTTGACAAGTGTGCTTGTCACATGCTAGCTGTGAAATGCAATTCTGTAAACACTGCTCAACCATAAAGTGCCATATGCTCTGGCTTTATTCCTGCCTTTATATTTGTAATGAAARAAATCACCTTTTGGATTGAGGGAGAAAATGGTATGACTAGGAACAGTAACAGTGTGTGGGACACAAGCTCACACTTCTATCACTGAGTGCTGWCAGCATTCATTTTCCCTTACAATCCCACACCAAGTGGATAAATCAGAACCATCCAGCTGATTTGTCCAAGTCTGCTGCAGAAGTTGGTGTCAGGTTTGGSTTAGAACTCACTGAAAAGAGCTGTGGTATATGTAGTTTGCTTAAAGATGGCTYGTCCTTTTGGTCCTTTACATGTGCAATACTTCTGGAACCTGTAGGACCAGGGCACACTAAGACAGGAGTTTGACACAAGAACCACTTTAATGAAGAATTAATTTGAAAAGCAAATACAGCATAGTTTTCATATGGGTTTTTTTCCCCTCAAGGTCCATTCAAACAGTTTTCTGTAATATTTTATGTGTGTGTGTAAGTTTCATACCAGTGRTATATTTTGGGCTATGCAGCTGTTGTATATGTGTAAATACTTCCTYTATATAATTGGTCAGCCTTCTGCATTGACTAAAGTGAGGTAGRAAAATTGCCATTTATCAAACATTTCATACATAAAACTATCGGTCCAATTTGTTCTTACTGGAACATGTATCGGTTATGATATATTGTCCCAATTCTGCCAAAGATTAAGACATATCCAGCTTGTTGTAGGGTGCTTTCTCAAGAAGATGGGTCRACAGGATTACAGTGCGTTGAAGAACAGCTGTATCTGAAAGTACATTTGCATTTGAAAAACGCTRTATTAATAAAACTGGTAAAATGAAGAATGCTGAATAAATCAATAATCTCATTGGAAAAAAAAAAACCCAAATTTATAGAGGATAAAACTTTGATTAAAAATTAGCAGTCAGATTATGTCACTCTTCTTGATGCAGTATGGTATCTCTTTCCTCCAAATATTGTTCCTCTTTTGGTTTAGAGGTGCAAATATCTAAGGGTAGTTAGGGACCTAATTCCCACTGTGCTTATTTCACTGAGCAAGGATGCTCACATCAAGCTGTGTAATAAGGTACAAAATGTGGCATATCAGAACAAGTGGTATTTTTAATATAACATCACTATCTGATTTACTGCTACTGCAGAATGCTCTCAGTGGAGACCTTTTTTCATCAAGGCATCTTTTAGAAAGTAACCCACAGAATCCTTTGAAATGGGGCTGAATCCTCAAGAGCAAGGCTTAGTGGTCTGAATCCTTGAAGACATTTAGTCATCCAGTTCTCCTTGACATCTGGGTAATGCCTGTGTGTCTCTGGGAATATGCAGTTAAGTTTGTCTTCTGTAGGCTTTGCTGGTAGGTGGGCTGAGTTGGTTTGGTTTTGATTTCTTGTGTGGGAATGAGTAAGTCATTTTATATTCTGACTGGTAAAATGTTACAGTGGCATTATGCTGTGAACAGTGAGAGAGTACCTCATCTGTTTTTTGTTGGGTAGCTAAGAATTAGATAAAATTCTCTAGCAAGAGTTTTAGGAGACGGGGAGGTGCTAACAAAAAGTGAGAACAAAGCTGTGAAATAGCTGTTTCTCTGGTACAGTTTCTCCAAACATTACACAAACACCACATATGGTAGCCAGCGTCTGGCAATTGTTTCTATGTTAATGCTGTCAAACTGTTGGAGTCTGTTTCCATTTAATTCTTGATCAGCATGAGAAAATTCTTCTTTGGATTTTGAATCTTCCTGCAAGACTAAAAAATAATCATAGGAAAATCATCATAGGAAAATCATCATAATTAGGGATGGAAAAAATCTCAAGATCTTCAAGTCAAACTTCGATCAAATACCACCATGCCCTCTAAACCACATATCAAAGTGCTAGGTCTACTTGTTTTTTGAACACTTCCAGGGAGCACCTCTCCACAACTTCACTGGGCAGGCTGTTCCAATGCTTAAAAATGCTTAAAATGCTTTCAATGAAGAGATTTTTCATCATATCTGACCTGAACCTCCCTTGGCACAGCTTCAGGCCATTTGCCCTTTTTGATACTGATGGCTGTCCTGTTTGTCAACACTGAGCAATACCATGCATATGCAACCATAAAGTGATTTGTTAAATCTTCAATCAGAGTTTAATATTCTAAAATACTGGAATGTATTATATATATACTAAATGTCTGGACAAAAGTTCACAGCAGTATCATTCTTAACCTTTGAGAGCACCTCTGAAATGTACTTTTGTGCAGATAAGCAGCAGTGCCCGTCTCAAGGCTGAATATCCCATTGCATGTGAATTAGCCTAAAACGAAGCACTGGAGCACCTTATCTCCTTTGTGGAGCTAGCTGCAAATGGCTTCACCAAGGTTGTGGCATCTGGGTCCAAAATCAGCTTGGGCAGCGTGTACTTGTGARGTAGCAGGAGATGGTCCTGCTGTGTCCAGGCACACACCGTCAGATTTGAACACCAAGTAATGAAGTGAGATGTTGTGCTAAAAGTATTTGTTTAATGCTTTGAAAAACCAGTAAGTGTAGTARCAATGAGGAGTACTGGGCTGGAAAYATAAATGATTGTGCACCACCATCTCCAATCTGAGTGCAAGGGCATTCAGGCTTATTCACAATACCTTGTGTACAGTTTACCATTGCTATATTCTTTGTAGGATTAGCTCTCAAAATACTTTTGTTTTTAAAATACTCAGCTGCTATTACAGTTTGGATTATGTGACTGTTGTGGCAGTTCTGGGGTGCATTCAAAAAGGCATTAGGAACTCTCAGTCCCATTTGTATGGGGACTCACTTTCTGCAGTTCAGCTATGATTGAACCCCATTTGCTCCTCCCCTCCAGCCAAGTCTATAAAGCCAGAGTTAAACCAGCACCCACTTATTTTAATACATATTTTAAACCTTAATATATTTTACAACCTTCTAAGGTCATTAGACCTTAATGACCTAAACATATGAAAAGCTTTGCTTTGTCTGTACGGTATCTGTCAGCCACAGCAAAGAGAGCTTATTTTACCAGTGCGATCTATTTCCAATGCATTATCAGCCTTACTATTACAGTCATAAAGCAACCTCCAATATCACAGTCTGTTCCTTGCAGTTACAGGAGGAATACAGTAGAGTCTCTGGCCAGTGCTGTTTTTGGCTTTGGAGTATATGGACTGTGTTTGCAAGTGTAGGGAGTATCCTCATTATTTCATAGCATCAGTCCATTCAACAGAAAGGAGAGCTCCTCTGTTGCGAGAAATCTTTTCTTCTACGCAGAAAGAGGCACCAGTCTGGAAGCTACAGGTATCCTTGATTTGCTTGCAAAAGTAGTAATCTGGCAAACCTAGCAGATGCCCAGCAGGGCCATTGGCAGCTGCCAGTAAAATATGTRCATATGGTGGTTAGATCTTAGCTAGGCAGACCACAGAACTTACCCTTCATACAGGCCTCAGCTTCCTGCCAAGTCCTTGCCCACTGAGAAGTCTGGGCAATAGGAAAATATTTGCAGCATGCCCTTGAAGCTATTTCAATTCAGGGTGAGATGCCAACTCCTCAGTTAAGTACCTCTCACACAAAACACCCTCCTGCCAATCTTTCTGCTTGTAGATGATGACAAGTTTTTTGTGTGAAAGCTTTCAAGAAGTCTGATTGGGAGATGCTGTCACAAAAGATAGCATTTCAGTGGCATGAAACAGTCCTGCCAGTAAAAAGCTGCAATTAACCATATACACTATAACAAAATCATATTATGTAAACTGTAATTTTCTACAATATAAAATAATTCTAAGATAGTCTTTGTTACTGGTATAAATAAATCACAGTCTATCATTGGCACTGTTCCTGTTGTCGGTGAAAGAGCCTTGCCTGCTATGAGGAGGGGAAGGTATTCTCAGAAATTGAGGTGGAGATGAATTTTCACCTGTATAGCTTGCAGCTGCTCCTGAAGGTCMTTTTTCACTGTCAGGTTGGGAAGCAATGCAGAGTTTTTTATCTGCCAGTTTTGTCACAACTCAAAGGAGGCACCTGCAAAAAGGAAGGGTCTAAATGCTGAATAACTGCTAGGTTATGATCCTAGAGGAAAGGTGAAGTTTAAACAAAGTAATGAGCAAAGAGGATTTCTCTGACAACTAAATCTGTGGGGCAGCCTGTGRTCACAGCAGCRTAGGTGCAAATCRGAAACTRTAAACACTGAGCTCTTAAACTGAGRTCTTTGAGCTTGCATRGCTTCCCAGTGATGCTGACAGGAAATTCACTACTGCATCTGAAACAAARCCTGGTAGTTGTAGAGGTAAACAGGGCACATGTAGAGAGGTATTTTACAGCTGAGAAGATAAGGGCCYGAGAAACTTYSAGTTTCAGAATAACATTACCTTCARCATTGTGAAGGATGGAAAGCCCAGAAACAATCATTCAGTTCCTGAAGACAAGGTGACATTTTAAATGGAAATTTTATTTTGACAAGCTTTTTATTCCTATAGCTGGGTATTTAACCTGATTTTATTCAGCTAGTAAAGCATTACTTTAATATTCTGAACGTTTATATTTGAATTCCATTTTGCATGTAAACCTAGCTTAACATTAATCAAAAATCAAAAATAAATTGACTCTTAATGTGCATTACTGTTTTCTGATGTAAAATATGGACATTAGAAATCTGAATAAATACATGCCATGTTWAGTGATTGTGCATGAAGAGAATGAGTCTTACTGATGAGCAAAAAGAAGCTCCAATGTTATGTAAAGGCTACGTTCTGCCGCAAATGAGCACTACTAACCAATGAGAATCCAACTCTTTCTTGGAGGGAACAAAAACATGGAAGTGGAAAATGATAAATTATTCACATCAGAAATTTTCCATTTGCCGTATTAAATCATAATTAAAACAGTGATTCAAGTTATTAATCAGTCTATTTTGAGGCACAGTTTATGCGAGTCTGGATTAGAGGGAGGATTTCTGCTAAGGAGGAAGGCAGGAAGGTATATCTTTCCATGTTCCAAGTCATTCAAGCTGCCAGAGATTCATATGGAGTAAGTACTGAGGCCATAATGTAGCTAATCAGTGTGTGTGTCAAAAAAGTGTATGGCTGAAGGTGAAAAAAGAAGGAAGTTCTACTGGACATAAAGAAAGATTAGTTAAAATGGCATTCTAGCAAATAAACATAGCAGGAGTTTCAGTTGTGGAAGGATCTGAATATCAAGCCAGTGAATGTGAAGTTTGGTTTAAGTTTCTCTGACTTTGGGTAGAGATGTTTCCTTGGTGTAGTTAGCATAATGTTTGCGTGTGCAATACTTGCCCTGTTATCATTAATTTCAGAAGGGATTCTGAATGCCTGAAGGAGAGCAGCAGCTATACCCCTTCCTGGCCATCGGCTCTCAACTGCTGAAATAAATGTAACTCTTTCTTGGTGGACATCTAGACTGACCAGCCCGGACTAGTTTATGCCACAAATATACRAACTTTCACATTTCGTGCTCCCCAAGCTATCTTCTTAAGAAGCTACAGTTTAACGTATCTCTTTAAGGATGAGTATTTTCTGTTCTAGTTTATCCTTCTGGGCAGTAAGAACTCACAGCAATTTTCTCCTTCTTTATTATCTTTACTATTATCTCCCTTTTTRTTTCCTTTTATTCAACATAGCATTGAAGACTCTGAAAACCAGATTTTTCTATAAACGGCTGGAGAGTAACTAACAAAGGGCAGTAAGGGGCATTTATATAGGGACAGCCTGTCAGTATCCTTAATGTTCATCATCTCATCAAGACTTCCATCAAGCCAGCATCACTAASTGTGCATGAAAGGACAGATGAGCTTTTACAGGAAAGGGAATATCTGACTTTAGAGCAGAAAACTCTGCTTTTAAAGGATTTACAGTTGTAATGCAATAAATGACCCATAAATAAGAAATTTGCCAAATGGGCAAYACAGGTGTCCATCCCAGCCCTTGAAAATGGCTTTAATGAAGAAATCTGCAGTTAACTATGGAGTTACTCTGAGGACAGAGCTGTGCTAAGTGAGGGTTTGCATCCAGACTTGCTCTTTCCTTTTTCTCTCCATTCAAGAAAGTGACAGTTCTCCTCTGGTTGCAAATCTGTGACTCAGGTACACTTCCAGTCTTCAACTTTTCAYGTAGATCTGAATTTTGCTGAGATTTCACTAAGTTTGAACTCTGGCCAGTTTCTGTCCCAGTCGCAATGTGATAAATTTCTACGGTTAAACGTCATTTGTTTAACTGTTTTGCTGGTTGCAAATCAAGGCCCTTCTAAAGGTGAAGTCTTAGAATACTTAGAATCTTCTCAAAATATGGAAAAAAAAAAAATACATGTATTTATTATACAGAAAAAAAATCAAATAAACAGTGAAGACGCAAACTAGAACCCCAAGTTTACAAGTMGTGAGTGTGCTGAGGGGATGAGACAATAGGTGTCCCATGCTTTGCAGCATAGAGGAATCTCTTCCCAAACATTTGAATTACAATGAGAGCAAAATCAAGTTGACACGTAGATGCCATGATCCCCAAATGAAATGGAAATCACAGAAAAGGCACTGGATAAATCATTCTTTCCAGTGTCACAAATACAAGGGYTCAGCCCAGAAAGGAGTGATAAAAAAGAAGGAAAAATTCCAGTATTAGAGAAAGTGAGCAGAAGTTAGAATTTATTRAAGATTTTTTGAATGAAGCATTTCTCACACTTTCCATGAAGTACCTTTCTTTTGTGCATACTTCTTCCCTGCGCTGTCTTCCATTCTTTTCATTCAAGTCCTTCCCTTAAGTCATCGCTGCAGTACCCCCTAAAAAATGCTTTTACCAATTATTAACAAGGTTAYAGTATTATCATAGCCTTAAACTGGCCAAAGAACTGAGCAGTTTGCCAGGGCAAAAATAGAGGTGAATCTGAGGAGGCTTTAGAAAAAGAAAGGGAAAGCACAGTCAGACTAAGTATGAAGGATGAGCTCTGCAAATCTCTCTCCTTATCACATGCTAAATGTTCTTTTTTTTTTTTTTTTTTTTTTTTTTTTTTGTGTGCTCCTAGATGTTATTTTGGTCTTAAGATCACTGTCCATGAGTTCCTTCTGTATGACCTGCTTCAGTGAAGCAGGTCACTTTGGGACCACCATCACTTTAATCATGTTAGCCCAGGCAAATTGCATGTAAGCAGAGATAGTACCTACATGTAAACACTTTCAAATCTGGCCCTTGGTTTTGGTATAAAATTGTTGTGTGTAATTGAAGGGRAAGCAACTTCAAAGGTGGCTCTGGAATAGACTCTTGGAGGATAAACAGAATTTGGTACATTATTATTTGTTCTTATTTTCATTTTGTTCATGAAAATAATAATTTCATTTGGGAACTATTTGGTTTTTCTCTTTGCATGGTGTTAGCTTTTTGATTGGTCTTTAAACACTGACTCATAAAGGTTCCTACTAAAAGGCAYACTTGAACATACTATGAACAAAAGAAATAATAGGAGAATTTTCTAGCCCACTGCTATGTGAATATCCAGAATTTTTTTAAAAAATAGCCATGGCAGTGATAGAAGCAATGTGTGCAATGGGTTTCCAAAGAAAAATAAAGATTTTAAAGCTTACAAATGCAATCTGTGAGATTAAAGTTCATGTTATTAAAAATGGAGAAAAGGAAATTAAAGCTTGGGGATTCATAAAATCATAAAACCCCTCCAGCTTTTGGAAACAGGACCTTTTTAGAAAGAAGCTTCCTTTATCCATTAAAAAGATTCTTTATACATTCRATGTGGCAGACCCATGAGGTTTGGTAGGCCATTATAGCAAGGGGATAGCTCGTTAAAAAATGATTTCTCAAGAAGTGGTAAATCAGTGCTGTTCAGAAAAGAGGTCAGCAGCCAGCCCCTGGCTGCATCTCTTCTATCAGGGATGTCTGGTTTTCCTGGCCTTAGCAGGCTCACGTTAAAATCTTGCAGCTCAGGTCTGSAGGGCTTATTTCACATTCTGCAGGAGACAACGGGTGGAGAAGGTCCTGAAGATGTTCACAGCTGAGGAAACAGCAAGCATTTTTCCTATGAACTGCAGAGAAGCATAGGAAACTCTGCAGAGTAGCATAAGATAGTGAGATGTGCCGACCTGATAAAATACTCAGACATTTTATGGACACTATGTGACATAGCTGCTCTTGCAATAGTTTGTGTTGAAATCTGGGTACAGCAGATGAGCAGCAGATCACSTACAGAATTAGGGTGTTCAGTAATCAGTCTTGTACCAGTTACAGAGCCTTGAATTCCAAACAGCATCCGTTTGCCAACTATATATTATATTCTATATATGACAAGGGCTTCCTTCTAGAAAAAAATGTGATCTGGCACATTCTTAGATATTTTTTTCAGAAGGTCTTCAACCTCTCTTCCACTTTGATTTTATACAAGGACCAAGGCAGAACCAAGGCAGACTATAATGCTGGAGTTTAAACAGCATATTTAATCCACTTGCATATGAGTTCATGAGAAAACTCATTTTGCTGACATGCTTGCATGACTTCTCGCTTTTTAAGGTTTGACTTTTTGGACAGCCTCTGGCATTCATGGAGTGCTGATTCTGTTGAGAGAAATGTCATGGCCCAGAGAATAATTATGCAGTGAGACAGAGGCATTAATGACGCTAAGCCTTTCAAAGTGAATCAGTCCTCCAAACTAAGAAGCTGATTTAAAAATCATAGCATTTTACCACAGATCGCTCTGGGAGGAGGGACTTGACCTTCTTATTTTTGAGCTCTTAGGATTTATGGTTTTCCACCTTTCTCTGTAGTTTTAAAAGCARTTAGTTTACCTTTTTCCTTTTATTCTTTTTCTTTTTTATAAAGATGAAAGTGGAGAGCTTCACAGAACTCTGGAAATTSAAATCACTGGATTTCATTTAATTAAATTCATTCAATTATGGCCAGTTCTGGGATCCAACCTTCTCTCCAATTCAATACAGACCCAGAAAGGGCAAAACCATCTGGTTTTTACATTAGGTTTTCACTTTCTGGGATAAATCCCAGAATAAATGTCATTCTGATGTTCAGCTCTAGCTCAGTGTCCACTGAAGTAAATGAAACAGCTCCTGCTGATTTCAATGAGAGCTGGGGCAGGCTCTCACAAGCAGAACTCTTCAGTCACATCTCTGCATTCAGAAAACAGTTCAGTACTTTGTGACAGTTCCAAACTCATTTTAAATATGGGGAACATATGTAAAGAAGAACCAGGCTCACAAAAATGCCTCAATCAACTTCCTTTTAGGTCAATAGGAGCTTTCCATTTACTTCACTGGGTATTAAATCAAGACAGAAAAATCATAGCCATAAATTTAAAATCTGAATGTAATTAAATAAAACTGATAGCCGTAAAAAGAGRTTCTAGATAATAAGCTTCATACATTGCCAAGCCAAAATTCAGAGGGCATGTGGACAGCAATACAAAAAAACTAGTCAAAGTGCATCCAAATGTGTGAGKTACTTTTATGTTAATGGCGTAGGTGAGTAGATTTAACTGTAGCAGCAAAGCGAACCTAAATTATCCAATGTAATTCTTAGCTATATAATGTGTAAAAAATACTGGATGCATCTTTTGTCCAGCAGCTCCAAGAAATTTTTTTCTGAAACTCCTCTGAAAATAATATCAGCAGCCTTGGATGCAATCCAATCTGTATCAGCACATTCAATTAAAAATTCCTCAAAGCAGGGCTTGTGTGATGTCAGTAATAGATAGTAATCAAATCAGAGCTTGCAAAAACTCTACACAAATGACTTTTATTGACACTGGGTTCTGTTTATGACCGTGCATGGACTGCATTTGGCAAGCAGTTCAGATAAAATGTAGTCCTTGTGCACTGACAATTTGTCTGCTTTTCCCTACTGTCACTGAGATATGCCCACAGCTTCCCCATCTCRGTCCTGACATGCTTTTGTGTTTCTGGTGTCCTTCCTTTTGAGAGTTACTGGTGATGATAGCAGCAATACCATATGGTACCACTGACCCTGGGCCACAAACAAAACAGAAAATGAAAACTGCTGCCGCCACAGTCTGACACGCTACTGTGTGTGGTGATAGGTGCCAGCATTGCTAATATCATTTTGCCAAAGTACTTGTCTAAGTACCAATAAAATGTTTACATGTGACCAGAGATGAATATGCCATCAATAATTCTGGGGGATTCTTAATGGAAGCAATGAATCATGTTTCAATTTTGAGTCTCTGGATTYTCTCATACTTCTCTTTCTTCTAAGCTTTGTTTTGAACCGGGCTGTTTCTGCTGTTTCTTCATTGTTCTGAGASAGCTGTGGGTTTCAGTGTTGTAAATGTTTATTTGGATCTGAATCTGTTAATGAAGGTTTTTCAATGACCCAGGAAAGCTCTGGCTGTGATTCATCAAACCTCTACTGAAAACTCTTTCCAGGGGCAGGTGTCCCAGACTGAGAATGCATTGTCCTGTGCTCTCACGCACTGTACTGACAGGCTTTGAGATGTTATTAATTCTCTCAGCAGAATTATGGAGTCTTTTAACTTGAATGACTTTCAAAGTGATGAGATGCAATTGAGATTTTAACCTTACAGTACTTATTCATGCATTAATATACACCTCRGTGTATTCTTAGTTATTTTTTCCTTAAATTTATCCTCCAGATTACTATTACCTTTTCCTTCTTGCCTAGCCACGTCTTACACTCAGAATATAATGTTCTCCATGACTCATATTCCAGGCAAAATGCCATTCATCCTAACAGAGTGAAACAGAGTATATTTTCCTCCTATTAATAGTTCAGATAATTTTCTGTACTTTCAAATAAATCTTACCATTCTTCTAGCTATCTTCTCACTGAGAACCTCAGTTCACAGTTTCATGGATCAGACCTTGTAACTTCATTATGAAGCATGTAAATAGATTTGGTTTTTTCAAATGAAAAATTCAAATATGGATAACTTACAAAATTTGTTAATGGCTATAAACTGGTAAATGGGCGGTGATCTRGTTAAGTATTTCTTTATTCCTTGGCTCCTTAGCCTGAGCTTAACTCTTACTTGGTGTATAAACAGAGTTTCTTCGGTGAACATGTGTGTGAAATTCACACTTCTGGAAGAGAAAATTCTGGCATGGTATCACATAACCAGATGAATTTTAAGTTAAGTAGGAAAGTTAGGAAACACAGTTCTGACACCCAGGGTCATTCTAATGATCTCAAATAGTACTGTATTGTGGGTGGAGAACACTGATGTGGTCTGTACCACAAAATGTCTATTTCTGTAAGCTGCTTGCCAACTCCAGACAATGAACATTCTTTTCACAGCTTGCTCATCGATGTTCTCACCAGCTCATCTCTCTTGAGCTGAACATCAATATGAGAGCAGTAGCTGTTTATCTCAGTCATTCCTGATAGCTTTTGAAGCAGTATTAYGATGAATCTATTTCTAATCTCATACTGGGAGTAATGTAGTTGACCTGTGAATTATGTACTATTCAGGTATATCTAGTGGATCTGTTGTGTTTTTTTCTTTTCTCTCCTCTCATCTCCCATTTAAAAGGATAAATAAAAACCATTTATTTGATGTTTTGCTTGCTGCTGGTAAAGTTTTGCTTATTAAGCATTTAGCAGTATAATTTAGTTTGAAGACTCCTGGCTTTGGGCTTGAGTTGATGCTGTGTAGGTGTCTTTGGAAGGACACCTAGAAATTGGGGATTTTGGGGAACGGTGTTGCAGCAATCAGTTGGACATGCATAGACAGGCATGACCTGAAACATGCAGTGCCTGGTTCTCAGAATTGAGTTTAAARTCCTTATTGCTATTATGTCCTTAACAAATGGGTAATGGATTCATTTTCTTTCACTGGGTCTCTCTTTTTTTTAAGAATATTTAATCTGACTTTGCAAAATGCAACTCAATCAAAATGAGATTGAAAGCACCTCACCCTGACTACCTGGTCTACACATGCACATGCTATAGGGATGACACAGTGCACCCAGTGGACATGTGAAGTGAACTAATCTGTGGAAAAACTGCACACAGGATCATAGACTTATGTATGTTTCATAAGCAAAGCAAAGCAAATTCCTGAAATATTTTACTGCAAACTGTTTGCCAATTTTTAGTGGCAATTGTGTCTTCTGTCAACTTTCTCAGTRTCTCCACACTGAAATTAGTGGAGATCAATCTCACAAATGTTAAATAGGCTCCTTCACTTTTGATTTTAAAGTACATTTATTGCATTAGTGCTCTTGGCTGCAGAATCAGAGCAGGAGTTGAATGCTCAGCAGACAACCCACCTTACTCATTGCCAAATCCTTTCCAATGTCACATTTTCACACGACAGCTCTCCCAGCCTTCACCTGTTGTCTGAATATAAGGAATATGCTTTCATCCTAGATTTGATTATGTCTTCTGTGTCCAGTTGACCATGCCACATAGACCATTCTGTCTCATTGATCTGTCTTCGTTCTTCACAACTCCTTATACTGTGTTGTATCTCGAAACATCACCATCAGGCAGAGATGCACCATTGTTTCCCCTTTGGAATGTCCGTCTGTCCTCACCACAGCTTCTGCTCACAAGTTCATTGAGCAGYAGAGTGCTGGTAAATGCAAGATGTGTGAACAACAGAGACCAGGTGCCCTCTGTTTGCTCAGCCTGTTTTGTGCTGGGCTGCAGCACATTGTTCCTGTGCCTGTGGGCTGCTGAGAGCCACCCAGGGTTCTGCAGGCCACTCATAGAGGAGTAACTTCATTTCTTTACAAACACGGTATTGCCACAAAACACACAGAGACAGCACTGTGGAGGCATCACAGCCTGGTTTCCAGGGAACAATTTTACATCAAGTGTGGATCCAGTGATGTTTCTGAGAGGCTTGGATCAGAAGGCTTTAAGAAACAGTACTTGTCTCCTCTGAGAAGATAGGCTGTTTGTCCAGCTACATTGACATCTGTGAGAGGTTCCTTAGGATAATCCTWCTGAACACAGGATCGGGATCTGTCACCTGTACTGACAGATAAATGCATGAACTGAGCACTTTCCTCAAGACTCAGATAATTYTACACTCTTGCATATCCCAGCAGACAGACATTTCACTTCAGAACTCCAACAGTGTACAGACAGGGAATCTGGGCTTGGAAAATTGAACAGTGTCAATAACCTGAAACAATGCTGGAACAGAAATGCTCATATGGAATCAAATATTCCTTCTCTTTTTGGCCTTTCTTGCTATTAATTTATTAACAGTTTTCCTGCAAACTAACAGTATCATGATCTCASAGATAATGGTTTCATACAAACTGCCTCAAGAAAGTATGATACKGGCTTGAAAAATGGCTACAGATTTTTCCCTAAATGTTGCTGTAAAGCAGTATGCAGTGGATATTATGCATTTCTGATTTAAAATTGTGGTAATTTGTTTCTGGTCCCTGAGAGTTTGCTTGTATAGTGTGATCCGTAAGAGTATTGAGTAAGCAAATACAAAATTTTCAGTCCAAGAAAACACTAAATCTAGAAAGCCATGCTGATAACATCCATGTATTGAAACTTTATGTCTGATTTGCTGCTCTCTCTGGGGACTTCAACAATTTAGCTGTGGCTTGGATTAGTGTCATCTTGTACAAAATTTTTTTCACTGTCACTTCCTTGGTAATGAGGCATTCTTAGAATAGATTTTAAACTCATTCACAGAACTACAGAAAGACCAAACTACAGCAGTATTGCCAGTAAAAGGAATATTTTTGTTGCTTTCCCTTGTATGTGAACCCTTGGCACCATCTAGTGTTTGAAAATGCAGACCAGCTTTCAACCACTGAGTACAGAATGTCACTACCAAGAGCTTTCAACCAAAATCAAAGTTAATGGTGCTCATCACCTAATTAATTTCACACAACTGTGTTTTTCCGGTTACAAGATACAAATATAGCGGATCAGGACACAGAAAAGACTTTCTATGCTTATGATTTCCAGTCCCATGTCCATCCCATGATGTTACACTGGAACTAGTAGATCAAGTCAGAGACAGAAATGAACATCTGTGTGTCCACTAGTGGCAAATGCACAGTACTTTTTATGGAAGTAAGTATGRTGTTAGATAAACCTTCAAGCACAGCCTGGATGGAGAAAATTGTTTTCTGCTTTGGTCTAGAGTAGAGCTGCTCTGCAGCTTCTAACCCACCCATAAKAGCATCCCTTTGCATTCCACATTTATCTGCTAATTATCCTTCTTTCTAGGGACTGATGTTTACCTTCCAGTTTTTGCAATAAGTTTGGCAGAAAAAGAACCAGATACATATAATGTTAATGTGATACTCTGCAAAAATCTACCAGCAAAACCTTTCTGTCAACAGTTTGCATTTCATGAGTTTGCTACCAAAGTATTTGTTTTAGCAAGATGAGTAAAGCATGTATTGTTTTAGCATAGAATTCTATGGCTCCTAACAAAGCTGAGACAGCACAGTCTCTGATTTCTGGTACCTCGGGGCCATTACTTGCAGCAGCTGAGTGAAAAGATCTGTGTGAAATGTACAGTGTGGCTAGCCAAGTGTGAAAGGGAAAAAATGCTGTGACAGCAAATTGCACTTCCTTCTACGTGCTGTGAGAAATGTGGGCAGAAAAAAAAATTACATCCCTTTGTGAGTTTATGCCAGGGCAAAGAAAGCCAGGGAGAGGAATTACAATTTTTAACTGATAGTTTTGTCTTGTTCTTGTGACTCCATGAATGTGACCCAGCTGCTGGTTATTGAGGTATTGCCAGGAATGGCTGGGAAAAGACAATCTGCTATAGATAACTAGGGCTAGAGGGAGAGGATGTGTGGAAGACAGAGAACAGAGAGGATATTCAGCATTTAAACTAAACTTTATGGATTCTCATACATTTAGTGATTTTTGTTATGCATGGAACAGATTATGCGTGCTTTTCTGGAAGAGTAATCAGCTTGGTGAGAGAGTCTGGCCCATCATTAAGGAAATAATTGTGATTGCCTTTCCATGGCTGTCAAATAATTTGACACCTGCCTAAGGCTGACTAGTCACTCCCTCACTGATTAATGGAGAGAGGCAGCACATTCAGGAGGTGATTCATATCTGGTCTCTAAGACATTTATTTCAAAATGGGGTGAATCTAGGACTCAAAAGGAAGTTCTTCATTTCTGAGACTGCAGAACAGACCAAAAGGGGATTATGCATGACCCCAGTTTTAGGTGTTAGGTGGGATGAGCCCTCTACAAAGTTGGAGGCAGCAGCAAGGTGAGAAGAAGTCACCTGAAGAAAAGTACACCAATTATTGGTGCGAACTCCCTCCTCTGGTCTTTCTTCACACTGAGGGCAAAAGGAATCAGCATGACAGTCTTGAGACCCATGACCTGTAAATTGGTAAACTGACCTGAATGTGCAGGACATCTCTGTTCCCCACTGCCCGCTGCCCATGGGCTCCAATTACTTTTGTTTCAGTCCATTTTTAGTGTATTAAATGATCTGATAAATGCAAGTATCCACTCATAAACCCAGCGCCAGGAACAAGCCTTTCTGTGGCACTGATTGCACCCAGGTCCTGTGCAGACTATCTGACAGCATTATCCTTGAGCTGTGTCTGGTTTGGTCATGGCTGTGGATACAGGCCCCGAGGCTCTCTTCCCTCACAGCTGTCACAGCATGAYGTGATCCAGCCTGTGATCCACCCTCATCTGTCCCTCAGAGGCAGCTCAAGACCCTCAAGCACAGTCCTCTCTTCATGGAACAGCCTGGGTTACACRGGTCACAAGATGAGCACGAGTCACTGATGTGGCAGGATTGCAAAACTGACAWTGTTCTGGGAARTTTTAATAGCAAGACYAAACATAAACCAAARMTCATTATTGGGGTCTGTTTGGCACYGTGYTTTTCTTCMACAGCTGGAATWGAGAGCCCCATTCTARGCACTGTGTTTTTAAAAGAWTGAAAAACTAGAGAGAGCTGAGATAAAAGCTGTCAGGCAGTTCAGAAGTCTTGAGCTCTGAGAAAGGATAGAAGGAATTTAGGCTRAAAAAGAGGAGGAAACTGAGAAAAGGGAAATTATAGCAATCTGCTGAGTATGTTTTCAGTTGTCATGAAGCAGATTCAACTGGCTTTGTACCACTGCAGGTACAAAGTTGCAAAATAATTACCTTCATTTGTAACCAGAAATATTTGGATTAGCRATTAGAATAAAAGTCAGGTTAGAAGGGCAATGAAATAGCATGAGGGAATGCTGCTTGTGATCATTGTAGAATCACCTTAACTGGAAGCTATTAAAAAATAAGCGTCTGTCAGGAATAGCATGATAGGCATTATTTTGTGCTGTTGCTGGAGAATKGAGTAAATAATACCAGGAAAACCCTTCCAGCTATAGATCTCTAGTCTTGTTAATGCTGTCAAAACTCAGGAAAGCCTGTATTTACTTTACTCAGATGGAGTGACAACTACACATGACCTTTCCCATCAATTTAACAATATGCCTACCCTTTTTTATTCCCCCTAGAGCTGGCATTCTTTGGTTGCCTCTGGATGTGCTAATTGCAGTGGTGGCAGGAAGCCCCTTGTGCCTTACTAGCAGCCTGTGAGTACCTGTCTTGGACAATGACTGTGCTGCCTTTGTCCATCCATTTCTCACTTCTGTCCTGGATCATTGCACTCATTCTCATCAGAACAAAGAAAATCTGAGCTAATTCAGAAGTGTGCACTGTATTCTGTTTTGTATCATACACAGATCATGGCATGGGTTTTAATCAATGTATTGGTTTGTCTCAGTAAAGWGACGGTAAGGACCAAATGCAATTAACCTATTTAAATGTTAGCATCACATGTATTTTTAAAGTACAGACCAATATAGAGTGTAGGGTCCTGTGAAAGAYACATTCCTCACTGAACTGTGTGTGCCATGTAGGAAGTACAGGGCAGGAGTTTATACTTCATTGTAAAGTGCTTAAGAAGTTCACCAGCTGCCCTGAAATCTGAAAGACAAAAAATTAGTTTTTTCTGTCTGATGCAGAAACAGAAGAGCAGCGCAGGGAGGTAAAAAATGGCTCATGTTGAGTGTCCTTTAGTAAGAGGAAGGTGCAATGGAGCCTTAAGAATGAAACATTCCATATGTTCCAATTTATTTGCTTAACACAGCTCTTTGCTGGAGAGACCATGCCTCCAACACAGAATATATATATCAGAATCCAGTATTAAAAGGGATCTCATACCTCACCTCCTGAAGTGTTTATAATTGTCAGTCATCCTGCAGATTTTACAGCTGATAGGCAAAAGAGAACAGTTTATTGCCTTATYGTGCCTTGAATGTTGTATGTGCATATACTCATTAAACAAAGACCTTGGCAGAGAGACGCTGAACAAAGGAGGATAACACAGCACTTCTACCCGCCCTGCTATGTGGTATTTTAAGCTGTAATATTTAATAAACCTAATAAACAGACTTCCAAGTGGCAGGAGAGATAAGTAWTGGAATAGCTAGAAGTACATCTGGTAGGATAGTTTCTTCTCTTTTTGTCATCTGCAAGGAATGTTCCCAAGACAATAAATCTGGGATTCAATTGGAAAAATGGTAATTGTTTTCCACTCCTGTCATCCGGTGACTGAAGGCAGAGCAAAGTACTTAACTCCTTTTATCACAACCACAGATGTCTGTAGCATTCCCCACCTCCCTCATGAGCCCAGATTGTTTGCTAAGTGTTTGCATCCAGGGAATTTAAYATTTTAGGATAGGTATGTGGAGTGYACAGGCAACCTGAATGTTCATGAGTGTAAAAAAAGAGATACAGAATTACTACATAGGGTTGACTGTAACTACATGTTACATTCACATTACTTTATATCAGGTTGACCACTCAACAAGATAACAAAAATTAGGACCAAGAGGGATGTATTCGAATTTCAGGAGTAACCTTCCAGCTTTAATAGTTTAGATTCTGGCAAWTTCCATCAAATATTTCAAGGAAAGAGAAAGTCCTTGCTGAAGCACACACTGCAGAACCACTGAGGTTCAGTTTCCTAATCAGAAGCATCTGTTGTCTTCCTACACAGTAAGAGCACTCCAGCTGCGCTGCAAAAGGGCTCAGAACACCTGTAAGTCATTCCAGAATTTTCTTTTTCCTTCAGTTTAATTTCATTTCATTCTATTTCCTGTCTTTTCATTTTACTTCATTCCTTGATTTCTCATTTCATGAGGAATTTTCATTTCATGAAAGGAAATGAAATCTCAAGATTTCCATGGGTACCATTTTATTAAATTTTGGTTAATTCCATTCCATTCCATTCCATTCCATTCCATTCCATTCCATTCCATTCCATTCCATTCCATTCCATTCCATTCCAATAATATAACTTCTCCTAAGAATTTTCTTTCTTTTCATTTTGATTTTGATTTAATTTCATTCTATTTCCTCACCTGTCTTTTCATTTCAGTTCATTCCTTGMTTTCTCATTTCATTTCCTTTCATGAAATGAAATCTTGTGATTTCCATGAGTACCATTTCAGTATGGTTCGGGTTGTTTCACTCCAGTTTATTCCGTTGCCCTTAATTTTTTCTCATTTCATTTCAGAATTTTCTTTTTTTCAATTCTATTTTATTTCAGTCATTCATTGCCTCTCCTGTCTTTTCATTTCACTTCATTCCTTCTTTTCTCATTTCATTTCTTTTCATGAAATGAAAATTCTTCATTTCATGAAAGGACATGAGATTTTGAGATTTTCATGAATATAATTTCATTAAGGTTTGGATCATTTCACTGCACTTCAGTTCATTCCATTGCATTTGTTTTCACTTCATTCCAGAATTTTTCTTTTTTTCACACCAACTTTWAAACAAGGTTGGGGCTGGAGCTGAKGTGCCCAGCCCCATGCATGGCCCTTATTGAAAGGTGTGGAGGCAGCTTTGTTATTAAAAAAGGCAAATCTCTAAGGAGAGACAGGATAAATAATTATCTTAACAGTGAGCTTTATTTCAAAAAAAATACAGTGGTCAGAGAAACAATTTCATATGATGTCATTTTAAATCCTAAAAACTACATTACAACTATGTAAAGCTGGCTGGTATTTAAATGTAATGGATCTGTAACACTAAGACAAATTTATTTGAAGAAATATTAGACAATWAATGTAGTTACAATGGTCTCTATTCTCATGCTGAGCCCCATAGTTTTCCCCGCTGACTTTTTCTCCAAAATAAATGTTAGCAGTAATAGAGGTTAATATCACCTTACAAAGCTGTAAGATCGTATATCATCAGAAATGGGAATTCTTTTCCAATGAAAATAGAAAAAGATTTTCACATTCTCAAATGTCTTAGCTTTTGGCATGTGGAGTAAAACCAACCCTTTTTCAAAAATAAAGCATTATTTTATGGAAAACTTATGCTCCTTCAGAGCCGAGGAGCTATAAATGCATACTTTAAGTTATTACAACTCCTAAAAACAATAATGCAACTTGTATGTTTTCTGAACCAAATTTAATTAGTTTTCATTAATATCTCAACAAAAAGAGTAAGTCTTTCTAGCAAGCCAGCATGTAATAGCAGAACCCACAACTGGTTTTCAGCGTCTCTCCACTGGAGATGAGATCAGTCAATAAGAGTTGTAAAATATTCCAGCAGTAGAAAAATGTTTTCTGACAGAATGAGTGGCACATGGGAATCCTGCAGCCACAGTGTCAGTGCTGTTACAGCGCTGTGTCAGTACGGCTGTCAGGAGCAGAAGGTAATTACCACGCAAAAATAATAACAGGTGCCAGATGTGTTCAAAGCACAGATGAATTCCATGGAAAACCTTTCCTTTTCCAAAGGAAAAYCTTTTCTACTTTATAAAAAGTAGAAAGCAAAGTTTGCCAATCTTGGGAAATAATAATYTGAAGGCCCTTTAAGCCTCTGTAACTCTGCTTCTTGTGCACATGAACAGATTGCTGTTCCTCCTGAGCAGGAGGATGGGCCTTCAAGAACAAGAACACGGGCTTTTTCTGTATGTCTCTTAATCACTTCATTTATTYATAAACCCTGCAGCCAGAAAGCCATTGAAGACCATCTTGTCYTATTCTGAGATGGCAGAGGCAGCAGGATTTCACTAATCAAGCACACCACTTCCAGCCTGGCTTTTGAAATGGCAAATGCCAGGGGCCCACAGGCCAGCCTTCTCCAGTTTCCCTGAAACACTCAAGCAAACCCAAGAGCTCTGACCCCACAAAAGAAGGGAGTTTACCCATGTGGAGGGGGTGAGAAGGATTCTCTCAGTGTCCCTCTTACTGAATGAAGTTCCATTTATTGGGACAGAATTTCTTTAACTTACATGCAAAAGCCTAGAATGAAATCTACAGAGTTGGACGAAAATACACTATTGAAAATACAAAGAGAGTGAAAACACCTCTTCAAATTTTTCAGTTTTGACAATACTTACTGCAGATCACAGAAKTCATCTCAGCAAACCAAGTATTTTTTTCTGCCAAAGGATCTCAAGTCACAGCACTAAATCAATAGAAAATAAAAAGAATAATTTCTGTGTCCTTTTCTTGGCTCACTTCATTGTAAAACACATTTCAGTCATATTACAGAAAACCACCTGAGCAGATTATGAATCTGCCAAATTTTAGGCCCAGGGAAAGGGAAAAAGATTGAGAGAGATCTACAGATAATCCCTCATATCAGAGAGAGTTTGCTGCACCAGTGGCATCAAATTGCTTCAATAGCACCATAACTAGATCCTGTGTGAAAGAATGGCCAAGACAGTCAAAYATGTGTTCAAATTTGAAGGGAAAATTTTAAAAAATCAATTGCCTTTATTTCAGGGTGTAATGAATTTCTGCAGTACTTTGTAAAAYACCRTAATTTATCAATGCAAATTCAGAGYACACTTACTGACCACTTTRTAACCRTTCTGAAAACAAAGTTTAAACACTAATAGGAATTAACATCTTCCTGACAATACRAGAGCTGTGCTGCTGGCTACACATTAAAGCAGAAATTGTATTATGTGAACTAAGGTGCCACAACTCCAGAGCAGTCAGCAGACATCTCTACTGTGAAAAAGAGGACAGAGCCTGGTCCTGAATCAGTTCACTGCTTTCTGTCCTGCCTGTGCAAAAATCATAGAGAGGAGCCTTTAGCTGATTTTAATTGAACACTTGATACAGACGCAAGTTTGTTCTAAGATACTCTTACATTTGTAAGGGAAAAGAATAATAGGAAGAAACCAATCTTACGGAAAGACAAGTTATCTAGAAGTCCATGTTATTGCTATTAAGTAAAAATAGTATTTAAACTTATTGAGACATGAAACTATGTAAATATTGTAGTTGGGGGAAGAGCATTTCACTACCACAAAGGAGTTACAGAGATGTGGGAACACAGCTGAACAGTTGTGGAAGTTCATATCTAAACTTGTTATCTTGATAGTGTCCATCACAAATATACAGCAAGTACTGGGAGGACAAAAAAAAGGAATCCATTACAAACATTATTTCTGGTTTTGGAAAAAATTATGACATCTCTTCTGTGACACTACCTGTTAACTTTYAGCATTTTGTATCTTTAAATCAGAATGAGAAGTTAATGCAATCCACCCAGAAACTCAGCGACGAACCTTCCAGAAACTCACTACCAAAACTGAAAAGGAAAAATGAAAAAAAAAAGGCAGAGTTAAACTGAAACACTGACACAACTAAATGAGTTCCAAGTAATATGAAAAAAGAGAGGCAAAGTGATTTTCCAGACGGAGATTATTTGGAGTTACAGCAGTGAACTGTGTAAAACTAAAGAAATTGTAATAAAGAATGAAAATCAATCTGACTATTAAACAGAAGGAATATGAAACAGTGCCACTGAGAGATGGGTGTGTTAGTCAGCAGTGTGGAATGGGATACCCTTTGCAAGAGAGTGGCTCCAGAGCTGACAATCCTGCACCTTGTCAATTCTTTTCAAAGCAAAACCAGCCACTCCTATGAAATACCAGCTAGTCTGTAATTAGTTAAAAAAACTGAATTGCCCATGCACTATTACCTGACAACAGCAGAGAATGGGTGAAATAACTCTCTCCCTCCTTGCTTTGCTCCAGAGGCTGGCTTTGCAGTAGTGACTCTGGAAGCCTGTAGCAGTGGAGGCTGATAGAGGACCCCATTCCTCAGGGAGATTGATGCTGCAGTACCTTTGCTCCTGAGCCCTGAAGCTCAGTGACAGGATCCAGTGTGTGAAATTCACCAATTTCCTCTTCACTTTTAGAGATGCTGGGTTAAGGGATAAAGAAGATATCTGGGGTGAGACAGTTTGAAAGGGGCCCCCTGTTGCCATCACRACTAGCCACTCAAGGTCTCTGCAGATCAGACAGCCTCACTCCCACTGGGAGAGCAGCGGCAGCTGGGAGGAGGATCCCAGGTATTCATCTGCCATACTCAAGGGCATCAAAAAATATTTCTTAAGGCTGGAAGACTGCACTATAAGTGTATTTTATTTCAGTGTGATGTCAGGGTACAGATGACATTCACACTTACAGGCTTCTGCACAGCTCAGTTCTCACTTTTATCTGGTCTCTTTATCAGAGACCACCTCCACCTTGCACTRCTCCAGCTGGATTCTCCACTGCATTCACAGATAGCCCTTGGCCATATTAAATATTTAACCTGGGGAGYGGCAGAACCTTTTCCCTGCTAAAGACTGAGAGCCTTCTGAACACCTTTGGCAGGTCACAACTTGACACACATTTTAACATTATCCAATAGTAACCTGAAAAATAAATAAATGATGTGTTGGCAAGCAGCCTGAAATAAAATCACAAGTCACATTGAGGCCTGACTCCTATCTCACCTTCCCTTGTTTTTTTGTTCTTTCTCCCTCAGCATTTTAAAATCTTATTCTTCTTCAAAGCATCCCTTTAAGGCTGAGATCAGAGAGTAAAAGCAATAGCCTTCTTTTCCCTCATCTATCTAGAGATGCACAGCAACAGCTGGGAAGGACCTTGTCCTTCTGGACCCAAGCACATCCTGAACCAGCTCCAGAATCTGGCTTCTCCTATTTCTGCATCAGSCTCCATTTGCCTGACCCATTGCTGTTGTTTGCTGCTTCTCTTTTAGTTCATTCACTCATTTTTCACTCTTCCTGTGCATCCCAGTTTTCACTCCCACCCTCTTCTCTCCAGCTTTCTTCCTACACAGTTGCTCCTTCCTTTCTTCACCTTCTTAAGCCACCRTGTCTTGCTGCATCCACCTGTAACACCCAACACCAATATTTTCCAGAACAGAGTGTTTTGACCTCTCCCTTCATACACATGTGCACACACCCCTCATGTGACTCTTACATATTAAATACATGCTTAATATAGAAGTAGATGGTTAGTTACCTTCCTTCATCAGGTTGAGTGATCATTTATTCACACAGGTYTCTGGAAAGGACTTGTATTGGAGAAGTGGTTGGTTCCCTACTCTGTTGCTTGGTACCATGYTYRGGATCATCCATGAAAGAAGGGACAAATCAGACCAGTTCTGTCCACAGGTAAAAGCAGCAAAGAGTAATAAAAATTAAAAATTAAAAAAAAAAAAAAAAACCAAAGAAAAATAAACCAACCAACCCATCAACAAAACAAAACATGCAAAAGAGAGTAGACATGAAAAAGTCCTCCAGACAGAAATCAAGTCAGGTTAAAGGTTTAGCAGTCAGAACAGTATTAGACAGGAGAATTTTATATGACAAATATCACATCATATGTGGGAAAAATGTGAAGCCAGATGTCACTAAATCTTCAAAAGTGTTGGCTCCTCTGTACAACTCCTAGGGGAAGGAAGTACTTGTATTTAAAGCCTTCTGTTTCTATATTGTTTCTTAAGTTATATTTATTTCTGGACAGTGRAAAACTTATTTACACCTGTTATATYGAAATCTYTTATTCTGTTTGAAGTATACCAGAGGAGAACATCTATTTGACATTTTAAATTAATGAGACAGTTGTGTRCTGTCTTTAGCTGTGCCATTGTCAGTCAGCTCAATTTTGTTTAATGCACTGTGCTCACAGAATGTGTGAAATGTTTTCTAGATAAAATGGGAATGTAATCCTGACCTTTAAAAAAGAGTAAAATTTAGATCWTTTGCACTCTTGGTATATTTTACTGCTAGGACATATTTATCACAGTCTTAAAATTGAAACTCTTATCAGAGCTCACATAGAATGGAAARTAAAACTCGGTAAGAATGTCCCTAAATTAAACTGTATCAGTCGTTCCCACAGTTCCTGTGATATGCTCCAAACGGATGGCAGTCAGATGGTAATTATAAATCACTGCTTTCAGTTTTCTAACTTGAGCATGATCCAAGATCGAGAGCGAACACCTCTGAAATAGCTTTTACAGTCACCTCGAAGACTTCARGGAGATGTTAGGTTTGCTGTCATTCTGTAGGATTTACATGGCAAAATCTGAAAAGCGTCTTCTCACATCAGGTTTTCTCACCCCTTTGCTATTTGAGAAGGTGTTGGGCAGCAGTGGAGACTCTGAAATAATCTTCTGTGAACTCAGGAAGATGRTACTATGCTGTGTCATTCTCAAGTCATATTTGAATTTTTTTTCAGTAACAGCACTAGAAACTTTTTTTTTCAAATGAAAGTTATTGGTATTCATGGGGGGAGCAGGGGGCATCCTGCTGAGTGATTTTAGACACTTTTTTGGATCAAATTCTATCTCACTAACTCACAGAAATATATGAATACTGCTCAAAGGATCATGTATTGCAACCTTRATTTGTGAAAAATATAGACTGGGTAAGTTTCCTACTTGCAGCTTCCTCTTCCAAAGTTTGCAGGATCTTRTGAAATGTTCCAGCAAATTCAGGCTGGAGTAATACCAGAGCAGCTATAGAAAGTGTTGGATACACCAAAACGGAGCAATGGACAGTAGGGGCTCTTTCAAAAGGAAACTTGAGAACACAGAAATATATTTCAAACAAAAGTTCTTAACCTGGAGAAATTTGTGCAGAGGCTTAACATTTTACTTTGTGACTAGCTCTATTTAAATCAATGAGGCTCTTCACAGCATGTAAAACTTGACACACACACAAGGCTTTGCAGGATGACGGCCAAATTTTTTTTAGGAGTGTGACTTGCTTGGAGACATTCCARAGGGAAGAAAAAAAACATGTGGGGCTCTCCATAAAATTGCTGGCACCATTCTGCTTATTAAATAGRCATGAATTCACTCAAACAAAATAAGGTCTAGACATTTATATCAAGTATGTGGAAGTTTGTGCCTATTCCTAAGTTTTTTAAAAAAATAGCGATAATGCTTCTAGATTTGTACGTTGGGTTAAATTCTTGTAAATATTCATTTAGAGTTTTATAAGCTTTCTTCTCTTACCTATTTTGCTATCTTACCTATAGTTCTGCTATCAGGCAAAATTTACTTGGTTAGCTAGTAAATTGTAAAAAGTTTTAAGCTGACTGCATGGAAAACAATTTCTATTATTTAATTTATTAAATATTATATTATATTATTATTTATTAAAATTTTTTATGTGGCATAATGTAAAACTTCCTCATCTAACCTCAGATTACTTCTATGCTAAGACAAGAATTCATTGTTCAATTTGCAGCTCATGTGTTGAAGAGCAATATATTCATTACAGGAACAGATCTAATTTTAGACCCATTTGGAAGGTGTGATGAAAAGGTGGATGCTGGGAGTGCCAGTAGGACTTTTCAAGAGCAAGCCCAATATAGTTCTTGAACTATATAATGATTGCAACATGAAAGGAATCATAGAATAGACTTTAATGGTTTAAGTGGAACCTGTTACTTACCTGAAATTATTTACCCCCTAGTTGCTACCATGGGCATCATGGGCCTCAAACTACTTCAGATAAACGTGTTAACRTGATAGCTTTTCAAGAAAACACAGTCATTTGGCCCACTGGGTGCTGGACTGYTTGTGGGTAGCTGCTGCCAGCACTTTAAATAAGAGGGCTAGGGAGACACATGGAACATCTGGCAACAGCAGCTACTTTTTTAATCACATTGCACCACAGCTCACCAGTTGTACCACAGCTCACAAAACCAGTGTCACATTTAGCAAAGCACGTTTGCTTGACCACAAGGTGTCTTGAGGTCACATTCAAGAACTTCTGCAGATGTGGACAGGAACCCAGCAGGACCTTCACAAGCCCCGAAGTGCTYGTTTCCAGAATTGCTGCGTCAGCCAGGTACATTTTAGTGAGCAGAATTGCACAGAATATCTTGGAAGTCTTTTTCATTTCCTAGGGTGTGACAATCCCTGTGGGTTTTTCAACAGATATAGCACCCTGTATATACAGGGAAAAGGATAGTTTCTCAACCAACTGGGCTGGGCTTGATGTTTCAAAATCATCTTTACAAGCAAGAATTCCTTCCCTTCTATAGGCATACTTTCCAGAGCAATTTCTGCATTCCTATTTTTAAAAGTTGCACATTTTGAAGATATGGGAACACATGCTCTTTGCAAGATAATCTCCAGTTCCTTCCCCACACTGTCACACTGCTCAAAGCCAATTTTAATGCATTGCTGCAAAGTCTGTTATAGAAATGTATATAATGTATATTATTACTTACCTGAGAAAAAAAAGCTAAGTCAAGAAAGGTAATTTCATTTTCAAGGTTTCAGAATGATCAGAGGTAGAAGTATTGAATCCAGAGCAATGTCCTTGGAAATTATACAGCAAATACAAGCAACAGCAGAGTAGCACTAGATGGCACTACAGTAATTTTCACTCAAAAAGCATAGGCCAAGCCCAGGGAATGATGGATTCGGGTCCAGCTCTAAATGGGAAGCTTAGATTTACCATCCAAATTTTACTTGTGTGGCCAGGGAGGAATTCTGAGGAATATCAAGTGTTGCAGTCTCTCCATGGATTATGATAGAGAGCCTTCATTTGGTTGATAAGTGATACTGTATAGAGGATGATTAGTGGAAAGCTACCTGAATGTTTTCATTTCACAAAGTAAGACCACAAGGTACCTGAAAACCTGTCATGTTCTACTGAACCCAAKATAAACATTATCAATACCTCAAAAAGCATCTCTCTCTAAAGCACAACAGAAGTATTAAGTGTCATCTGGACATCCAAACAGTTAATTGTCTATCKGCAGGTACAAACTGCCTGTTTATAATTATAATGTTTTGTGCCTAAAAATGAAAATTTTATTTCCTGGACCAAAATCACCTAGATTTTGGAACTAGCCTCATAGCTTACATTTCCTGTCACACAAAGTTAAATGCTGGCTGTTGCCAATTTCTTTTAATGTTTCTCACAGGTGATAGCTAACATCAAAGCTTAATACATACTTTGCTCTTCTAACAGTCAATATAGCTTGTTTTCTCTGGCCTGCCGATTTGAGAGCCTACTTTYAGAATTTTGCAGAGTTACAGTCTTTAAAAGGAACAACTGAGTGATTCTGGAGCTTCCATTATAAAATACATATAGTAGAAAATAGAGCCTGTCAAGAAAATCATACTCATTCCTGTAGGCTGGAGCACTTTAAACTAAATTCCTGTGCTTGTGGCAATGAAGAAAACCATGGTCTATCTCAGATTTGAGCTCTAAAGCATTGTAAAACCAGATTTATAAACCTTGTAAATCCCTTAAAAGAAACATCTGAGGGCAGAATATGCACTGCAACAGCACTACCAGTTATTTTTATAATGTAATTATTTTTCTATTATGCATTTCTGTGAGTTATATTTTGCCTTCTGTTATCTCCAAGTTCAAATCCTCAAGTGTAATTATTATCTATTTCACTGGAATCAGTGGGAGTTAGATATGTCAAAGATAGGAAACTGACATTTAAATTTTAAGGTAAGTTCAACATGAATGTTTCAGTTTCTTCAAGCAAATCTTGTTCTAATCATACAGCTACATATACTTTGGGTATATTGCCAGCTAAAAGGCCATCTACCTGTCAGTTACAAATGGAAATGTACCTAYTAGTACATTTCTTTACAACAAGGATGGTCTTTATCAATGGAAATAGCATGTCTGTACACAATAGGTAAATAAGCTTAGATAAATAAGCACTGGAACCAATAATATTTGACCATAAATTGTGTTCCCACCTAGCCAATATGTGCAGGTTAAACCCTGATGGGCTTTCATCCCAAAAAGGGTGGAGAAGAAGGATCATAAGAACATAAAAATCTAGCATTGCACCCTTGCTTCAAACAGCCAACATTTAAAGAGCATCATTTAGTAATAAATGAGATGCCCCTTGTGCTGGAATTGGACTGTTTGCCCATGCAAGGCTAAACCTGTTGTAAAGATGAGAAACATATGATGTCCAAAACCACTTTAAACTGTCTCTTTTAGTTGTGAGCCACTGCTCTTTGAAACAATTCCTGTGTGATTCTGAGCACATCCTGAGAAAACATTCTGGCTGTCCTACTTCTTCTAATGTGTTCTCTAATAAGGGCGCCTTTTAATCTGTGCTTTAAATCTCCTTTAATCTGGTCATGGTTTCACACTTCTGAGATGTACCCCTGAGGCCCCCATTCACCTCAGAAGAGGCATGAAAACAATCATGACTTGCTGCTTGCTTTCTCAGACATGTCTATGACTATATTCCTGGAGTCCATGCTGGTCCTGACGGACGTGTCCTCAAAGTGGACTCCATCTTAATGGATGCAAAATGGATGCAAAGGCAGTCTGTGTAGCTGGCAATGAAGCATGGCACTCAYGGAAATACTTGGTGAAGCGAAGGTCTGATGAGACATGCAGTTTATTGCTCCCATTCTGCAACCTAGGTGACAACCAAAGTCARTCCTAACAACGTGTTTGAAGTCCAGAGCATCATCTGGAAAACATCCCCAACAATGTGGTTTGCCTGTGGGAAACACCAACAGTGCCCCAAAGCTCACTGTTTTCTCTGTCACCCCAACAGAACAGGGTGACATGGAGGTTAAAGGAGTGGCCTTACCTTGAGCATGGCTAGCCCCAGGGGAGGTGTATCACTGTCCAGCTGTGCAGGCTTGGGAAAAGGTCTATGCTTGCCAGATGTGCTTGATGCATTGCTAATGACATCGCCAAACCACTCTGTCTGTGTGTGTGGTGGGGGGGTGAGGCAGGARATCCAGGAGTTGTCTTACCTGGCTCTATTACCAGGTAACTTGTCTAAACTAAACCTATGCTCTCTGTGCCAGTGCCAAGGTAGGTAGTCTAATAAATAAATTATGTTCTAACCTAGGAGATAAGGCTTAGAAAACTAATTTATAAGGTATTAGCTACTATTTAGTTAGCTGAACATGTGATAAAAGTCTCCCCTCATTTAAAAAATAAGTCAAACTATAATGAAATATTTTCAAAATATAGAACATTTAAGACAAACTAATTCTCTTCTAGTTTTAGAATTCACATCTAAAAGTCCCCTAACTTCTTTAATTTGTCTATTATCCTGAATTTTGTCCCTCTTCATTTCCAACCTAGCCTGTTTCCCTCCTCCTCAGATGGCCTGGGCTCCCTGGGGATCACCGTAGTGCTGCTGGCCTTATTGAGGTGCTTGGTGGTGTTTAGCTGGCAGCCTTTGGAAATCACATTCATAGCCACTAACACCAAACATTACTGATTATCATCAGATTCTTATGAGAGTAAAAGATCTGAATCCTAAATCCTATATTGCTGATCTTCAGTGCTTTGAAAACATGGAGCAAGTTCAAAACTTCTTTGCTGCAAGAATGGAAATCTCCAAGCAAGTGAAGCCACCAACAGAACGTTTCCCAAACTACCTCGTGATAGGCACTGCCACAGAAGGACACAGGCAGCATAGATATTCTTGGGGACTGTTCAACTGCTTCAGTTTATGCTCAAATCATACTGACAGTCAAGTGACCTGGAGAACAAAGAGATATTTTAAAGCAATTTTATAGGTTGTTCAATAAAAAATCTTGGTCCATGTAATGTAATGCAACCTTGTTGATGCAGGTGTCAGGTGTGAGTTACAGACCATTTTGTTTCACCTCTCTAACTAATGGTGATTTCTGCAGATGAAAAGTGCTGGAATCAGTGCTGAAAGCCAGTCTCACATGTTGGATCACAGAAGGCATAGTCTGCCAATCCTGCAATACAATGGACAGTCAGAAGGACTGAGCACTGAAAATACAAACCTGGAATGCATCAGGGTGGAATTAACTGGGGTTCAACCCAACCTCTTCATTCTGTTGCTGTAGCCTGAAAAATGGTGCAAATGTGTCGCTGCTGAAGAAAGGAAGGAAAACTAAACAAGTCCAGAGAACAGATCCACCAACTCACATTAGTATTCTGCCCTGGTGACTTAAACCAGTTCCTTCAGACTAAATAGGCACAAATGAAGGTCTCCTGGGGAATATAGATGCCTGAATAGGAATGATTCTAATCTCAGCAGTGCCACAAATCCTCTTTGAGAAAAGGAATTTTGGGACACGTTAAATTTTCAACTGTTCCTCATTTTCCGTGAAACAGCACTGCGCCTCAGGCCACTCTAATACCATTCCTGGCTTGCCCTGCTGTAGCAATCTGTAAAAACTCATCCAGTCAGATGATTTGGGATTTAATGTCAAATTGCTTTGGAGAACATTCATGGTTGAAAGTGCATAATAATACGTTTTATTATTGCTGTGAAAAAAAAAAATAAAGAAAAGCTAGAAGAGAAGTGGTTTGCTTTCATCCATTGGGGAGCTCTGGTTTGTTATTACATTCTGTGCAATGATAATTGATGATCCACAACCAGCACCAAAAAAAATGTTCCCCAGCTAAAACTTTCAAAAGTAACTAATGATTTGGGGTTTCTTTGCTTGTGTGTACTCTGTTTGAAATACCTTGAAGAGGGACCTGGTTTCAGACAATGCTGAGCACTGACTTTCTCCGAATGGTCCAGCTTCCTCTCACAGCCTTCAGGCCCTGTCATTTTAAGATCCTGGCAGATACTGTTTACTGGTAACAAAAGTATGCCAATTCATAAATGAGTAATAGAGCACCAGAGCAGATCACAAATAACACTGTTTCAAAGGAAAATATTTTAAAATTATACCTTCCTTGCACCTACAAGAACAGTCTTCTGGACTCTTGGGATGATTGGAAGTCACTTAATGAACAAACAAACAAGCAAAAGAGAGTAGGCTATGGACCGGTTCTAGCAGTTGCTTTGTATTACTCAGTAAAAGAACAAGAATGCATACTACAGTCTTGGGTGGTGTTTGGACATGTCAGAGTACTTTTGAAAGTCACTGCATGTGTTGTGCCTGCCTGAAGCTGTTCTGGGGCCTGGGTGTCCTTATTCTGGCAGGAGGGATCACTATTAACACTTGTGCAAAGTGGGGAACTTGCAACCAAATCAGAAAGTTCATGTTTCAGCTTTGGTGTCAATGCTTATTAAAGGTACAGAACAATGGAGAAAAGAGCATCATAGATGTTCTTATTTCATCCACCCAAATGACTCAGATTCCAAAAAAACCCAGAAAGACTTATAGGTCTTTTCCCCAGCTCAGCTGCAGTGGAGCAGCCAGGTGACAGCAAAGGACTGAAGGAGAAAGCAAGTAACCAGCCCCTTCTGAGTTCTTCCTCTGCCACAGTGATTACATAAGAGGTATCCTTATTTCATGCCCCTCTATTTCTAGTCATGTTCAGTTAGCCCAGATTATAAATACTTGGACCTACACCTTCCAGCTTGGTGCAGTCGTTTTGCCAGCCTTGCCTTTTCTTTGRAGGGCAATCCCTGGCCAGAGCAGGTGTGCTTGATGTTCAGATCAAAATTTCAAAATTGTATTTCTCTTCTGATACCTGACGTTCTTGCATTTTAAGTGCAGACTTGCCTTCTATTTATTTTGGCAGGGTAGAATTTTTGGTCCCTTAAAATTAACAGTGAGTCAGCTTGTGAATAACCAGATTACTGTGCTGTGACTGATTACACATGCAAGCAAAACTTTCAGAGGTCAGCAAAGGCAAAGCAGGGCAGCACTTGGTAGGTGAAGGTGCCCAGCAGGAGCTGGTTGGCCTGCTGATGGGGGTTCCTCCATTCTTAATCCTGAAGCTGTGCCATGTTGGGAATATTTTTGTTGTATTAGACACCAGATCTTTCCCAGGACTGTCCACTTTTGCTTTGCAGAGGTCTCTGTCCCTACTGTAAGTCCCTCTTGCAAAATCTTGTGGTTTATCTAGTACATGCTTATCAGCCTTTTGCTTCAGGGTATCCTTTGCTGACAGGATTTATCCAGAAACAAAATCTCCTCAGCAGGATAATGAAAGTGGTTATTGTTTTACTCCTCCTTTCTTTCCTTGCTATTATCTTAGATTTTCCATCACTAATTACTATACTCTGCCTGGCTCAAGGGGAGAGTAGTGTTCATCTGACTCTGAATGGAAAAAGCCTGGAAGGAAGCAGCATCAAATGCTCACATTCTGATGACTGCCCTGATTCCYGTGGGCAATCCTCTGGCTGTGTGTCACCATGGCCTAGAAAAAGCACCCAAGTACAGGAAATTCCTACCACTGTAGCTGCACCTCAGTTCCACAGACACACAGATTTCTGGGCACAGTGATGCTGGGTCTGCAGAGAAGGCTGCTTGCTACATCAGCCAGAACTGAAAGCTGCTCTTTTGCCTTGCTGAACTCCAATTCAGTTTTACAGCTCCAGACACATTGAGGTTTGGTAYGTGGCTGATGCAGTTAGGAGTGAGGGGAGAACAACTACATTGACTAACTTCATGAAACTTTATTCCATCTGCAACTGAAAAGTTTTATTTAAGGTCTATGCCTGCTGTAAATTTACTTTCTCAAAATTGCTCTAGGCTGCAGAGAGGATAAACCCTGGAGAAGGGAGGGGGAGAGAGTGCTCAGGGCCAGAACTGCAGAGGTTGCCAGGGTCAGACGATTTGCAACACAGGAGCAGTATCAGCCAGGGACACAAAGCAATGATCCAGCAGATCTGGTCTAAGGAAACACGGTAAATGTGTCATTTCGGGGCTGGTGAAGCAACCACGGTGGCCCATAGCACAGCAAGTGGGCAGTGTCACCCAGGAGTGGCAGACTGAGGGCACTGTGCACGGCGTGCCCTGCAGCGCTGCATTGTTGGCAGCACACACCCCAGGCTGGCGGCATGCCTGGGAAATAAACATTGAAAGATGAAAGCAAGCCAATGTGGGAGGTAGCAGCCGGCTCAGTTTCCAGCCTCTGATCACCTTCTTCCAAGTGGTGTTTCCCCACAGCATCCCCTTGTCCTCCTACAAGGCACGGATCATTGCCCTCTATCAGGCAAATTAATTGCCTTATGAAAGAAGGGATTGCCCGGAAATTTTCCCTGGGAATTGCTTTTCATTCAAGGGTGTGTGCACATCCTGAGAAAGGAGATGATCTGATTTCTTTCAATAGGCTCATTACAGCCTCATAGTCTGGAGCACCCACAACAGCCCATGGCTTTCTCATATCCTCCTCAGTCCTACTGACAGAGCTCTTCAGATGTCCATTCCAACATATTAGTACAGAAAAACCACTGCAAGTGCCATCATGCTCTGAGGACTCAGAGCTGGTCCCTTGCACCAATGCTTCCTTACAAAATCAAAGTAGGCCCTACAGCTGTGTGGGTCAGGCTGGTGAAGCCCAGGCACGGTAACAACCAGCTGCAGTCTCCATCCTGCTGAGTTCTGGCCACAGTCTGGCTCTCCTGGTTTTAACAATTTATCGTATTGYTTATAGCAARTAGCAGCCYGTTTCTTTTCCTCCATCCTATCATSRGATCCTCAAAATGAAACRTATAGTAAAAAGAACAAARCAGTTGACTGTTTTCCTCCACTCAGTTACAAGTTCTTTGCCCACCTAGCAGGCCAGAATGGCAGATGTTTTCATTAGAAGAAAACTGTAGCTGAACCTTAATCCCGACAAAAACAGTAACATCAAGACGACCTGCTYTACAAGTATGAAGAGATACAGCAAATCTGAGGGTTTGTGTTACTAAAACTTTATAATTCTGAGAAGTTCTAGGTATCTAGCATAAAAATATTTACTGCATACTGGAAATGAAAATACTACCGTTTGCTACAGAATTAATTAAACAGTGAAACAGTCTATAAATTGAGGTTAAAACTGACTTAGGGAACTTTTATACAAGTGGAGTCAGTGTTGGATAACRGCAGAAAAGACCATTGTGGTTTAACCCCTGGCTTCATCCTCTTTATATCCTCTCTTCAGGTATTTACACACATCGATGAGATCCTCTTCTAAGCCTTCTCTTTTCCAGCCAGAACAGCCCCATCTCTTCCAGCCCTTCTTCACAGGAGAGGTGCTCCAATCCCCTAATATCTTAGTGACCCTCTGTTGAACTCTCCCCAGGAGCTTTGTATCTCCCTTGTACCCAGGAGCTGAGAAGGTTCAGCCCCACCACTGCTGAATAGAGGAGCAGAATCAACTCCCTCAGTGTGCCAGCAGAATGCAGCCCAGGATCCTTCTCTGCAGCAAGGGCATGTTGCTGGGTAATGTTCAACTTGGTGCCCACCAGGACCCTCAGGTCCTCCACACAAAGCTGCTGGGACAGCCCCTTGCATGTACAGGCTCTTCTAMAGGTGCAGGACTTTGCCTTTCCCCATGCTGAACTGTTCACTAGATCCTGGTTACACTGGCTCTATATTTATTTTCCCTGTTGTTGCTACTTGTTAGCACATTCTTTCTTGCATTGCCAAGGTAGGGACTGCCAAGTGGCAATTCCACTGCATTTGTGCGGGGTGCACATGAATCCTTCATGAGTGCTACCCTGCTCTAGAAATGTAAATTCMCACACTGGCCTCATCAGTATCATTTTGAATGCAACTAACATCAATTAYGTATATTTCATTATATTTTTCATCCTCGTCCAAGGTGCAGAATTGCTTATACAGTACATTATTTCATCTTTGGAGTTTTTTTGCTGCTAATGTATATGCTAGGCTGTGTTCTGTATGCCTGAAATATTTTAAGCTGTCTCTTCTTTACACTAATCCAGGGTGGTTACCTCAGACTCTTCTCACAAGGCAAGTGCTGCATCTTCCCCTGGACCACTTGCTGGCTTGCACTGAACTTGTTATAGCTTTTTGAGATTTTCCTTGCGTTTTGGGACCTAAAACTGGACTTGCTATTCCACATGTAGCTGAGCAGGAATAAATAATCACTTTCCTTTCTTTGGCCTACTGGCTATGYTTCTAATGGTATGACCTGGAATGCTCTCGGCCTCCTTTGCTGCCAGGACACACTGCTGGCTCATGGCCAACCCGCTGTCCAGTGAGACCCCACATCCTTTCCTGCGAAGCTGCTCCATAGCCCATCACTCCCCACCCTGTACTGTTGCAGAAGACCGTTCCTTCCCAAGTGCTGGACTTCGAATTTCCCTGTATTTGCCCTTGCTACTTGTCAGGTCATTCCCCAAACCAGTCCAGATACATTTAAAGGGCAGCTCTGTCTTCCTGCACTCCCACTGCTCCCATTTTAGCACCACCTGCAAACTTGTTGAGCACACGCTCCAAGTTCTCCTCAAAAGCCTCTGATAAAGATGTCAGAGAAGAGAACCGGCCCCTGCCGTTCTCTGCCTGCKGCTGCTTCCAGTACAGCAAACCCATGGACCCTTCCCTCCGAGCCTGACACCTGAGCATCTTTTTCCATCTGAGTGTCCACCCTCCGCACTGTGTGTCCCAGTGTCTGYCACATACAGGATGCTGCGATGCGCTCTGTTGCTTGGAATACCAGATGTCTTTTTGCGTTGGTGCTGCAACGTGCGGTTCCTTTGCTCGACGTGATCGGATGTTACTTCACTTGCACTTAGGCCAAGCCATGGATTTGTTCCCCTTTATACGGAGAGGAAGGGGGTATTACTGCCAGCAATMCCGACGCGTCACCAAGGGTCTCCGCGCGTCAGCTTTTGCGGCTCCCTTCAGCGTACAAGAAGCCGCTTGGTTCCTTCAGGCGCAGCGCCGGGGCGGTTCCTGCCTACGCAGCATCCGGCCGGCTTGGGAGCTGCGCTCGGAGAACCCAGCCTCCCACCCTCGTTCCGCCTCTGACGCCGAGTGTCACGGGGAATTCCGGCTCCCGGCGGGGCGGGGCGGGGGCTCCGCTCGGCCGCCCCTTCCCCACCGCCTCCTGCCGCCCGCCCCCACACGTGACTCCGCCCTGACCCAAGATGGCCGCGGGCGGRCGAGCCCATTCCCGGAGCGGGCATCGCGCCCGACTCCAAGATGGTGGTCAATGGAGGCCACCGGAGACAGCCTAGCGGGTCAGTGCGAGCGCCGCGGTCCGGTTGGCTGGGCGACGCCCCGCCCCCGCCAGCCCGCCGCTCCCATTGGCGCCGCGGGGGGCCAGGCCGTCTCTCATTGGCCGGCGAGGTGTCGCTCCCGGTGTCTCCGCTCCGGGGCCCGGGGAACTATTTTCCATTGGGCGGAGGGAGGGGGCTCGGTCCGGTCGCTCCGGGAGCGGCACCGGCGGCGGGCCCGGGCCGGGGATGCTGCGGGCGCTGCCCCCGCCGGGACGGCGCTGAGGCGCCGCTGCCCCCGCCGGGACGGCGCAGCGGTAGGTGCTGCCTCCGGTCGGGGCGCGGGCGCGGCGGGCGGGCGGGACCCGCCTGCGCCGTTCGCCCCCCGGCGGCCACAGGCGACCGCGGCCCCGCTGCCGCCCTCCGAGGCCGCGGCTCCGAGCGGGAGGGAGGCGGGAGCTGCCGCCCTGTCCCGGCCCGAGGGAGCCGGGGGCAGGAACAGCTTGGTCTCGGCTATGCCCGCGACCGGGAGAAGGGCGTCTGGGGCGGGGGAGGCGGGGAGCGGTGTGGGGGGGCGGCTGCGTTCGGTGCCGGCCGCCCCGCTGAGGGTTCGCTGCGGAGCCCCGGCTGCGGGGCGTGGGACCTGCCCCAGCCGGACGGGGGTGCCCGGGGTCGGCACCCGGCGTGATTGTGGGGCTGGTGCAGGAGCAGTGGGGTGGTCGGCGGTCTGCTGTGTCCGAGTTTGCACGCACGGCTTGTCCGTATGGAAATCACCCTGGCAGAATTGCCACTGAAGAGCCCTCAGGGCGCACAGCCTCCTGTTAACCCCTTCTGCGGAGGGGGGTGCATTAAACATCAGGCCGTCTTCCCTCGTGAATGCTTGTAAAAGTTTGCAAGTGGTCTTTATAAGCATCTGACTCGAAGTTATGAGTGGTTTCTTGGAATTGTAGGAGCAGTAAACCGAGTWATTTCTGCTGATGTTGTTAACTTTGTACTTCAGTACTTGAACTGAATCACACTTTCTTAATCCCATGGAATACRTTTCTGTCTCTGAATGTTTACTTCATCAGGGTTGTTATCATCTGATCACGTAGTCTTATGAACCCAGCATGTACAATAGTCATGTTTCCATTCMCTGAATACTTACAGAATGCTCCCCTCTTTTATTTTTTCCCCCTGTCCTGTAAAGCTCATTGAAGTTTTCTGCATTGTTTCTGACTGTAAGCTATAATTTTTATGCTATTCATCATATAGGGCCATATCCCATTATGTGAGGTGTGATCCCTGGCCATACCACACAAACCAAAGATGCTTTTTACTGGAAGGTAATTCCAGTATGGTTTGGGAGTATTGCATCCATAGAAATCTTGAGGTGTGATCCACGCACCTCAAGACCTTGTGTCATGCAGATTTGTGCCATTAAAGGCTTCCCACTGAAGATGTCATGCAGCTCTCAGCCTGAACATAACCCCCATTACCTTGAATATCCCCAGCTGATCAGTTTGCTGCAATGAGACATTTGAAAGGAGGCAAGTTTCCAAGTTAGCAACCTCCTACTTCATTCAGTCAGTCTGTAAACCAAGATTCTCAAATGGACCTCATACCAAAGCAATAGCCTTAGCAATAGAATCTCTGTCAGAACAGATTCAATTCTTTACATTTTTGTATTTGACTATGGCGGAGTGAATTAGCTATACTACTAGGGTGTATTRTTTGCCAGTCCAAAGCAAATGACAGAAAGAGACAAAACAAGCCAATTTTGCGACCTGGTGGACTGAGCTGATGAAATCTGTTCTGATTTTCCAGTTGGTCTAAATGTCCTGCCTCCACTCTGGTTTTCAGAATTGCATTAGCAATACAAACCAGGCAGTTAATTCAGACAGCTGGGTAGCGGTAGCTTGACATGAGTTCATATATATGAGAGGATTGAAAAAATGGCTGGGTGAGTCCTTGAAGGAGTATCTAGAATTTCTCTTCTATTGCTCTTTTAATGATGGCAGGTACCTCTAAGAAAGAGGGAGCAGATGGAAGGGATTAGAAATCAACTGTGTTCTAGCAGAAAGGGTTTTTTTTTAATCTTCTTTGAAACATGTGAAACCTGTCACTCTGCAGCAAGGTTCTGGAGAGATGACTGACTGTTCATCAAATTAGCTGTGACAATTTACGTATTTCCATGATGGACTTAAAACCCAATATGGTAGAACGTATATTTTTTAGGCTTATTTATTGTGTTTAAAGTTAAGAGATGTCTTTTAGTTTAATTGAACAATAGTAATGATTGTTGTTAATAGTTGTAAACCATTTTGCCCTGTGATAGCCTCTTTGAAAATAGCTCAATTTTTGGTAGATACTTCCTGGATTCATCTCACTCCATGTAAATTACATCCAACAATTTTATCCTTAAAATTTAGTTAAAGTGGTGATATTTTATTTTTTGCTGCAAATAGTGAAAACAAATGTAAAATTTAAACAATTGTAAATTTACATTTACAAATGTAAATTTAAAGAATCCCTTTTTGTCAGAAATCGTACATTCCTGACTTTGTAGAATAAAAGAACTTTTGATGTAAAGGCTCCATCAATAAACTCCTAAAATATTGATTTCAATTCCAAAGTATTGGAATAGATTGGCTAGTTGAGTAATTCTTGAATAGGGTGATTTCCTTGCTTCTTGTTTCCCCAAGAACTGTGCTCAGTAGTCTCAACCGTAGGGGKAAATTAGCACTCCGTTTTACGTTGTGGTATTTGTGCCTAGAGGCTTCGGGGAGGCGCAAGGTTTGGTTGTRTTGAGCAACATGCAGTGCCTCCCCTCGATCTGATTGTGGCCTGCAGTGTACTGACAAGCCCTCTGTCTTCCAAACGTAGCTACCCAGTTAAAAAAACATTTTGATGTATGGGATTTGGGGTCTGAAGGATGATCAGCTTTTCTGATATGKTATCTATGCATTAGTTTGAAACAAGCATGCAATTGCTCCATTAAATAAGAAGTGCCTTGGAGTGGTATGTATTTGTGTGGTTTGGTTGTTGGACAGTTTATTTTAATCTTTGAGCTATATCTAGTTAAAATGTTGTATTTAAAATTTAGTAAATGTATGCCATACCTTCTGGAGCCCTTATACTTTGTCAGCTTGATAAATTAACTTTGACATACTGAATATTTTTCACCAGCTAACGTAGCTGTTAGTTAAGTTAAATAAAGGAGAAGAGCCCACATGCTCTCTCCATGCATACAGCTGGACATTTCTGTTAAATTTTTTAACAAAAATGAAATTTTGATTGGTTCTTAAAGCTTTATGAATACACTAATTGGTGAATCATCTAATGTGCAGTTTAGTTTCAGGAAATATGAAATGGCTCACTAACTTCGTAGTTACAGGATTATGCAGACCTTCTGAAAATCTCAGTAAGAAAATGTGTGCAGTGGTGGTGGTTGATATTTTTGGCTGTGAGAGAGGTTGGCTAAAACTCAATGCAGTTATGCATAGTCTGCACTAGTTTATATGGTAGGAACTCAGTTGAAGAATTATCTGGAAGGAAGAAAGAATAATTTTACAGGTTTATCTGCTCTTGGGAGCTTATCCAGATTTTGCTGAAGAAATTTGCAGTCAGGAACCTCTTCTGGCTCTGTAACAGGTCCTGAGCATAGTTGCTTTTCACCCTGTGCTTTTGCAGTGCTGTGGTTGTTGAATTCTTCAGCCTTAATGTTGGACAGCTGCAAAACATTTAAAGCCTATCTTTGAAAGATTGGGATATGAAGGAGGGGGAGATGGAGGCCAGCCCAGATAAGTAATACTTCTTAAGGACTCTGAAGTATTTTCTTTCTGTAGCCCTATACTGTGTGTTCAGGGCTAGCTGTAGACTACTTGTTTATGTACTACCTTATCAACTGAAGTATTTAAACCAGTACTCCTTTCTTGTGAAAGTTTGAGTCTTTACAGTGTTTGAAGAATCAGAGGTCAGGACTTTGGTTTTCTTTTTGCTGCAACAGAATAAGAGCAATTTCAGTGCAGTACATAAATACTTCGTGTAAATTCAAGGTTTTTATGACAAATACTTYCACTGTTGTTGAAGGTGCATGGAGCATTCCTTAAGATACTGTTGCAATACATATTGTAATAGTGGTGGTAAGCACCAGTTTCTTGCAGGTAGAATTTTTTATAATGTTKGTAAGTGCTTCAGTCATTTCTGACTGGACCACCTTTACAGAGGTGAAATTTGAAGTATTGCTTAAAAATTTAACCAGGGTAGGAGCAATCAAAAGTAGTTTTTCTCCAATACTAAATCTGATATAATTTTTGTTCCTCCTTAGCAGAATTAATTCTGATAGTAATTCAACAGTCAGCCTGGCTCCCAAATGACATGGGCCTCATTGCTCAAGACTCAAATGTCAATCATAGGATTAAGAATTGTAAGACTGGGATAAAAATTGTCTGGYGCTTACTACCTAACATTCCCTTTAGGCTAGTGGGGACTCAAGGACTGCAGTTGAATGAATTAGGCTTGATCAAGACTATGATAAAAACTGATTGAGATAATCTCTTAGACTTTTTGGCCTCTAATAACAAAAGTTTAGCTTGTAGTGATTGCTTATGCCWGTTTGACTTAAATTTCTTCATGGAATTTGCCTAGCTAAGGATGAACATATTTAATGGGSTRGACCCTGTTTCTTGAAAGGAACTTGAACGGGAAACWTCCATCTCCAAGATGTCTCTAACTTCTGATACTTAGAATTTCATCTGCTTAGGTAAATCCGTTTTTATATCTAGCGAAATACTCTGCCTTGGTACCTTGGGGTTTTGGTTTTGCAGTAAGACCTGTGCAGCACTGTTTGATTTATTGACTAATTTGCTTGTGGAAAAAGTACTCATTACCAAACTTCGGTTTTGGGGAGCTTTTACATTTGGCATCTGCGACAGAGATAATTTAGTCATTCCACTAGTGCATTAAGAGAACTTTTATTCTTTTGGAGTAGCATATGGATAAATTTTAGACAGCAAATTATCTTTAATCTTCAGTTGACTTGTACCTTTGTGTGACAAATTCAGTTAAACACACTGCTTAATTGATGCTTTATTTTCTTAAGTCTTTAATTTTTCTGTTTCTGTTGGGGGATAGTGAATTAAATATTTTTTAAAAACAAATGTTATATCTCTCTTGGATAGAAAATGGAAGTCAATTAAATATACAAAGAGCATTTTAAAACTGGTTTGTAGTTTATTGCTTCAGATGTGCAGGATGAGTAGTTAAACTGTCAATTGAATAATTTTTTTTAATTTAAAATTTGCTCAGTAAGTTAAAATTTCTGTTCAGTTGTGTTTTGGATTTTGTATATATGATTTCTCATTCATTTGCATTACTTGTGGCTTGGAAGAGGACAATAACAATGTATTTTCAATCTGTCAAACAGTTGTGGTAAAATTATTAACCATTAAGATTGAGAGGTCTGGCTAAGAGGTTGTCTATACTCAAGAACATTCCTTTCAACTAAAAGCTAGCAGTCTGATTGTTTGCAGCTTTGTGCCTCAGGATAATAGCTGGCCATCCCTGTAGGCTCCGTCAAGAACCATCTTCCTATCGTTATTTACTGCCTTAGTCCTCATTAAAATTGTGGCTGTTTAGCAACAGACTTAAGAAGTCTGTCCTTCCTAGGAAAGGGTACCTGGCTTTGTTAACGTTGATATGATTGCTCTTCCTTGCCTTTTCTTGAAACATTGTATGGGTTAGGTCTCTGCAATCACTTGGCAGAGAACCAGGAAAGATGCTCTCAAAGTTCTCTCCCCGTGATCATAGTTAATAAAGCTTCTGTTTGACCTGTCTTAAGTTGTGCCTGTTTATTGTATACTTGGAGTCCCCAGATTCTCTGATGCAGTTTCTCAGTATTTATTCAACTGGTTAATTTAGTCCACACTGTTTTAGTTTCTATTTTCCTCTGGTTTGATTGGTAGTGGGTTGTTAAGGGAGACCAACTCTGGATGTTGGTATTGGCCTAAGTGTGTCCTGGGGTGTGTGACAGGGCGTGGGGGTGGGTGTGTGACAGGGGTGTGTCCTGGGGTGTGTGACAAGGCGATGGTGTTACCTTGTCCCTTCAGACTGCCGTGACTTGTTATCTCGAGTCTGCCTTATCTGGCTCTACTCTTATTGTCTCTTGAAAAGTCTCTTGAATCCAGTGAGCAAGATCAGCTGCCAAGATCTCACTGGGTATTTCTGCAAGTTCTTGCCAGCAGTTTAACTCATTTGGACACTTGACATTATTTAAAACTTTGGCAACACACCTGATGTGCTTTGATTTTTGCTTCAATTTTATTTGTTAATAGTACATTGAGACCTTAATGCTGATTGTCACAATGGTAGCTTGGAATATAAATCAGATTTAAAGTTTCGGTATCTAACCAGCTTTTTCTTCAAAAATGTGTGTGGTTTATCCACTGAAGAAATTCCTCATATTTATTTTTCTTAAGATCTAGACAACTTATTTATGGAAGGAAAAACTTGGACAGCAGGACCACTGGTTCTTATAGATGTAAAACAGGTTATGTGTCATAATTTAGATTTAAATTATGAGATTGACATTATTGATAGTATGGTGTATCTTGGAGAAGGCAAATTACTGCTTCTGGATTTAAGCCCCTGGACCTGCAGAGTACTGAGAATGTGTTAATAAATAGTTCACCTGTCCTTGTATTCCCTTGTGAGCAGCATGTATTGGCCAGACAGGTTTTTTATTAGGTGTACCCTGTGATGGTCAGGGCTATTCTTACATTACATCCCATTACTGTATTTCAGGAGTGTGTCATCTGCCTGTTAGTATTTGCTGACATGATTAGCATATAGCTYGGTTTGGCAGTTAACAAATTCTGACCCATCCTGGATTATGACATTGTAATTGTTGGTTTCTTCCCATAATTTATCTCTCTTTAGTTGARAATGTTTGAAATGGTCTTTTGCAGAAAATCTAGCTTTATGCTTGATGCTTAGCACAATGGGCGCTGGTAAAGTTGTAGAAATACTGTATTTTTTTATTTTTAAGCCCTATTCACTTAATCAATTTAAGAAGGAAAAATAATTTTTTGTTCTTTCTCATAAAGATAACTTAGCAATTACTCTTCCTGTATGACAATTCCAAAATAAATTCTCTTAGGTCTTTCATGTCTCAGTTGAATTATTTCCAAGTTCAGTTAGCCTATATTATAGAGTTATTTTTATTGAATTGTATTCTAGCAAAATTTATTTTAATAAATACAGAGACTTTGTTACTCTTTCAGATTAACCTAGTGATCTCCTGTTTTCATTTACTGGAACTAAAAGGATAAAATCTGGGAATCAGTCAAAAGTTTTATTTTTTATAATATTGAAATAGTTGTGCTGTTGTAAGTAAGAAAGCTGTTTTGCCTCAAGAGTCTGTTCCCAATATCAGTTCTCATGTGCAGATGATATGGTTTTGTTCTCTCAAATTCCTTGGCGTCTGAAGCATGTTAGAAGATTTAGCATTTTTGTCAGTAGAACTCTTAGTCCCCGTGTGTATACGACATGGTTTCGTTCTCTCAAACTCCCTTGGGTGTGAAGAGTCTGTCAAAGGATTTTCAGTGGTTTCATCAGAATGATGGTGACTAACATTCAMAACCATTGAGTAATTGCACTCATCTATAGCTCAGAGTTGCTTATGTGGGTGACTGATGACCACTGCATTGAGCACGTTTTCTATTTTGATATTTGTCTAACAGTTGTGAACAGAATAAACAAAGTTAGGGGCCTTATRGTCCAGACCAGTAGAGCAGCTAGTGTCTGAAAAGGTAGTAGGCATCGTGTATTTTGGATTAAGGTTTGAACTTAGATTCAGTATGGTGCTAGTTTTGGAAAATCATTGTGTTCTATAGTTCTATATAATTCAGGAAAAACTTGCTTTTTGTTGATTGAACTTATATTTGTTTTCCAGTCAGAGGCTGGTTTCTAGGAGCTAAGTCCTAAGCAGTCTGGAAGTTTGAACTGTCCTTGCTTTGAGTGTTGTTTGCTTTGTCCCTTCCCCACATTTGGTGATTCACTGGTTTTGGGTGGGGTTTTTTGGTGTTGGTTTTTTTTTTTTTGGGGGGGGGGGGCAGGTTGGTGCTTTTTCTGGGGTTGCTGTGGGTTTGTTTTTTTTTTTTTTTTGGGGGGGGGGGGCAGGTTGGTGCTTTTTCTGGGGTTGCTGTGGGTTTGTTTTGTTTTGGGAATTTTTTTTGTTTGGTTTTTTTTGTGACTGATGTTTAGCTTTTTTCACTAGTTTTGATCAGAATTTTAAGAATGGAAAAAAAGAGCATTTTACCATGTATTGTCTCTTTGGGTGGTACCTGTATTAAAATATATTTGGAGATCCTTGTTATTGAGCTCTGTAGGAACTTTACAGCCCTGTTTGCAGAAAATACTCTCCTGGAGTATTATAGATGACAACAGAGAGCATTGACTGCAAATCTTCAACTTATTTTGTGAATGGTTTTTAAGATAAAAATTATTTTGGTTTTAGTCCTGTAAGTTCTTGCTTGTGGGCTCAAAAATTATCACATTATAAAACCACTTTTTTTTTTATTTATGCAAATAATTCAGTAGAAGCAAAAACTGCAGAATTTCTACATAGCCCATGAATTCTATATTTTTTAAACTTTAGTCAAATATGAGAAAWTCATCAATTTTGCACCATGATAAACCAATTGTCTCAATGCTGGTAAAGTTAACATGGCACACTAATAGTATATCTGCGCATAATTGAGGAATATATGATCCTAGTACTTGCTTTAAAGCCTGTAATAAATGAAAAGGATCTTGACTTGACAGTTTCATTGACAGTGGCATGTGTAATTTCACACAGCTTTCCTAATGGGACACCTGCAGTGAAGTTTTCTGTTTTCCTGAGAAATACACTGCATTTTTCRGTTTTACTTCCTTAATAATTACAGAGAGCAGTAAGTAAAACAAAACTGCAAATTGTGCAGAAAAGACCATAATGTTATATAAGGAGGTAGAATGCCATACAGTTACATTTTTTAAGTTGCTCTTTATTACGAAATTTGATGAAGTTGTATTTCTCATTTTTAATATTAATGCTTTGTTTGACAGAAGTTTGATACGGCAAAGATGAACAAAGCAGTAGTTTTGCCTCTTTTGTTATGCAGTACAAATCTAGAAGGAGACTGTTCAGGGTCCGTTCTCAATTTTTCCCTTCTTGCATTTCATTTTCTGGGTTCTCAGAAATGCTGGACTTGGTTTCTTCTTTTACTCATAGTCTTGATTTTCTTTGTACTATTAAGTTATAGCTTGAATGCCAGAAATTCTACTTTGCAATTTAATTTTGGCTGACTTGAAGAGGGTCAGTAATTATAGTTACTGTTTCCAGCAAGTTGAGTTTTTCCAGAAGTCTTTCTATGAAGAATGTGACTGTGGATTAATTGAACGTAAAAATGAGTCAAAAACTTTTTTCTGCCAAAGGCAAATATAGGAGTAGGTGCTAGTAAGGTTTTCAAAACTCTGTTACCKAAGTAATTTGTAGATGTAGTGTGAGCTGTTGCCCAAAGAAGTAAAAAACTGATTTAATTTGGTGAGAAAGTTACTGGAGTACAGCTCACCTGTAAAACAGATTRCAATTCCCTGGAAGTTTTTTAGTTTTCACTCTTAAAAGCAAATTGATATTGAGGTATTTTTAAAACTGCCTCCAAGTTTCCTGTCAACAGTAAGGTTGTCATCTCTAAAGCATGGTACCCTGTCTTTTTTCAAGTTACTGTGAATTCAGAGAGGACAGTAAGTTAGCAGTTGTTGATTTAAGAATGTGTAGGACATCATGGATGACATAGCTAACAGAACCTCTCTTCTGCTTTGGTTATGTGCCTTCCTTTATCGTCCTGAAGGGGCTGAAGAGGCAGCAGTGGTRCTCTGAGGCAGCAGGATGACATACTTTGGTCACTCAATAGCGTGTGATAGTATGCAGTTGATGCCTCTCTTCTGAAGGATGTTTAGTTCTGCGGTTTCATTAATCACTGTACGTTTTCCTAATGTTCAGGATGCACTTTTCTTTTRTAAAAACATTATAGTATTACTGTAAGGAATGATCCAAAGGGAAACATTTTGCAAACATAGCAGACTTTGTTGTTAGCATGGAAAAATAGTCTTGTTCTTTGCTGTTGGAAGCCTTGTAAYTCGTATGTAGCAGGAATTATGGTGGTGTTAAAGGTTCAGCTATGTATGAAAAAATTCTGGTCTTTAATTTGGGACAGTGATGAAAGCCAAATCAGGAGAAGAATGTCAGTCTACAAAGGTTACAGAATCTCACTAGGTGGGCCTATCAGTACAGCACCACTTGCAAATCCCGTAAGTGTAGCTGAATCCTGTACTCCTAAGCTTTATTTCCTACTCATTTAGCTTTGTGTGTGTATTTCATATTTTTACTAATTCTGGAGTTTAACTATGTATTTARCTCTCATGGGAAGTGATGCCTGTATGCAGGAGCTGAGCCTGGGGCTCAAACACATGTAGAAAATTGCTACTCAAAAGGCTTTGCAGAAACATACCTGTCCTGTGTGTGCAGGAGTCAAGCAGATAGGGGTAAACTGTGTATTCAAGCACTCTGGGTCGTTRGTACACAGAAAGAAGACAGGCTTGAGCCCCCTTAGTGAGGAGCAACAGCAAAGGAGTGTATCATGAAGTGAGCAGAGTTGATTTCTATGTGAGATCCCTGCCAAGCTCCAGTTTGCAGTATGGCAGTAGCACAACCACAGCTGACCATGATGCCAAACTGGTGTGTAAAATAATTATTTCTGCTTTTGTATCTTTCTCCCCYSTCATCAGGTAAAAAKGGCATAGGACCATGGAAATCTRTTGTGAGRACACAGTTAGTCCTTGCAGCCAAWGGAGGRCAACAAAGCTGGTGCAAGGCCTGTAAGGATTGTCTTGTGAAGAACAGCCAAGGGCTTTGGGCTTTTCTGGTTTGGAGAARATGAGGCTGAGCATGATCTCATTGCTCTCTRCAGCTTCCTGAAGAGGGGAGGTGGAGGGGGAGATGCTGAACTTTTCTCCTTGGGATCCAGATGGGATGTGTGGGAAAGGCTCAAAGCTGCCCCAGGGCACATTGAGACTGATCATCAGGAAGCATTTCTTCAAACCCTGGAATAGGCACCCTAGAGASGTGGTCATTGCCCCAGTGTTTCATTGGCTTTTGGAAAATGTCCTTAACAAATGCCTTAACTTGGTTGGCCCAAAATTGGTCAGGCAGTTGGTCCAGGTGGTCATTATAGCTCCCTCCCAACTGAAATATTCTATTCTGTAGAACAAACAAACTAAAAAAAAAAGCCCCAACAGCAAACATCCAGCAACCAAAGTTAACTTTTTACCAAGTGTAGCTGTGTTCACAGTTGTTTCAGTTTTAGGCTGGGTGCATGTAGTGCTCCTGTCGTGMTACTTCAAATAGCTTACACTGCCCATAGGGGGAATTGAACAATGCTAACTGGATGCAAAGAGTTAGATGGCCATGGCAGTTTCTGGTTTTACTTATATATGGTTTAAATTTAAATAGAATGTCCAGAACTGCTTGGAAGAGTGTCAGAAGAGTGAATAAAAAACTTTGTTGTATTTTCTTACAGTTGAGGTGGGGTTTTCCCCTCTTCAGTCTCTTTGAGGGGTCTTTTCTGGTCCTTATGGACTTTAGTTCCTGCTTACTGTGKGACTGAAAGTCTCTTATTTTCAGTGTTGACTTAAGAGAATATTGTCTTCTGTGTATGTCCATGTTGCTTCATCTTGTTTGCTCTCTTAGGGTGAAGTATGCCATTGTGTGAGATCCAGGCTTCCAGTTGCATCTGTCTCTGAGGCTTGCAAAGGTCATTCTGATTTACCTTAATTYATTTTTCTGAGAAAACAAGATGGCATGGAGTATTAATGTTGATGTCAATGAGTAAACAAATAACTGGAATTTTTAGGAAGGAAGATAGTATTATGTTTTACTTGTGTTTACTGGCTCCATCCGTGCTGTCATTTCACTGAACCCGACATTGGCCATTGCACAGATAACTCTGAGTGTCTAACTGTTCACCCAGCAGTTTGAAAGTCAGAATTTGAATGGTTTGATTTTGTATCATTGACAAAGCATCCTATTTTGTTACACAGCTGTAAACTTCTGTAACAAAGAGCATTGCTGCTTAAGTGAAAATGGGAGTTCACAYGAGTCATTGTTCCCACTGGTGTTCTTCCTTCATCTGCTTCTTCCATAGATAATAGGAAGTGTTGGAAAAATRTTAATAGATTGTGTATTCATTTATAGCTTTCCCCATCTCTGATCTTCTGGACCAAAATACTTTATGCYTTTTCTTTGCCTTGAGTTTAATTTTGCTTAAAGCTTTTTGCCAAAATCTTCATCTGTTTTCAGAAACAAATCTAGAATAAGTGGGCCATTTTTTTATGTCAGTCTCTGCTTTGAGATATTGTAGTGCACCTCTGGAACATCTACTTGAAATTTGTCAGTGGACAGCCTCTGGCTGAGCAGTATTGTTTTAATTTTACATGAAAATCTATCAGAATTGAGTCAATTCTCGAAAATTTCTGATCTGGACATGACAGCTTTTTGTTTTGTTTTCTGTGGTGTACCCTGGAGACTGTCTGCGTTCTGTATGCTCAGTAGGATTTTGCTTTCAAGTATGTTTCTGGGCTGCAATAAGCTGTGCAGAGCATGGGAGCCAGAACTGTCCCAAGTTAATTAGGCGATTGAGGGGGTCCTATGGCACAAAGCTAGGTGGGAAATCTCTGAGACAGCCCTGACACATGTCAGCTCCTGAATCATGCATTTGTTCCTCCTCCTTTGCTGTCCCATCAGCTCTGCAATATCTCCAGGCTCCTATCAACATCCGTACTTTTGACTGTGACTTTGACTGTGTTAAGCCTTTTTCTTCAGTGAAGTTGAGGTATCCATACTGGACTAAAGCCTGGCTTCTATACCTGAATGCATTTGTTGCTTCTGAGCWTAACAAGGATGTCAACCTCACACCAGTGTGTAACTGGTTGTAGGGAGAGTGCTCAGTYACTTCACACAAGCAGGGTATATGCATTTGGTCAGGACTGATTGCTGTGACAGCCAAAAAAAGAAACCTTCAGAAACCTTCATGGATTAAATCTCAAAAGACTACTGGGCCAATTAACCGGAAAGATCTTTTTTTATTATGGAGTTCCAAACTGGACCAAGTTTGGCTGAAGTTTTGTAAGGATAGCAGAAGATATTCCACACAAAGTCTGCACTTCCCAAATTTATAAAATGAGGAGGTGGCTTTTTAAAGGCAGCCAAAATGTAACTTTTTTGGCATTTTTCCTACAGCAACTTAGACTTTGAAGAACTATTTTAGCTAGCTACCCAGCCTATGAAATTTTGACCAAATCAGAAAGCTACAGAAAGCCATTAAATGTGTCTGATAATAGGAAGCATTAGGTGATAGTAGTAAATATTTTTTTTAAAGGAAAAAGAAAAAAAAATCTTTTCAGAGGCATGTCCCTCTTGTTGGGAATTAAGGCCACCAACTACATTGACTTTCTGTTTTTATGGTAGCTAGTTCAAACTTTAAGAAATATGGCTTTGCCAGTTGACACAGTACAGCTGAAAGTTTTCCTTTTTAAATGCATTTCCCCTGTAGTAAAATCTATGTCAATTATRTAGACAGTTGCAGCTGTGTGAGAGAACTTTCCCTGAGTTTCATTGCTGTGCTTTCTCTGTTTTGTGTTTCTCTGTTTCTCTGAGAGAAGAGAGCAGAGCCCACTGTAGCACTGTGAACATTTTGGAAAGTTAGTACCTGGTGGATCAGGTGTTTCTTTTCTACTTTAATTCACTATAGAGGCAAACAGATTTTGCTGAAGGAATGTTCCAGTCTGGTTGCTTGTCAGAACTCTTACGAAGATAAATAATTTTTCTTCAAAAACCTGCAGGATAGTTTTGTATGTCTATGTGCCAGTGATACCAGTRCAATCAGAAATTTGTAGCCTTGTGTACAGTCAAATGTTAGACAGTGTTTTGGGGTTTTCCCTCCCTCCCCCCACCTAAGTGGCAGACTGCTGCCAATCTGTAGCAGAGGAGTTTTGAGATCTCTGAACTTGCACAACTGGTTTTAGTTATTTGGACCCTTCAGCTTTATATAATGGTTTGAAGGGTACTCAAGCTGTGACTAATCAYGAGTCTCTCAAGAAAAAATTCTTATTTTTCATCTGTTTTTGAATCTAGAATTTGGAATTCTCATTCTTGTGATCACCATGCATGTTTTTCTTCAGGAATTCCTAGCCTCTGTGTGACAGTAGCTAGATATGGAAACTGCTGTGTCTCGTAATGAGAATTTTTTTTATTTTTAGCATGAAGAATCAAATTCTTTTTCATCATGGAGCATGCTTAACCATCACAACTTCCTGAAATCATTCACTGAACAGGTTGTTCCTGTACTCTTGAAAATGTTTATGAAAATAACCATGAATTGTCTCGGCTTTCAAGTAGCAGTTAAACCATCTTTTTTAAAAAATAAAGGTGAATAGTTCTTGCATTTTTATGTTAATAGCTTTTCCTGTTAACAGTGTTACAGTTTCTGATCTGAAGGATACAGTGGTTTTCTAGATGAGTATTAGTCTCAAAGATAAATTTTTAATTTTTTCCTTTACAATYATGACTTTGATTTAATCTTTCATTTGATAAAATGTGTTTCTGRTTATAAGGAGAATCTGGGTTTCACAGAAATGGCTAAACCAGTATTAGCAGCTCACTGGTAGAGTAGTGGTTCTTTTCCCTTTTTTACTGTTTGCATAAGATTCCAGAGATTCTCTTGCCCTCATGCTGTCACTTGTCTCTTCTGGCTTCTTTTTCCTAGCTGAGGTGCCATTTGTCTGGCTTGTGCTTCCATTAGCTAGCTTATGGTGAARATGGAGGTCAGATGAATGCTGTATRATGCAAAGGGGTGGGAGGGAAACATGAATGTTGCTTTTAATAGGAGCAAAACAGAGTAGATTAGTTACCATAGACTATCACCTTTGGGGGTGCCCTGTCTATGGCTATGGAGTTCTGTGATGAGAAACAACCTAGAAAGAGCTGTAATCTTCAATGCCCACCTTCTGACAAGTTCATCACTCAGTAATAATCTGATTTAGGTTTGCTCAGTTTTATGTGGTGCTGCAGACTCCTGTATGAAATGCAGCCTTTTAAGCCTATACAGAATCCCAGAACAGGTAAGGTTGGAAGGGTCCACAGTGSGTGATCTGGTCTCTCCTCCCTGCCCAAGCAGGATATACCATTCATACAGCTGAATCTCTGCTTTCACAGATCTGGTTCAGGGCAAAAGAGCATTATTACTTTTCATAGTCTTAGGCAGCTGGTAATGCTGTTGTAAAGATTAATTTTTCTAGGCTGTTCCTTTGCTGCATCTTCTTGGAGTTCCTGCAACCTGAAACTTATATTCATCTATATCAGATAGCAACCCATGGGTACTAAGCAGTTTTCCAATGCTGAATGAGCTGGTTTGTGGGTATTCAAGTGGTATCTCAGGTTAGTGAGTTGTCTTTTTAGATGTTGATTTCTAGGAATGACTGTTAACTAACCACTGGTTTACTGATTCATAGACTAGGTCTTGCTGCAGCAGTCCTTAATGATAACTTTTATTATCACTGTAACAGCTTTCCTATTGGATCGATGACTTCAAAAGACAAAGCATTTGTTTATTTTATWTTAATTTTGGAAGAATTTAGGAGCTAACCAAATACATATATTTTTCTTAGAAAATTCTCATCTTGTGGCAGTTCACTTACTTAGCATGCCCAAGTGCTTCTTTGGTGGAATAACCATTTCATTCCAATAGGTTTGATTTAAGTGTTGCTTTATGTAAGGCCTAGAAGAAAGATGTAGCCATATCTTGACAATCTTGCTATCTTGTTTCATCTTACTATGCAACAGAGTTTAGCTCCTTGAAGGTATGATACTAGTGTAATAATCTAGTTAGCACCTCAGTTGTAATGGACTGAAGCAATTGATGCTCTTTAGAGGAAAGATAGACCTGATTCCCTTATCAATGATTGTTCAGTCTCTGTAATGTATGTCCTGTGCATATAGTCATACATTTTTGACCATGTGAAGGGTTATATTCTTTTGCTTGAAGCTTTTATGGTGCGTCTTGATCYTGTGTTTTGAATCATGGGCATCATGTTTTGCGTGGCACATGGAAAGTGTAGTGTGGGTGTTTACTTGGGGTTTTTTGTTTGTTTTTTTTTGTCTTGGCTTGGTTTTGGGGTGGGGTTTTTGGTTGGGTTTGTTTGGTTTTGGTGTTTTGTTTTGGTTTTTTTTTTGACACACTGAGTCATGAAGTGCATGAGTAGAGACCAAGATAGCCTCTAGATTAACTCATTTGTAGTCTTTGAATACAAGAGGAGAGCAGGTGTTGCAAAGGGCTGGATCCTTTGCTGGCAGGCAGAGAAACTTTTTTTGTTATTGCTAGAGCAGTAACTCTGAACACAGTAATTTATAATTTTGTTACACTGAGGTTTCTTCTATTTAAATATTGCTAATAGATCATTGTGTTGGTACTTTTTAATATTACCAGTTAAAGGAATGTTGTGATCGTTTGAATGGTGTGTCCAGCTAAGAGCAGACGCTCTCTGGCTCTTGGGGTGAGTTTGTTCCAGTGATACCAATTGTTTGACTATCAAGCAGTTCCATTGCTATCTTTTGTTCACCCAAGCACCATAATGTGGCTTTAATGCTTATTGATTGAAGTGTCTTTCATACTGAGACTATGTACACTTCTAAATTTCCTCGATTTTAAGATACGGAAACGTTCGTGCTACTCTACATTGTTGAAATTCTCGACTAGCAAGCTAAAACGGCTAAAATGTGAAACTTGGCAGAGGCATAGTCAATGTATTTGCTGAGCAATTTGCTTTGAAGAAATTTAGTTCTGACTTTTTAATGTTTATACTTACACTGTCTCGCACAAAAAAAGTCTGATATATATTGATGTTACACAAAAATTGATATATATAAAATATGTGTATGTTTATATATAATTAGACACTTGTTGGTTCAACTATAAAAACTCAGCTAAACTAACTAAGGGATTTTATTWTTGGTCCCTTACTTGTAAGAAAGATCTCCCTACCTCAGGGGCTAAACCTACAAGGCTAATGCTTTAGGTTTTTTTTTACTTGAATTTTAATAATGTGAAAAAAACAAGGGCAGAAATTTAGAAAGCTTCACATTCGCTCAAATCATGATACTTAGCAGAGGTCAAAATATGTTTAAAGTCGTTTATCTTCTCTGGAATTCCCACTTAAAATTCCTCATGCATCCTACTTTTAGCTAGTTTCCAGAATGCTGGGGATTTTTAATTTTTCTTTTTTTTACTTCCTTTAAGGGAGCACCTTGTTCTTAAGTTGTCAATACATGCTTTATGTGCTCAATATACAAAATTGAACTTATATATTGAACTTAAATTCAATATACAATCTTAGTTTTGATTTTCTAGCATATTAGTCCGTAATTTTAAAGTTAGCGTAACATCTTTCAGTGAATTTTTGGTGACATTAGAAAACCAAAATTTCAGTTCCCCTGCAATTTAGTGATAGTTTTGATGTTGCAGTTGGCTGTGCTGCAGCATGACCCTGCACAGCAAGGCTTGGTGGGTGCTCAGTGGCAGAACGTGCTGGTACAGAGCCACAAAGCACAGGCTTCCTKCAGCTGGGAGGCTGCAGAGAAATGTTTCTGCTAACACTAACTGGGTATAGTCTAGGATAAAGTTGCCTRTGGATTAAAGTGAAAACATGAAACAGGCTAGACCTTCTGGCCGCCTTCCAGCTGCTTCTCCTTCTTTGCAGGGTTTATGTTCTTTTACCTTCCCCAGGCTGGGCCTGGGGAACCAGGTGCTTRCTGCCAATTAGTCTTGTCAAGACAGCCCAGAGCTTCTCTTGACAAGCCTGACTGCTGACAGCAGCTGTGGGGTAGTCTTAGGCAGGATTTTAACTCCTTGCTTGCCAAATGCTTCTCAGGTTAAATTCCCTGGTCTCATTCTGCTGCTATTCAAATAAGCTTCTATTTTATGAAAGTATATTCTGTACAGAAACTGGTCTAAGTTTTGCAGTGGTGTGTAGTGATAGAGTTTACTTGCCAGACTTCTGGCATGAAGGAATGTGAACTAGGAGTTAAGTGAGGATGAAGGTCACTTCGTAAATTTGTGGATGCTATCAGAACTGTCCATCCCAGGCCACCTTCTCTACTTGCTGTACAGCAGAGCTGTAGCTGGATAATAGCTTAGGCTGTTGCTCTTCTCAGTTGTTATAGCTCTAGAAACTTTTGAACTTCTGGGTCCATTTAACTTTAATTTGCTTTATTTTATGTCTTGCAAATTGCATGAATAGCAATAATGCTTTTTCCTRTGTGGTCACCATTGCAGATACATTGCTAGAGAAAGACAAGTACARCTTCCGTTTTATCAGTTGATAGGAGGTGACAGGTAGCTAGTTTGTATTGGAAAATATGATCTTATGCTTGGTCAGGTTAAGAGGGCACATGGGAACCGTCTGGGTGTATTAGAAAAGCTCTTTGTACACAAGATGCCTGTAAGCTGATGTGGGGCAAGGGTATGGTGGTGAGGGAAAGGAATTAGACAGGCTGTTGAGGTTTTGAAAAATGTAGTGAGAAGAAATAGGGCTGTTAAACCAGTATAAATTGATCTCAGAACAGACAAACTGTGTTTGGAAAATAGGCCATTTGCAATTGAATGAAATGCTCTGTTTACAAAATATATTAAATTGGATGTTTTTACTGAGCAACTGAAGGATGTGGGATGTGATTTGACTCATCTTTTCAACTTTGCTTCCAATTTCCTTTGCTTTTAGTGAGGCACAGCTATTAAGGTATGCTTTTTCTTAACTCAGAACTACCAAGAATTGCATACAAATAATTAGATCACTCTTAGAATCAATGTGAGATCTATTTATATTTTAGAACTTCATAGAGGAGGATATGCTTCATTAGTGTTCTTAGGAAGAGAAACAAACTCTGCTCAGCTAGTGGAGAGCTCCATAACTTTTCTCAGAGTACTTACGACTTTTGCAGAGGTCATCAAGAGGGCTGCTGTACTTAACTTGAACACTGGTTGGAACCATTTATTCTGTCCCCATGACTTTTAAARAAAGTATATGGCAGCTTCTGCATGAGAAGAGTTAAACATAGCAGTATAGAAAACATTACTACAGCAAGTAGCACTCTTCCACAGCAGGTACTTTACCTTGCTAACTTAATGTTCATACTTTYGTTTTTTCAGGTGATAAGGTGCAATTGAGTTGCCTGCTTGTGGTGTGTGGAGATAGCCTAAAGGAAACTGCTTCCATTTAATGTTGCTTGTGTGGATTTACATGTTACAATGAGTGGCCACYGTCAGGATACCGCCTAAATGATTTGAAGGTTTCTTGACTTGGAATTAATGTGCAACATTGTCTTGAATTTGCAGTTTCTAGCATGGAGAGCTGCCACTATGTGGAGTTCCTGGTAGATCTGTATAGTGTTATTTCTGTTTCAATATCTGAAACTCATGTTTGCTCTTACATATTTAGAATCTTACATATTTAGAAATAATAGCTTTATTCATGGTGGTTGTGTTATTACCTACTAGACTTGTGTAAGTACAGGAAAAGGAGTATTTCAAAAACAGTTGCCTCTAGTTTTGGTTCAATGCCATTACCTTCTGCTCTTCCATTGAAGGCTTGTCTACTTCAGGGATTGTAGATTTTCTAAACATAAAAGAAATGGAGAGCAACTGTACAGTACATTTCAGTCCAGGGTGAGCACACATAGTCCCAGCGTTGTCATTTTTGAAACCCAAAGCCTAGTAAAGGGCTTACGAGAATGTTTCCCACTGTTCGAAATGTCTTGGAGCAGTATTTTTGAACTGAAGTTACCAATGTGTAGCTGCTTGGAAAGAAACTGGCAGAAGATCAGCTGTCCAAGCTAAGACTGCTTTTTGCTCATTGTCAATCTGCACCAAAGAGGGGGAGGAGATTAATTCTTACTCCAGGTTGGAACAATGGCAAAATATCGTTATTTTTCATTCACTTGACAGTCTGCCAGCTTAAGTCCTTGAAACTTTGCAGMTTTCCATGTGTTTTAGCAGAATGCATCAAGCCAACTCAGCATTTTATTTTTGAAATAAGGGTTTTTGGTGGCTGAACTTTCAATGCMAATGTTCAAAGCAGCATCTTAAGTGGAGTTCTAATCTCTCTCTTTGCAGCCAGGGCCCCACAGTTGATTAATATATATAGGTTTCAAATGGAGATTTCTCTTCAAAGTAGCCATCTAAGGACTTAATAACTTAAGCAGAACTAACCAGTGCTGCTGTGGAAGGAAGCAGTCTTGCCCTGACTGCTGCTTCCTCTCTCTTCATCCTCTCCTCCCATGTGTTAACTTGAATGTTTATACAGAAGTCATAAACCAGATGGAGTAAATGGTTGAGACTTTTTCTGAGAATTCATTTTAGTCTGGATCAGTTCCTTGAGCTGGTTGACTGAGCAGCCATATGGTGTACAGACCACCTTCTGCACCGGCACAGGTGGCCAGGAAGAGGCTGACGCCATTTCTTTTGGTTGCAGTGCTGACTTAGGCCAATTTTGTGTGTTGGAATTGCAGCTCGGTATTCTTTAGCTCTTTTCTGGCAGGTCTGAGTTTTGGTTTGGGGATTCAAACCTTCATATTTGTCTTCCTATGCAACTGCACTTCCAATTTATCAAAGCCTAATAGGAAAAAAACAGTAGTACTTTATCCTAATAAGGTTTTATGAACACTTGAGGCCCTTGGTGCCTTTACCTTGTCTAGTTAAAAAAAAATAGCAGCCACCTCTTCCTTCCAGGCCTCTAAATCACTCTTTGAGCTGTCTGCAGTGAGCACATTTTTGTGTGTGTAGAAAAATGCATGGTTCCACTTGAGCCAACATATTCCTTGTTTTTTAAGAAATGTTATCTATAGTATTCCAGTAGTAATTCATTATTTCTGGAATGTGTATTGGAAGGGAGGAAATTTCTTTGTATTCCTTAGTATTGCCCTTCCTTCCTCAAGTGGGTTACTTCAGACATAGGGCTTTGCCAGCCTTATTCACTTTGACTGAATAAGGTTGAGGAATGCTGATGTGAGCAGCTCCCTCAGTGCATCCTGGAGCAGACGTCTAGAGCGGGCATTTGGCAGCGTGCAGACAGGACAGTGACCTCTTCAGCCAGCATCCCTTCATGGAAGCAAATGTCTTTAATARGAATCTCTTGTCACTGCTAAGTGAATCATTTTAAGGAATACAAGTAGATACAAGTAGAATTATAGTTTCCCTCCAGTCTTTTTCTTGTAGCTCCGTGCACCATGGGGGTGTGCACCAGTGCCATGGAAGGGAGTAGCCGGTTTGCCTTAGTAGGCTTCTGCTGGCATTGAATGAAACAGCATGCAAGGAGTAGGGAGTTCGATTTCTCTCCCTCCCCTCTTTTCCTTCTCCTATCAGGTTATTGGCCTTTTGACTTKTAAGAATTGTCTGGTTTTGTATTCCTTCAGTGTTCTGACGTTGTTATGTTTCAATGTTTTGAAGCTATTCTCTTACAAAAATATCAAAACAAATARTCTTGTAGGTTCTTGCTTTTGAAACTGTTCTTTAAGCTATCGTAGTTTGTGCAGTGTGTCATCTTTGTGAAGATGGTACACTCTTAGGAGTTAATACTTTCAATAAAATAAACCATACTGACTATTTTTTTAATTTGTGTAAACTCTGAGAGTGAAGTGTATTATCTTTCAGACAGAGCGTAGTCTTGACCTTGAATAGTCTTGCTATGAAGTCACAGGCTGAAAGCTCTAGCTAGATCTTAYGACATTTCTGGAAAGAGTGGTCTGAATTTTCACAGTAATCTGTTAATATGTGGTATTTTAGGATTACAAACAGATTGTAACCGTAGCTTTATCATATTGCTCAAAATCTTCGTTGTTTCATCATTTGTGCACTCTGAATACTTGGAAGACTACACTCATGCAAACTTCATGCCTTGGAATGTCTCTAAATTTACTCCAAATGGGAATATAGCACTAAGATACCACTGCTCATTGCTTCTATGATCCCTGTGGAGTCCCTCTGTTATTTTTAAGATCACTTAATGCCAGTTCAAAATAGACAGAAATAATTTTTAGTTGAAAAGAGATTGTGTTAAGRACATCAGTGGAACTTCTATTTTTCTTACAAAAATAACTAATTTTTTTCCTAGAATATCTACAAATGGTTGAATTCACTGTGTGGATTTTGATGGAATGAAATTGATTTCCTGTTTAGGCTAGAATAAGCACTGGCGGTGCTCCTTTGTAAAACTGGGATGGCTTTAGAACCAGTTCAGAAACAGTTTTTATTTTGTCAAGCTTAGTGCTGCCACAAGCAATCTGTGAAAGCACACATCTGTTGCACATTGATTTAAACTAATTTAAAATCACTAGGCTGAATTTTAAATACTTTCCCAGTGACTCAAGTTTTATTCTAACATAAGTCTAAGAGGTTTAACTGAGAACTCGCCCAGATTCAAGAAACTGTTTTCCATTAGGGAAGGCTGGTTCCCAAAGAAACCACTCCTTCCTGGAGCCACCTGACAGSTTGTCCAAGAGGCCATGTCAGCTGGCTGGCAGTGGTGATGTCATAGGTGCTGCATTCACTGCTGACAGAGACCAATCTGATTTTTATTCMTGCCTCAGCATATGTTACACGAGGTAAAGCATGGCTTTCAGGAGTGGTGTGCATGCTGGGAGCCCTGTCCCTCGGGAGGCTTCGCCCGGCAGCCAGTCATGGCACAGACAGCTTCCCCTACTGCTGTGCAAGCACGCTGCCCCCCTTGCTGGTGGTGCCCGGGAAGAAAGTGCGCGGAAAAAAACGCGCGGGAAATCACGCTATAGGAGGGCGAGGCGTATAAAAGCAGCTAACTGCGACACAGCCGGGGCCATTTTCCTTTGGGTTCTTGGCGGGAGCAGGGAACCGCCTGGAGGATCACCTTGGCCCTCCTGCCTCCGCTTTTCCTTTTCTCCCGGTGGTCCTGCCTTCCCTGTCCGCACCTATCCTGCCCATGTGCTCTGTTTTGCCACTTCCCCGAGGCAGCTCAACCCTGCGACAACCTCGTGTTCGCTGTCTGACCGACGGAGCCGCCGCCTGCAGCAGTGCCCGCACCCGCGGCGGTGCCCGCAGCAGCCAGCCTGTCCCCAGCCGTGTGTCCCGCAGCCGCCCCACGAGTGTGCCCGTAGCCACAGCACCGTGTGCTCTGCCGACGGGAGGGACACGCAGCCGCTGCTGTTTGGAAATCGCGCCCAGCCCGCCTYGGGAGCCGCGCAGGCTCCTCGCGGTTCGAAGCACACCCGCTCCGTCTGCCGAGCTGACGGCCGGGGTACAGCGTGAACGATCTGTTTACTGTTCTGTCTCTCTCTCCGTTTCTTTTTTTCGTCCTTTGTTCCTTTTCCCATCCCCCTTCTTGCCCTTCTTTGTTAATAAGCAGTTCTCAGTTATAATATTGCCGCATTTGCGCTTYATTTTTTGTTCAAGAAATCTACTAAAAGAATCCTTTCTGACTCCCTCTTTTCACAGCGGGATGGGACAACTGCTCATGTTAGTGAGCAGACCTGAGAAGAGTAGTGATATATAAAGCKAATGCCATTAAGCATGACTCTTCAGGATAAGCATCCATGTGGGGGTTTTTGTATTTTTAATGAGTTAAAGTGGTTAGCATGCAGCCCCTTTGCCACCTGTGCCCAATGAAACAGCATTACTGGTTTTATTTGGAATGAAGACATACTTCGGTGGGCCAAATGRCCTAATGTTTTACATAAGGTTTTGTTTAAAATTGGTAGCCCTTATTCTAGCATCTTTACCTTTAGCTCGATTAAGGCCTTCTACTGAACCCATTAGAGTAGGTTTGATTGTGTTGGATTTGTAGGCTTGCTAGGAGCATAATACMGAACAAAAGAAATGAGGGTAAATGTTACAGTTGCAAAAGAACTGTTCTTGTGCTTTGATCTTCGTTTTGTTTAAATACTTTGTACTTGTCACTCTGTAGCTCTCTGAAAAGATTACTTTTATGGAATCTTTCAATGTGGCCTAACTTCAAAAATGTTTCAGCAATTTTAKTGCTACCAGAGGCGAATGGAAACTAGTAATACTTGTACTTTTCTGCTACTKCTCTGAGTTTCTACATAAGAATATTAACTTTTAATATTCTCCTAGTGATTGCTAAACCTTGTAGCTTTTAATTCAAGWACACGTGCATCACGTTTCGATATTTTTCTTCCTGTTCTGTATGTAAAGCTTTAATGTAAGTTCGTAATGTTTTCTGTTAACTCTTACTGCTTTCCTGGACTTAGTTCTAGCATGGAGAAGCAAATTATTCTTCTCTGTTCTGTTACCTGTTACTGTTGGATTTCTGACAGTGGTGTGAGCATGTTAAATCTCTCAACTCCTCTTGGATTTCTGAAAAACAATGATGATTATTTTAGAGAAGTGCTGACCTACTCTTCTAATAAAGAACTTGTCTTGTATTCCACTTTCCCATTTTTAGAATCATGGTTCATATTGCTCTTGCTTCACAATCATATAACATCCTTGTGGAGAGTACAGCAGTTGCTTACCTGGAAAAGTAATATTAGAAAAGYGTGTATTTTTAGCTGCCTTTTGATATGATATAGCAGCTGGAAACAAGGAGGAGAGACAGTGTGTGGTGATCTGACAGCACTGCCAGCCACAACTTGGGAACCGCTGTTTTGGACTGGAGACCAAAATGTGGGAAAACCATTTCATAAGCCTGATTATGCCCATTGTGCCTGGCACTTGAATGATTCAGATGCTGTGGCTTTGCTCTTGGTTGTCAAAAGTTTTATTTGAGAGTCCTCCCCATGACTGTCGTTGACAAATGTTGTTAATGTGTAAAAGAAGAAAGTTCTTTGAAGCTTTTTGTTTATGTTAATATGCATTAAAAATATATAGTGAGCAGGCAATYTCATGCACACATTTCAGAAATAAATATTAAAGTAACTTTTTGATGTCGGTGGCTAATGGTAAATATCTAAATGAAAAGATATTCTAAATATTAACGAAATTTCTGCTTTTGTCTTTGTAGTAATCATGTSCACAAGTCAAAGAAGGAATCTAGCAAGTTCATGTTGAGGTATATTCTCAAGACAAGACACAGTGACTCATTTACTTTTCTGGGTAAGAAAGGTATCTATATTCTCTCGAGTGTGACAAAATGTACTTAACCTTTTAAATTTAACTTTTGAAAAGTAGAGTCTGTCAAGCCACAATGGTGGGGGGTTGTGGGTGGAGTGTTTTGTTGGTTTTTATTTTTATTTATTCTTGAAGCTTTTTGGGCATGTTTAGAGAACTTTCCACCTGGCTAACAGTCTTAAGACATTTTARGCTAATAATGCAAAGGAAGAGAAATATAGAGCAATTTCCGAATAAAAGACACCACTGAATAGCATATGATTGGTTAGAAAAGTTAATTCCAGTTCATTGTCAYAAAAATGTGTACGTTTTCTAGCCTGACTTGGCAAAGGAATTGAATTTATTGTATAATGTCTCAATCTTTGCCCAAAAATTTTAAACATCTCTCTGACTAGGAAGAGAATAAAAAACATACAACTTAAAAAAAATGTGCAGAAGTCAACCTTACATATATTGTGTTGACAGGCTGGCAGCCAGCAAACATGTGCATCCCTCATGGTCAGCATGGATATTCTGAGATACCACAAACAGCTCTGATTATTGCGATGACATGATACATGTTGGATTCTTCCTGCAAATCTGTATGTGGTCTGACTTTAGTAGTTCTGCTGCTCCTAGAATTTCCCCAGTTTGATCGAGACAACTCCAGAAAGAAAAACAATTTTAGGATTTTTTATTTTAATCAGAAAGACATTCCTTGCTCATTGACTTTACACTTTTACATACACATGGAATGCTATAGCATCTTTTACGTACAACAGTGCTCTTCAAGTGTCTCCCTCCTTTATAACCACTTGGGTGATGTGCAGATTGTCATTAGCACTGTGTCGTAGGTAACTTGTAGTAGTAACCTCCAGAGGTCTGATTGAAGGCCTGATTTCCCTCTTTCCACCACCTCTCTCATCCGCACTAWATTCTTAAGGCCTCATTTGGTGCAGCTGGATGTAGATACCTGGATCATTGGGTTTGCTGGATCATCTGATGACAGAGTGAGAAAAAAAAGCCCTGTTTTCTGTTCCTGTCACAGTCAGAAGTTGCACGTTCATTCTGCTTTCATGTTTCTTACGTAAGCTGTGCCTCTGACTCTTCCCCAGTCTCAGTGGATTCTGCTGTAAAGTCACAGCCTTACAGCTGTGCTCCTGTCTTRGGACTATGAGGCTGGATCACTGCAGTATTGCTTACTTGTTTAGCATCCACTTTATTTCATGAGCCCCAGTGCATTCAAATCACTGCTTCGGGTTCCTCTCTGGTTACAAACAGAAAAGAATTGCAGCAACAGAGAAATATTGCTTCAAAATTATGTTTTCATGGAACCAAGCAGTTTCCAWAAAGGATTAAATTAGATAAGATGCCGTATTTTAGTCTTTTAAGTTTAGCACTYTTCTCAGAAATTAATTAGATCTAATTTAGCTTGGCATTGCCTGACTTTTTTTAGTACAGAATTAGCCTGTTTCTCTCTGTCCTAGGGCAGTCCTGTAATTTTGGAAATCTTGTTCCAATTATCAGACTCAGTTTCTAAAGATGTAGTTTCAGTATACACACTGCTAATGTTTTTATCTTTTTACTGTATCTTCATGATTCATTGTCATCGKGTTATTGCTGTGGAGCTGCTTTCTTTTTAAGTGTTCTTACTAAAGATAGAAAAGCTCCTTGGGCTCTTTCATTCTTTTGTATCTTAAGTAATAAAGCCAGACCGTTGGTTGGTGGGGGTTTTTTTCAGCTGTTTCATATGGTGTATATTAATGTATCAGAGACTTTGTAATTCTAAAATTGTCTTTCGGTGATTGTTTCATCTAATAACAATGAATTCTTTTTTTGCCGCTAAATTTCTATTTTTGTRTTAATTCTTTTAATCTTGCAAAGTKATATCTTAGGATTTATCTGACCTGCAGGGAGCTTTTGCTTTTTCATGGTATATGTGGACATTTGCATTGCGCTTGTTGGATTTTACTCACTGCTCTCCTAGTTTGGGGTGACTTGAACAGTTCACATTCAGGATTTGTTTTACAGCTGCTTATTGGGATTTGAACAGTTCTTATTCAGAACTTGTTTTACTGCTGCTTATTGGACGCTTATTAAAGAGTCATACATATAACTTAAAAATKCTTCCTAAAATGAAGAATTTTAGGCTGTGTATTTCCTATCCATCAAATACAGTTATGYGGACCTACCTACATGCCTACAGAAAAATGAGAGGGCCTGCTTATAAATGAAATGTTTTTAATTTAATGAACATTGTCTTCTTGGTGATTTTTCTAAATATGAGTGGCGCGATGCATCTTGCTTCCACATAACCCTACAAAGACTGGGACACTTTTTAAGACGTAGTGCATGGAGTTAATAGTCATCTTGGGTCTGTAATTTAATTGATAACTGAAGATATAGCCTCAAGGTTTTAAACTATATTTTAATATTTCTTCTCTTCTTGAATTTAGATAACATAATCCATGGATAAAGTGGGAAAGATGTGGAACAATTTCAAGTACAGGTGCCAGAATCTCTTTAGTCATGAGGGTGGAAGCCAAAATGAGAGTATAGTTGTGAACTCCAATAATTGCTCATCTGGTAAAGAGAAAACTATGCAGATAACTGATTTGACTCAACAACAACCCAGCAGCCCTTTGAGAGAAAACATTGCTTTGCAATTAGGCTTRAGTCCTTCAAAGAATTCAGCAAGACGGAACCAAAACTGTGTCACAGAAATTCCTCAGATTGTTGAAATAAGCATTGAGAAAGAGAATGACTCGTGTGTCACCACGGGAGCCAGGCTTGCTCGAAGGGACTCTTATTCTCGGCATGCTCCTTGGGGTGGGAAGAAGAAGCATTCCTGCTCTACCAAAACACAGAGCTCCTTGGATACTGAAAAAAGATTTGGTAGAACACGAAGTGGTTTGCAGAGGAGGGAGAGAAGGTATGGGGTGAGCTCGGTCCACGACATGGATGCAGTATCCAGCAGGACAGTAGGCAGCCGTTCTCTGCGACAGCGTCTCCAAGATACTGTTGGKCTGTGCTTTCCCATGAGAACTTACAGCAAACAGTCCAAACCTCTGTTTTCTAACAAAAGAAAGATCCATCTCTCTGAACTAATGCTTGAGAAATGCCCTTTTCCTGCAGGCTCAGATCTGGCTCAGAAGTGGCATCTGATTAAACAACACACAGCCCCTGTGAGTCCTCATTCAACTTTCTTTGACACATTTGATCCTTCCTTGGTTTCCACAGAAGATGAAGAAGACAGGCTCAGAGAGAGACGTAGACTTAGTATTGAAGAAGGGGTCGATCCCCCTCCCAATGCCCAAATACACACTTTTGAAGCTACAGCACAGGTAAATCCATTGTATAAACTGGGACCAAAGTTAGCCCCCGGTATGACTGAGCTGACCGGGGACAAAACCATAACACCTCCAGGGAACTGTGACTCTGAAGAGGACACAACAACGCTTTGCCTGCAGTCGCGCCGGCAGAAGCAGCGTCAGATGTCAGGAGAGAGCCATGGCCATATCAGCAGGCAGGGGGCTTGGAAAGTGCACACTCAGATCGATTACATCCACTGCCTCGTGCCAGACTTACTCCAGATCACAGGTAACCCGTGTTACTGGGGGGTCATGGACCGCTACGAAGCAGAGGCRCTTCTGGAGGGTAAACCCGAAGGCACTTTTTTGCTCAGGGATTCTGCGCAGGAGGACTACCTCTTCTCGGTGAGCTTCCGCCGCTACAACCGCTCGCTGCACGCACGCATTGAGCAGTGGAACCACAACTTCAGCTTCGATGCCCACGATCCCTGTGTATTTCACTCCTCCACTGTTACAGGGCTCCTGGAACACTACAAAGACCCCAGCTCTTGCATGTTCTTTGAACCATTGCTTACTGTGTCTCTGAATAGGACCTTTCCCTTTAGTCTGCAGTATATCTGCCGGGCAGTAATCTGCAGGTGCACTACGTATGATGGAATTGATGACCTTCCTCTACCCTCAATGTTGCAAGACTTTCTAAAGGAGTATCACTATAAACAAAAAGTCAGGGTGCGATGGCTGGAACGGGAACCTATAAAAACAAAGTAAATGGAGATCAAAATAAGCTTCTGGAACGTGCTTTTTTTTTTTTGTGTATTACAGTTTAACTGCGGCAAGCGCACCGACGACGTCTAGCTTTTCTGCAATATCSTATTTAAGCTGAGTGTTAGTATCCTGTCAGATGCTGCCTGCTGTTAATCAAACTAAGTTGTGATGCCTCTTGGAAACAATAAGCAGACACAATTCCGCACGTTTTTCATTAAGGCCTAATGAAAATATTTTTGCTAATTTCTAAATACTTTGTTTCCCTTTTATAGCTGTAGTAATTGGATGAAGAAACTATGAGGCATTTCCCATGGGGCATTTGTCTAATGCTAATAAAGAAAGGCTTTATCAGAGGAGCATTTTTGCTAATATTTGAAGTATTTTTTTAAATTCTGATCTTGAAAACTTTCCACTACTCGAAGTAATAATTTAGCTCACAAACAAGTTTCCAAATACTAGCGAATATTTTGTTTTAATGAAGAGCAGTTCATTAGAAGCAGTCCATTAAGAATTAATGGTTYTTTGATGCTAACAGATGAATCATGCTTTTCACAGTGTATAAAGTTTCCTAATCATTAAGACTTGAATATGCCTGCTCAGTACTGTAATTCTGTTATAAACACTTGGAGATTTAAGTGGCATTGTTAGCAAAAGTAATACTGTCTCAGACAATTAAAAATACCTTTCAGTATGMATCGCTTCTTCTGTGGCAGGACACAGAATTAGATTATTGCCATGAAACATAAAGTTGTGGGTTTTTTCCAAAGCAGATTTTGGTGGCCTGACTGCTAGTAACTTGAAATGGAAGGCAACAATAACAGGAAAAAAAAGTTTAAATAAAGTTGTCTGATATTTTTATGGAGAACGTGACAGTTAGTTGAACTATTATAATCAGAGTACAAAATCTGAAATATCTGAAACAAATGTCAGGTTTCACTGTTACACTTTATTTGTAAATATCTTTCCATCTGCGCTTTTAAACATGGTTTAAAGTAATATGCACTGATGATAGTTTCAACAGATTACTTAGAAACAGGATTCTAACTTCTGTTTGCATATTTAATTGGAGATGGAACTGAAAGTAGTTCTGTCTTAGATATTTTGCACTAAAATTTTGTTGGAATGCCCTGACCCCTCTTTCATGTTTTGTACCAGTTCTGAGTGCTCCCTAGTTTCTTTACCAGCTGCTACAGTGTGTTATTTCTTACTTCTCTACGGCAGTGACCTGTGTGAGGTAGGAAACATTTTGGCTGCAAGTACAATAAACGTTATTCTTGTATGCTACACTAACCCTTCTATTGATGTATTTTTCTGCTTGCTGTGCCTTGTTCTGGCTTTTTGTGCTAATAAAGTACAGTATGTTCAGTGTTATACTTGTATATCTGCTCTGTTTTTATATATTCACCTAACTTGTAGCAGTTAACTGAWTTTTTAATAGGCTTTTCTTAGTATTTAGGATAGGTTATGCACAAGTACTGTGCAGTTGAGTATTAGTTGGTTGGCACACCGTATTCCTGGTTTTTGTTACAGAAACTTGACAGTGCACACCATTGAATAACATTTCTATGGTCACTGCAAAGGTATGGACTTGTCTGCAGGCATAGAGCATTTTACAGGTTTTTGTAATGCAAAGGATAAATGTTAAGCAAAAGGTGTTTTAAAACAATATTGATCCCCTGTAATGGTTGCTGAAGGTGTTTCAGCTCGTTATATAGCTAACTGCTAAGGTTGATATTTTGGTACTCCCCACTGAGCAAGGAATACTTATTCCTGTAAATTGACAGTACAGCAGCGGCATTTGTTTAATTCTAGGCTATTTTAATAAATAGATGTACACAAAAGCTGGCCAAATGTCCTGTTTTTACCAAAGAATACTGTCAATTTATGTTGGGGTATTTTTTTAGTAAAAAAAAACAAACTCAAGTGTGGAGAGGTGCAATTTTTGTTCTATCAAATATTTATCCCAAGCTATGATAACCAAAGTGTTTGACAACTTCATCTGAATTTAAGTAACATATACGTTTATGTTGGTAGAGCCTAAAGSTTTTACATCAATGGTGTCGTCATTGTTCCTGAACTCACAGTGCACCTGAAGAGGAGTGATTTAAATAATTTTGTAATGACTGGAACAGCACTACATAAAAGTTCGTACTGAGGGGTTGATCTGAAGCACCCAGAAAGCACTTTAAAACATGTGTTTATATGCTTGTGGAAAATTTGTGATCCYGTTATGCATTCTTTGTAGTAGATTATCTTCTTTCATGTGTTAAAAGACTTCAACTGTTAAAATGGAACTTTGTTTAGAATATGTAAATACTAAGTTTATGTAATTATGTGTACAACTGTGCTAATGGTCTCTTTAAGTTTTGAATTGTGTGTGTGTGTCATTGGATATGCAACTCCTGGTTTAAAATCTGCTCTAAGCATAAAAAGAGGAAAAAGTCACCAGCATGAAATTGCACCTAAGTGTACCTTCACTGTGTCATTCTCACTGTTCCCTCAGTCAGGTCTGAATGCCAGATGAGTTTACTTAAATTCTTGCTTTCAATAATAGTGTCATACAGTCAGCCTGCAACCAAGCTTTGTCCCRGTGTAGGGACATGTTTTTCGTTTACACCCGTTGCAGTTACTTGTCATAAAATACATTGTCAATGTGGTCAGAAATACACATTCATTAATTTTTTATCATGTGGTGGAATCTTCGGGAAAAAAAAAATAAAAACCCCAAACTCTTATCTCAGAAAGTTTGGTCTTGCATTTGTGTAAATAATCCTTATGGAGCCATTTACTGTTCCATTAAAAYACACAGAAAATGAATTATCTATTTCTCTGTAATATTTTAAAAGCTTTGCTTCACTGAAATATACAGAATAATTTGCTAGTGTGTTTATGCTAAAATGCATCACTTTTTCAATTATGGTGTACTTGAGTGTTGACTACTCCAGATGCAGTGTATTTCTTAATGAATACATTTTCAGTTCTAAAGGCATTAAAATGCTAGTATGTGGTGAATGCGAATAGTGGATTTCTCATTTCTGTTTCACATTCTGCTTTGGTTCAGAAAATCTTATACATGTCTTAGAGATATGCACAAACCACAGTTTTGTTATTTTATTTAACAGTAGAGTTTGGTGTAAAGAGGTACACTTGAATTATTCCAGTGTAATTTGGTTACGTGACAGATGAGTTTTTGAGCCTCGGTCTTGTCGAGTATTTTGTTGAGGTGATCTTCATTTCTGCAGAAAGGGCTATAGAAAGGGCTTATTCCATATGAGAGTTTTGTGAGAAATCTTACAAAGATATTTTATATCCCCATGGAATCGGAGAAAGGAAAATATACTATATTTTTAATATATTGGAGGGTTTATGTGTTTGGGATCTTTTATCAGTTTTATCAGTTTTAAAGGCGCAACTGCAAGATACTCCTAAGGCAAGTAGACACTTGTTTGGATAATTTACTTGTCAGAATGGAGCTTCTGAAGAAAGTAAGTCACAAATTCATGTTTTGCATTTATGTACTTTTAAATTTTATGTGTATTTGACAGCTTGCTGCTTACAAAACCACAGTCCTTAAATCAAAAGTGTACAATCATGGAAAGGTGTGTCTGTCTCTAGTGTTTGACAATAGGAAGTCAAGCCTTACAGATGTCACTCAGATCCTTAAGTCCGTATTTAACTTTAAGGTCCTGCACTACTTAGAAACAAGGAAGTATTCTGAATTTCTGTGATAAAAAACCTGTTTGCTTCAGTCTCCATGTGCAAGCCCAATTATTTGCAGAATGCTTTAAAGCTTGTCTCTGCTACAGAGTTGTATGTAAGACAGAAGTTGTCATTGTCAGAAGTTGCTGAGTACCAGAGAGCAGTACCATCTGCAGGGATCATGGTTATTTTTTCTTCAACCTRTCTTGAAATACAGTATTTAATGGAAAAAATGAACTGAATCTTAGTTGATTCGTTCTAAAATAGCATTTCTCCATTTAAGACGTTTAAAATTCACATTTCAAATTATGRAAGTGCTTTTTGAGCCTCATTTTCCTAAATTGTTGTTTTGAAGTGAGCATGTGTGTGCCAAACCTTAGTCTGCAAGTATCTAGCACATGTTTATGTTAATAAGATGCCTCCAAGCATGTTTGCATTCATGGTCTTTTTTTGAAGCTGCTGAAGTACACCAATATGGTAAGGATTAATGGGTTGGAATTCTAAAAATTCTCTCTCAGTTTTATGTCTGTGCATGGCATGCTTTCCAAATAAAAGGACTATTTTATTTGTATATTCACTTACATATTATGTCCAGTAGATTGGTGGGGTTTTTTTCCCTGCTGTTGTCACACTTGCCTGAACAGTAGTCTCTGGATTTGTGACCAAAGGAGATTTTTCATACTTGTATTTTTAAATAAAATCAGTTGACTTTTGAAGTATTAATTCTTGTTGAGAGTGGTGCAGCACTGCTAATTGCTCTCCCTTTTTGCAGTACTGATGTACAGAGAACCATTTAGCATGACCATGAGTTCTATCTGCTGAATGTACTTCACTTAAAATGTCTGAATTGTAAGGTTTATTTTTTTTTAATTGAAAATGCTTCTGACAAGGGTTTTGAAGAGAATAAGGCTTGCTGTTTTTATGGCAGGATACATGAAGTAAATGTTGTGCAGTGAGATAAGAATCTTTTGAAAATGCTTTTTAGAAGTTTTCCCCTGTCACTGTGTCTTAAATCAAGACTCTTTAAAAAGGAAAAAAAAGCAAAAGCTGAACAATTTCTTGAGGACTTAAATCTTACAATAATTTAAAAACTGCTTTTATTAATTTGTTTGGATGTTGCCAGACTGATTGAAGAATAGTTGTTTCAAGAAGCAAATTAAATCTGTTATTTCAATGAAGCATTGCCGTTTATTATTTTATAAAATATTTCATTTACAAAAATTGTCTATCAAAAGGCTGTTAACCTGATGCTATACTTATTGTTATCAAGGTAACTGTTGTGTGTATGCTTTTCAAGCTGAGTAAGTGTTCACTCTGTAAATTTGCATTAAGGCTACATTTGCTACCGGCGAGGTTCCCTAGGGCCAACACAATATGTTTATGAGCTGAAGCTCCTGGTGCTTGACCCTTTTTGGTCTTCAGTGGGAAAAAAGTGTGTAACTCTGTGCAGTACAGCTCATGTTACAAATTTGCATGTTAAGCACACAGCTACACTGACAAGCAGAAACATATCTGAACTTGCTTGTCTTGAGTAGAGCAACCTCTCTGACTTCTCRGCAGGAGCTGTGACTTGGTGGCACATTGGCAAAGAGGAAGCAGGAATAGGTTTTGTTCTTCCCTGAGCAGCTGTTAAACTGAACACGGGGTGTGCTTCCTGTGYGATAAAGTATCTAAACTCCTTAGAGCCCTGAGAATTTTAATAGTGTTCCGAAGATACAGAAGCATTGGGCTGCTTTGTCACTTCTTGCTTTTGTACTTGTAGTTTTGCGAAATCCTGAGGAGAGATATTTATTAAAATTGAATCTACGTAGTCACCAACTGCATAAGCACTGCTTTGTAATATCTTTACAGAGATAGCGAATTCCTACACAAATATATTTAGACTGTTTTGGGAAAATGAATAATGACACTGTGGGCACAAATTAATTCAGATTGCACTATAAACTTTCTTACCAGAAGCCTTCATTCTTACAAAGAACTATGCGATCCCTGCACAGAAACTGTAGCTTTGGTGGTGCGCTCTTTGGTAGATGTCCAAAAAAGCGGCATCCAGACGGTCTCTGGACCTTTTCTGACATTCCAGTTGAAAGGGCCTGGCAGGCCCGCTGGGCACTCGAGGAGTTGGCTGGCAAGCACGCCATGCTGAGCGTCACCCGATGCCAGCACCTTGTGTAACTGCTGGTTTAGGTCTCCCCAGCTTAGATGTTTTTTAACTTGCTGCAGCTTAAATGTTTCTCCACCCTGCCTAATTTATCTTTGTTATTTGGTTGCCAAACTGTCTTGCATCTTAATAGAGTYAGAAAATAATGTGATTTATGGCTACCCAACCAGTGTATTAAGTAATAGATGGCTCTGTTTTAATAAACGGGGTATAAACTGCCATATTGTTTTCTTTTTATATTTGTTTGGGAGAAAAAAGTTGTGGGTTTAATGAGTTTATTTTAAGTCCATGTTGTAAATGAATAGTTTTACAAATATTTAGTTGCACATATCAAAAATGATTAGCTAAATCAAAGTAATCAGTAAGTCATGTTTGTTTGACTCCATTTCTGTTTCATCTGAAATACTCAAGTGAAGAGATCCACAGACTGATAGTTACTGTCTTTAGAAGTTTTATTACTTTCTGAAAATCATCAATTAGTTTAGTGCATTTTCACTTAAATCTCAAGTGTTTTTCTCTCCAGCTGTGGGATGAGGATATGTTTTTGTGACATAAATGTGTCTTCTAGAGCACAGCCCCCATGAGCACAAGTGAAGGAACAGATGTAGATGTCATCCTCTAAACTGGGAGGGTTTTTCCTCTGTGCCTGATGGGAGCTGCTCCGAAAGCAAATTAGTGCAAACTCTGTAGCTAATTATAAAAACTGAGCAAAATGCTGCTGGTGAGGAGTTATAGCTGGGCACAGCACAAACCGTGTGACAAGCTGAAGAAGTGTCGTGGGCTRCTCTGTAGAACTATTTTTGGCTTCTTAATTTGTTAATTATATATTTTCTAGACCACTGCTCCTAAAAATACATTTAGTCTAGGCTCCATTGGAGTATTTATATCTCATCACTGGTGAACTAATAGAAAATTGAAACCCTGAAAACAAACCATGTGTTTTTGRCTGTTCTATATAGAGATTGCCCTTGTAGTTTTAGCCTAATCGGAACATGCAGAAGCCTAAACTCTTAAATGCTGAAGTCTTAAACTCACCTGAAATAAATCCATAACTGATTAAAAAATGAAAGTTTGGAAATGGATTGATTTGCCTTTTGGAGTGGTGGAATTGAAATATGAAGCTCAGGTTCTGTAAAACTTAGGCAGATACCCTAATTTTATTAAGTSTTTTTATGTGTTTAGCTAAGGAAAATACAGGCACAATGATATTTCAAAAGGGTTTCAAAACACCAGGTGATCTGAGACTAAAATTTCTMGAATCAGTATCTTCTGTGTCACTTTCCTAGAAGAGGGAATTTTAGGAATCTGTCTTAAAAGGCTGTTGTATTGTGACTTTGCAKGTATCTAGAGTAGAATGTGTCAGTRYGTAGAAAAAATAAAGGAGAGGCCCTGAAAAGAACATGGCCRGTACAGCAGCACAAGATGAGCAGAGGAGAATATGTACCTATATATTGGGCTTCTAACTGTCCACTAAATATTGATTTGGTTACCTAGATCAAATGCAAGAGCTCTAAGCATAGTAGAGATTGCTGAAGTGATATTGCTGCCACCAAACACAGAGGACCTGGACAAACAAATCCATAGGAAAGATTGGTGTTGTCACTTCACTTGTGAGGCAGGTGGTCATGTGAGGAGCATTAGTGTAGTTTCACATCTGAGCTTCCAAACATCCAAAGGGATAGCTTGGGTGTGAATGAAATAGTGTTGGCACTGCTTGTGAGACTGCTTTCACTTTGCTCTCCCRTCAGGTGTTTTGGGGTATCTGGGAAGACAAGGTTGTAAACCTTCAGTAGGGGTTTCACAGCCTCTCCTAAAAGATTACCAAATGAATAAAATTTGCTATTTATAGGGTATTTAATCTTCAGAATTGCATTAGTTGTAGCTCTCATCTATTACCTTAGTAGGAATACATAAATTCATCTTGATTTCAAGGGTGGGACAAAGACTTCACAAGGTCACAAAGAGCTGCTTGGAATCAGACTTGCTGGACGTGGGGTAAGTGGGATGTGTTGCTGCTCAGATTTCCCTTTTGTGGAAGAAGAATGGTGATACTTCATTCATCTGTGAAGCACTTTGTGGTCTAGTGAGGAGCAGCATATGTGTGACACCCTCCCTTCGCAAGCAGTAGACCTGAGGTAGGTGTGTGTCCGCCCTCAGTATTTGTACTTGGGCGTTTTTGTCACGGGATGACTGATACGATGTACACAATGCACAGATCCACAGTGGCACAGCACTGAGGGCCCTATGCCCTTTATTGCCTCACACAGTATTTGTCAAGCCATGGTTTGGGTTTTCCCACAAAGTGGGAAAGTTTTCCCACAAAAGTGTTGTTTGCTCCTTAGAAGCTCCTTGGGGAGACACCAGCTTTCGCCTCCTCACTTTTGTCCTTTTGTTTTTTTGTGTCCAATCAGATAAGGCTGATAAACCTGCAAGCAGAGTGTGAGGAGAATTTCCTGGCATGAGCCGAGGAATTGCTGAGATTGTTATCATTCTGTACTACACAAGCACCCTGCTTTATTTATACACCGTTTGTCTTCAGTTTCATTATGTGCCAAGAGGAAAAAAGACAGACTTTCCCTTCAAGTGGTTGCYTATGTAACCATTCATACTATGGCCGTGCGGACGCCTTGGTACTTTAGCCAAATACTTTTCTGCCCTAGCAGTGCTCATGAGGGTGCTCTCCTTCCCTCCACCCCCAGCCTGGAGCACATGTTGTGTTGGAGGATGCTTTCATCTTTGTTCTTCTAACTGTCCAGTTGAGCCAGAGCTTTCCAGCTATTCTTTTTAACTGCAGATTTGCTTTCCTGACTCTTGGGCATGGCTTTGCATAGAGCCTGTGGCTTTAAACTGTTCCAGATGGGGTGGAGCCAATGCTGACCGTCAGATGAGTGCTGCCAGTGTTTATGCTGTTCAGGAAAAAGCCAGTGGGAAACATTCTGTGAGGARGGTTTTAACTCTAATGTTTGCAAGAAACAGCAACAGCTTCAGCTATTTTTTTTTTTTTTTTTGCATGCTTTTAGTTTAACCTTGACTCTATACTTCAAGGGGTCTAAATCCGTATGCTGGCTCACCTCAGCTAAATTTTTGTTTGCTTGTTTGTTCATTTTGTTACATCAGAGGGGAAAGGAAGGGAGAAAGTGCTTGTAAATAGTTCCAGCACAAAGTTCGAAAGAGCTATTTCCAAGGCTGGTATCTGTGTCACTTTAAGACCTCCTGAAATTCTCAGGTGTCTGGTATCTCTGGCTGGCACTTAAGACTGGCACCAGCTCCAGAGATACAGTTGCCCAGAGAAGTTGAGCACTGCCCTGAAGCACTACTWGGCTGCAGCCCTTGGTAGATGCCTCGGAAGTCACTTTCCAGCAAGTCATCACTTGCTKCACTCTGCTTGACAGGCATTGGTGCCCTCCTGAGCTTGCCCTGGATCCTGCTTTCTGGCAGTTTAACCTTTGTGAAAAGTCTAATTTCTAACCCGTGTGCTCCTCCCAGGACCAGTGCCCYCTAAGATGCTCTGAGGCTCTGAATATGGCTCAATCTTCTTTTGCTGCTTTGGGGATGCCTGTTGTAGGTGGAAAGAGAGGGGGTTAGGCACAAGAACTGATTCCCATCAGACCGGGCAGAGAATGGATCTAGTGGCTAGCCCTGCTTTCTATGCCCTGTGGTTAGGGAGCTTTTACTACCCTCCTTAAGCCAGAAGTCTTCGGTTGAGAGGAGAGAATCTGACTTGGCTCCTGCCTGAGTAAGCCTACAGACCAAATGCCTCCATCCGAATCGGGCCAGTTCTGGCATCCCCCTTGTCWCGTACAAGGTAAGAGACCCTGCCCATCTGCYTTGGTTAATRGAACAGGGCTCTCMTCAGGCTGCCTTTCCTGGAGTACRCAAATAATGTATTGGGAGCAATTTGCACWCTGAGCAGTGAGCTGCCTTTGGTTTTGTGTAAGGAGAATTTCTACACTRTAATTGCCCCCTTCAGATTGTTCCAAAGGGCTTTTTCATGTCCACTTTAACTTGACTCAGTAATAGCTTATAATTTGTTTTCATGCAACAAGTTTTACCAAAAATAACTAAGCAATTAACTAATCAGTGACAATCAAGTAGACACGGATCAACATTATGCTTCAGACCTGCTCACATTTTTTAAAATCAGCATCTCTACTCAAAGCTGTATTCATTGCCCTTAGTCATATGGTCCTCAGTGTTAAATCATGACTTTGCTTTTCTGTTGGGAGATACCCTAATTAACAGCAGGAATGAATGCTTAAGCCAAGTAATTAGATTCTCCCCTTCAAGTTTAGTCATCATTTCTCTGCAGGGACATGTTCTTCCCTTTCATTCTGGCACACTGTTTGATGTCTGAGCTTCTTAATGAAAAGTTTGTTTGTGGCTATTTTTGCTGCTCAAACACTGTTTTTCTCCATCCTTCAATGCTTAGAAACCTTAAGGATTTAGAAATATTTCCTTTCATTCTCTTTTAATTTTAATCTCCATATATTACTTTAAAATGMCTTTCCTTAGCAGATATTTAAACTGGATTAAACAACTATGAGGATCAGATCTCTGAGCCTATAGCAACCATTCTGATAGCTGTCAAATTGATGATAAGGGTGAGCAATGCATGCCCTTATGGCTGGCCTTCCCTGCACTGCATCTCTCTTGACAAAATTGCCTTTTACTCTTGCTTTACTGCTTTATCTGATGTGATTTTTGTTTGTGCTAATTACAGTTTTCCCCAAACCTCAGATATATATATCTGAATCTTGTCCTTTTATCTTGGAGATTGAGGCACCTTTTGGTTTTCTATTTGAACACCATGAAATAATTTGGGAATGCTTTCCGCAAGTCCAGGTCTCACCTATTTTATCTAAAGGTTGTGGAACCAAAGAGGTGGTTGTGACACCACCTATAACAAAAGTGAGAGGATGAAAATATTAAACRTGGTTAAAATGCCACCCAGCAAAGYTTGRACTACTCTGGTGAACTGGATGATGAAAGCAGCTACCTGGAAGTGTGGCTGAATCTTTACCAYGGTGTGCACTGATGTGAGGGCTTCCAGGAATGGTGAGCCTTCAGCAGAACGGTGTTGTGCTCCCCTCTCTCCTAGGGGCTGCAAAGTGCTTCACCTCATCATTTATTCAGATTCCAGGGATAGCAGGGTWGTCTACCAAGTGAATAGTCTGTGGAAATGGATCTTGCTCCTATAAAAATGATGTTGTAACCTCGTGTGTAGCAAATATGTGCACTAACAAATATATATACTTTTTTTTTGTTAATTATCTGAAAAATGTCAAGCTGATTGAAGTTGGACTTTGAGAAGATGCTTCTCTGTGYTGAGGCAATCTCTTTGCATGGATGAGGAAAAGACTGAAAAACTTTAGGCAAATGCCTTCACATATAGGTTTTTGAGCTAATCAGTAAATATGCAAAAGGAGTTTAAAGCATTCTTACAATGTGTTTATGCACAGAATGACCTTCCAAAGCTATATTTTCATTCCACAGCTTAATTACTGTACTTATGCATATATATCTGTCATGTCCCATCCCAGAGCTTACTGTGCAGTTGTTGTTGGTCAGACTAGGCATTAGGTGAAAGTCAGATGTGCTTGGCATGTGTGTGATGGGTTATAGGATCATGGAATATGCTGAGCTGGAATTGTCAGGATCATCACATCCCAACTCCCCTTCAAGTCAACAGCTATTGGAACCTGGGTTAAAAATGACAGGTCTGGGATTCCTCCTGAGTTGTATGAGATACAGACCTGGACCAGAACATCACCTCCAGTTTTCTCTAGGTTAGCTTGTAGATCTAGAAAGACAGAATTTGAAGTTGCAGGTTTTAATMATTTATATTATTGTCTTGATTTAATTGTTTTATTCTACAGTGATTAAATGCTGTTGTTTGAGATAAGGAATTATTATGAGTTTACAATGGAGACTTAAGGGAAAGCTGTGAGGTGCTATTTTGATTTATTGTGAGAACTTGAGTAAATAGACTCAGTAACAGTGGACTGGGTTAGGCAGCACTGCCTGTGTGGGGGAGCTAGGAAGTGCTCATGGAATATATTGTGGAATGCACGCCCCAGCCCTAGCTCCCTACTCAGCCAGCCTGGCAAATTATTGCAGCTTTTGAGCTGTGTGTTTGAATGTTGTTTGCACGGAAGCTGCAATATGGGGAATGTGACCATAGATAGTGCAGGCTCACCTCTTTCCTCAAAATGTCCCACAGCACGGACGTGAGGCCACAGCTGCTCCTCTGGACCCTCCCTGCAAGGCCACAGTCTTCTGGGAACACAGCCGTGCTTTGTTCCCTGCTGGCATTWGGTCACTGCTCCAAATAAGAGGTTTCTTGTTGTGTATTTGTGGAAAGAAAGTTTGAGTGTCCTTTATTCCTTGCTGATGGCATCTTGGGATGCAGTGCTGTTTGGTGGCCTGTTACGCTGTCCYATTGTCACGTTGTGTGCAGGCTGACTCAGCTCGCTCTTTGTCCTCAGCAACCAGCTGGGATGGCACAGCATTCCCTGTTGCTCCCAGGTCTTCCACATGTGTTTATAGCCAAACTTAGCTAGGATGAGACACGGGATCATCCTGGAGCACGTTTGCCAGGAGCAGTTCATACAGGGCCATGGCAAAGGCCTCGTGCTCAACTCATGCTGTGGCAGCGCCGAGATGGCCGAAGGTTCAGCCTGCTGAATCCAGGGAATCCTGCTGCAGGGGACACCACAGGTAACTGTCCACTGTACAAATATCTCCCTCAGGACACAGCCCAAAGAGTTTTGATCACGATCCCAGCAAYTGCTTGTGCGACAGAAAGGCTCTTCAGCTTCTCAAAGATGATTAAGATGGGCTKTTTAAACATGGAGCATGGTAATTCMCTTAAACATGCTGTCACTTGAGCGAGGCCCTGTCTCTGTGCCTTTCATGGATAATTGCGACTAAAAATGCAAGCATATTTAAAAGCTAACTTGTATTTTTTTTTGTCTGTTTGTTTGAAGCTGGCACAAACTGTAAGTAATTCACTGCCTTTTCTTTCCTATCACTAATGTTGAAATTTAAACAGACCAAGCCTGCTGTTCTGGTGATGATACTTGGTCATTGGGATTTCTACATGGTTTTTGGTTTGCTTTGGTGGTTTTTTGGTTTGTTTGTTTTTAAATCTATTTAAGATTTATGTAGAATTTACTTTGCCTGAAGCTGTTAAATGGATACAT